>NC_136515.1:16508559-16638559 GCF_053919585.1 Euprymna scolopes
TTTTATGATGACCCATGATCTTAATGATTACTGGATGAATGTTATATGACGCGAAGCATCATGGTACAAACAGACATATGTTTTGGGGGGAATTTACCGTTTCTATGCTTAGTTTTGCTCTGACTGTTCCAAGAATTTTGTTTATTAGCAACTAATATTATATTTTATTTCTTAGAAAAATGTTACTGCTCATTTTTTACGCTCTTTCCCGCTTCCGTTAATTCGTACTGCTCTACGTCATTATCTATAATATAAATCTCACCTCTAAGTTTAAATGTATATATGTATGTATGTATTTTATGTCTACCTAAAACTTTCGACAGAGACGACGAATGTTCACGACATTGGGATCGTTTTGAAGCCCGACCCTTCCGACGACAAATATCGAACGATTGGCTAAAAACATTGATTCTTTCATTCTCATCGGGACACTTTTCTACAGAGAGGGGTCGATTTTTTTCACCAATATTTTCGAAAGTCATCCCCTCTTACAGGTTGACTAGCCTAAAGTTAAACCTGCGTCACTTCCGCTTTGGCTACAGACGCAACGTCATTTTTGTTCATGTTCTTTTCCTCCTTCGAGTTACGGGTTCGAGCCTGCCTGCCTGCTACCACTTTTTTTTTTGTTCAACACACACCTCTAAACACCCGAGAAACGCCGGGCACTCAGTCTAGTTTAAATTAAAAATAACAATCTAAATTGTCCATTATGGATATGTGAAGAAAGTATTACAACTTGCAAAAGTCGACTAAAACCAGTGTCGACATCCAAAAACAAGCTTTACGTAAGCTATCATATAGCTTGATGTAACAAATGAAGAGTAAGAGGTTGACATTTTTGTTTGGCTGTTGTACGCGTTCCTGTCTTCGTTTTTAGGCATTCCTGCATTTTAATTTACTTAGCGGATCTATCTCCATGGAAAACTGGAAAGCAGAAAAAATATCTGGAAGATTCCTCTAAGCATCTTAACGTGAAAGATTTTCATGGGTCCATTGGTGCAGCTCAATTTTATGTGGCCGCCATGGTTTCTTGATTAGTGATTATATATTACATAATTCAAAGTAGACACAAGTGAGGTAAATTATCATATGGCCTTTGGAATCTACTTTCTCTAGGCTTAGATTTACTCTGCCTCTTCCTACGAATTGTTAATTAGCAGCTAAAGTTATGTTTCATTTATTTAAAATTCTTTTGTTGAAGTTTTGCTTATTTTACCGCTCTTTCGTGCGTTTTTTAGTTCTTTTTTTCTTACGTCTTCATTTAAATTTAAAGCCACAATTTCACTTGTCTATTATAGATGTGTGTATGTAAAAGATACCTATTTTTCTGTCCTGGGTATGAGATTGAAAGACATCAAGTATTGAGGCCGCATTTAAGGGTTATGAGGAATGTGAGGTTACCTCTTAGTTACCATTGTTCCCAGTTCCATTTTGGCCCGGTGTTGTAATACCTGTTAAGGAACCTAGTGCTACCAATTCAGACTGTCTGAAGATACTGTTTTCCCGATAATGAAGAATACACTATAAATTGATGCTATTGGTTTGTATTTTTTTTTATTTTTCCGTCATAAAACGCAAACATGTTGTTCAAAGTTAAAAGCAAAAAAAAAAAAGAAGAAACACTTGTGTTACATAGTGTTATTATTACAATGATGAATGTATGTTCTTTTGTTTCGATGTTAAGAAGGATATGTTTTAAGAGTGTTCATGGAAGTGAGAGATCTTTGAGGTTCATGTGTGTGATCATGTTGTGAGATATGGAGGCATTAACAGGTGTATATAAAGAGAGAGAGGGAGAGAGTGAGAGTTTATAATTGAGAGAGTACATACAATTACACTTTGAGAGGGGATTTCATATCTAGATGGATAAACCGATAGATTGAGAGGTTGGTATTTATGCTTTGACAGTTTTGTATCAAATGGCTCTGTTTATATAACATAAACAGTATGACACATATACTTTCTAAACATATATTTTTTAGATGATAATTTTCAAATGGTTCTTATATATAAATTGGCAATACCTTTTCTCGTTGTAATGATGTACACAGAAAACGGCAGTTATAAAAAAACATGATGATCATTTATTCCTTCCAATTGACCGGCCAATGGCTTTGCATTCAGGAATTCAAAGTTTCTTTCTTTACATCTTTTTTTCTGTTTAAAACCCTCCCGCTTCCAGAGTCGAAGGTTCGAACTGAACCTTCTTTCCCTGGTCAGACTCTCGTCTGACTCTGACTCTCTGTCTCCCTTCTTCTGACTTATCCCCAACTAAATAACTCCTTCCTGTATTGAGAAATACATGCATGTCCGGCCAACGTGACCACACTTCACGTGCCATCAACATGCGCGACCTGCAGGTTTCCGAACATTCTGATTTCCCATTTTTCCTTTGTTGTTTTCACAAAGGAATTCAACCTACATATCTAATTCATTTAACCCATATTTTATTATCCACATTCTTTCCAACAATGAATAGTTTATTTATTATTTATTTTATCAGAATCAACGATTTACTGGACATTCCATTTAAAACCTATTGTTCTTTAAAACTTATCTCCAGGGTTCGATTCCCGTTTTCTCTCATTTTATTTTCATTTACTAATTCTCTTTATTTTTACTTACATGAAAAAGGGGACAAACATTTTTCATGTACCACTTGTTTTTGCTGCAAACAATTAAAACCAAACAATATGAATTACTATTTGCAGAATAAAGTCCTTTCTATTCAATATTACCGGATTCAACATTAAATGCCTCAAAAAGTGTTGATATGCTGTTAACAAATACAACCCGTACCAAAGATCATGGATAGATATTTGAAAATACTAAAAAATAAAATGAATGGTGAAAACGTTTTTTTCCCGAAACTGTTTAATCTGACATTAAATAACACGAAAGACGTTGATATGCCGTAAAAGAAAACAACCAAAATCGATACCTATTTTCTTACACCTTCTTCTTCTTCTTCTTCTTCTTCTTTCTCACACCTTCTTCTTCTTCTTCTTCTTCTTCTTCTTTCTCACACTTGCGTCTTCTTCTTCTTCTTCTTCTTCTTTTATCCCTCCTCCTCCTACTACTACTACTTCTACTACTACTTGTTCTTCGTCTTCATTTTTTTCGGTAGCTGCCGTAGCAGTTAACCAATCTTATCCCTTAGCATAAATTGGGCTAAGACTTCACAACCTTAATATGCCCAACAATTAATTGTACTAAACACAATATAATTGAAATTATTAAATCTGTCAAACGAATGTATAGAACCGCTGGAACAAACATAACAATTTTTAAAAACGCTAGAATTTATAACGAAAAACCAGCTTCTAAAAAAAGGTATAGAATGTATATTTAGTTACTTAACTAAAAGTATTACAAGAAATTTTGAATAAAATTTTGCAAATTTTGGGAAACGATTTAGGTTGGCATCTTGTTTTATATGGATTTTACATTAAAAAAAAATGAAGCGCAAATTGTCCTCTCTCTCTCTCACTCTCTTTTTAGAGACGGTTTCTACTAAACTTGTCTGTCAATTCTATGGCAACAAACTTTAAAGTTGATACCTAAAAGATTTGGACCGGGGGAACACATTCGATTCGGCTTTTAGCCGGCAGAAATTGCTGCTAAACTGTCAACACAGAAAAAATCGGTCTCAGTAGGCGTAAGTCGACTTTAACTGCTATTCTACGCATGCGCGAATATACATTTATACGTTAAAGAGAGTTATTATTATTGTATGCGTATGTCAGACGGGAAGGAATAAGGATGGAGAGATATATGACTCGGTTTCGATTTTAGCTGATGGCAGCCGTATATTTTTTTTTTACTTTTGAGATCACAACTATATATTAGACACACTATAACAGTCAATAGATATTATCTTTATAATAATAAATACGAAATCTGCATGAATTAAAATATGTTTAAGCGGCATTTATGACCGGGCAACTTAGGGTGGTTTTCTAGTTTATTTGTATATACACCCTTATCCTGTGTAGCTGTTGTCAGTGTAGATGTATGTCTTGCTGTTCAGTAGAATTGAAAACAGTGCGTGGATATATGCTTGTTTGTACTTAAAACATTTCTTCTTTTTAATTTTCTTCCTTTGAAGATTGTAACGCTGGGTATGGGGCAGCCCAACCAGCTGCCAACATTGCCCTGCTTTTTTATTGAAACCAACCGAGAGCTCTTTTTGGTATCCTCGTTGTTCCCTATAGTGCAATTGTCTGGATCTCTTTTGCGCTTGGTTCACCAGGAATATTAGTAAGGTAGGACTTCAGGTTCTTCTTCAAAAGCCCTGTGGAACCTATGATAACTGGTATAATTGATATTTCCCTTAAATTTCAGTTTCTTTCATATAACACATGAGACATTGATATTTGATCTGTGTTTCTCTTTCAGCTCTGTTTAAACCTCCATCTTTAGAGACACTCACATCAACCAAGGTTACAACTCTCTCTCTCTCTCTCTCTCTCTCTCTCTCTCTCTCTCTCTGACTTGTTCCATATAACTGTCAGATTTGACAGTAGCATTTTATAGATAGGCGACTGTAGGGATTACATGGTCGTAATGTAGGGTATATAAGTCATATATGTGTCAGGTCATGTCATATGCTACTGATACCATGTAACCCAGTACTACCTGCCTCATGGTCGGGTCACCGGCGACTAAACTGGTTCCCCCACCAGACTTGTTTGGTGAGGAGGGTGGCTAGTCTCCCTGAAGGATTAAAAACAAGACCTTCCAAAGGGCGAATGAACCCTTTTTCGGGGTCAACGGCCAACTAGCACCATGTGTGTTTGTGTGTTGGGGTGGAGAGGGCTCCCATAAGCCGTGGTGAAGCCAACCTTTCTAGGAGAAGCAAATCTCTGATTTAAAAAGCAAAAAGCGGGAGACCAGTACCCGCATTAAGCTTGTCTGCAGTTTAACTTGTTGCTGGCTATCTTGCTCTTGCTTGTTGCTGGATCTCAACATTTTGAACCGAGAGAGAGACTTAGCTGTCGTACAAAGCTAAGACTCTGTAACATCACCTGTGTATAGATACTCCCTCAGGCATTTGTCTATAAAAATGGTCCTGTGGCGATGGAAAAGTTATGACGCATGGAGGCTTGAAATGCTGGAAACATGTAATAATTGATCTCAATGACTGTCTACAGTATCATGCATGCGTGAGCGTGTGAATTCACCAGTAGAACTAAGAAGAAAAAAAGAAGTAATATCTGGGCTCATGGACATTAAGTGTCTGAGAGAGTGGCACTCGTCTGACAAGACGTTTGCAATCATCATAAGTCATTTCTAACGGTTCTTTCAGGTTGGTGTTCCCAGGATTTGCTGTTACATAGGATGTTTAACTTTTTACAGATCGTCCAATGGAGGTACTTACACACTCCATCATACCTCACTGTGTAGTATCCCTCCCTCCAAAGAACCTTGCAATTTGATACCGGATGACTCACACTTTCCAATTTCGTGTGGTAGACTCTGCATTTGTTGTCATTAGTGAGACCTGTCATCTTCTTCAATACATTGGTCATCAATCCCTTGTCTTGTGCAGCCATTATAACCCTTTCCTGATCGCGGTGGAGGGCTTATACATACGTATGCGTTAATTCCTGTGTTGCGTCACTTTGTATCCCTCTCATATTTTCTTATACTGCACCTTTTAATTACGCTATGCGTCCTGCCGTACACGGTCTATAGCATTTCTTTATAAATGATGGGTGTATAGTCAATCCCATAGTCTTATACTGTATCCATTTTAAACATTACGCACCCTACACCCAAACGTTATTTTTTTAGGCATTTAAAACTGCACTTATTTGTGGGTGCTTTTATTTCTTAAGGAGGGAATACAGAAATAATGGCACGGCATTATCGAAAAAAAAAGTATTTTGTTTTAAAATTGAATGGAATTTTAAGTTCACATTTCTATAGATAAAGAAAACACAATAGTAAACACATTTTTTAACGTTGAATAAAAATAAAAAGGAAATAAATATAGGCAATCCGTTTCTCATAAAAAAAACCCTCAGATGATCGTTTTGTTTGAGGGCGGAGACGTTTCAGGCCAAGAAAATATGTAGTATTGTCAGGAAAGTTTTTTTTTCGATAAAAATAAATCTCCGCGAAGAACTAAAATATCAAGATGGTTATAGAATTAAAAGGTCATCGTATTCGGTACGCAGCTTCCAGTTTAAAGAAAAAAAAACTGGTTTGTTTTGTTTACGGTGACACTAAATTGTTGTGATACCAAACTAAACAAAGCTATTACAAACTTTTTTTTAGATGCGAACAGACATTTCTTTAATAGGTTCTGTCTGCCTGGCTTAATCCTTTCTTCCCCATTGATATAAGGTTAGTTTTAGTCGTGTTGACGTGAAAAAGTTTAGGGATAAAATTGGTCAAAGATTGTCTCCTGGCGAAAATTTAGAGTATGACCTGATTTTTCGCCTAGACGTTTCTCACGGATTCAGCAGGCGAGTGCAACATGAACAAGGAAAGACGTGTTTTGTTAGCTGCCCCGAAAAAAAAGAGGAGAGCAGATATTGGAAAGCTGATACTGTGAAATGTCTTTTCGGTCCCTTTCTCTTTTCCAACTCTTCATCCTCGTATCGTCCTTTCTTTCTTTCTCACAGAAATGTACACACACACACACACACACACACACACACACACACTCACACGGATACACACATACATATACAAATGTCTTTTTCATAATAGACATTTTATAAACTGAAGCAAACAGTGTTCGCAAAGTTAACGAAACAAAACTATTTTAAACTTTTTTGTTTTGTTTCGTATTTTTTGTGCGAAAAGGCATTTTGCTGAAAGGATCTGTCTATCAGGTAGAACTCCTTCATTTCTCATTAGTATAATTATTAGAATTATGTGCTCCTTCCCTTCCTCAATTATCCGTCATTACCTTGTCCTTTAGTTTGGCAGAATTTTCAGTCACCGTAGCTGTACGGATCACATAAGGAAGCTAATAAAAGCCCGTGGATGTGTTTGTCCTGTCTCTTTTTCTTTCGCCCTTTTTTTAATTCCGCAGTAAGACACAGCAAAATCTCGGGTACACAAACCACGAGACGGCAGTCTCAGAAAGGCAGTCCACGTCCAACCGTTACAATTCTAAACTGAAGTCTATTTTGTGACAAGCCCTATAAGGCAGTAACAAATCAGTCTAAATTTAACCGAATTCCTGCTTGGATTTAAACTAAGTTCGATACGAAAAGAGACGGAATTGAGGAACGCACGCGCGCAATCTGTTACTAGAAGTTTACAAACCAGATAGTTTCGTAAACGTATTTATTTTAAATTTTAGAAATGTTTATTAAAACATACAACAATTACTGTGAAACATACATTAGTTGTATATTCATTTCCATTGCTGATGCTGTTTGATTACTTTTGGGCCAATTATTACCGGGTCTTGTAACTGTATTCCTAGTATTTACCGCCTTTCAGAGTTCCATGTGTTTGTCTCACCACAGTTGGCCAACAACTCATCTGGCAGGCATTGCCTCAAGATAGTGTTTTCAATCAACGGAGCACAGAATATTAGTTGGCCAAATATGACGAGACAACAACAACGATGGAAGGCAGTAATTACTACATAAGCTACACGACTCACAATTCGTATTACTTGCGGTTAATCACCTTAATTATTAGTTGGCAGATACATGTTACAACAACAACTAATAGATGAGGATAACAGTACGCAAAAAATTTATAACATTCCGTTTAAAATAAATACCCAAACTTTGAAACCTAATCTAAAAAAAAAAAAAAAAAAATATATATATATATATATATATATAAATATATATATATATATATATATATATATATATATATATATATATATAGTATATATTATGTATGGAAGACACTTCATATGAAATAGTCTAACATAGTGACTAGCTTGGAAATGAATACGAAAATAATCATAGTTGCTTGCGTTGCAAAGGCACTTTCAATATTTTACAGAAACGAAAACGCTAGTTTATATTTTACTATGTAGATTTCCAACAAAATCTAAAAAAATATTAAGAAAACTACTAAAATGGCTCGTAAAGACATATTCCATTTTTACCGCCTCTACGCGCGACCCCGTTAGATTTGATAAAAATGAATACGATGAATTGGTAAATTGAAGTTGAGTGGACGATAAATTGCTTTATGATTATATCATTATATGAGGCAGAAAATTATTATTATTATTATTATTATTATTATTATTATTATTTTGCCGATTTAATTAGATTTGTTTTAAAGCGAAAAAATGCAATGCAAGACAAATATGGCTAAATGCGGTTTAAGGAATTTAACTTGATTGGATGCTATAAACAATAACAAGAAGAATTTTAGATAAATAAGAACAAATATGTTTTAATAGAAAAGAAAGTAAGAACATAAACAAAATACGTGACGGAGGTAGATGATTCGATTTACGGTTTTTTTTTTTGTTTACGTGAATGTAATGACGCAACTGGGAGAGCTTGAAACACACATATCAGTTACTAAAGAATTGGGAGTAAGAGAGTATGCAGATGCGGTCGGTAATCAGAAGAAGTTACACGGTGAACATTAATGGCGCTAAGTAAAAGGAAATGTTGATAGTAAAAAGCTAGGACCAGCCTTACAGTTTTCCTATGTGGGACCCATCCGAAATAAAGCTGCTGTAATACCACCAAGGCATTTATAAACTAAAGCAAAAAACATGTGAATATTCATTTGCAACTTTCCCGGTGATCCGTCTAATCAAGATGGGTCAGGTATGTTTTCCCATTGGCCGATGTAAAATTCCGCAGACTATAATTAGTACCATAATGTTATAATGGATATATGCCCGGTTTAAACAATCACTAGACAATCAATAGGCAGCTTAATATGTAGGCGATAATATATATATATATATATATATATATATATATATATATATATATATATATATATAAATATATATATATATGTGTATATATATATATATATATAAAGTTAGAAAAGCATTTCATCCAAGGCGTAAGAATTGTTAAACAAAATGTTTTTACTATAGGCTTAAAAAGAAAAGGTACAAGATTCAATTTGAAATTTATTACCTTCAAAGTGCACTTTTATAAATTTTACAAAGTAAGGTATAAAAATTAAATTTTAATTGAATCAAAAAATTACCTTGGATTTATTTTATGTAATGTACATTCTGTTGTACTTTTAAAAAAAATCATTGAAATTTTTTATCTATATCATTAATTGCTAGATTAAAGACAATGCTTTTATATTGCAACATTTTTTTGATTCAATTATAATAAAATGTTTACACCTTACTTTGTAAACCCCCTCTTTTTAATACAGGTCTGAATAATGAGAAAATCTTAATTTTTTTTACAAAAACTTTAAAATACATTTTTAGATTGAATTTTTTAAATATCTTTCAGAACAGAAAATCTTTAAAATTTAATAAGGAAATATTTTATAAAGGTTTCATTAACGAATATTCAGCACATAACGAGAAAAATAGAGATGAAAATTTCAAAAGGATTGTATAGCTGATTACGGTCAATAGTAGTCCTTGCCAGCGAAAGTCTTTGTTATTGTTATTCTAATTCTATTATTATTATTATTATTATTATTATTATTATTATTATTATTTAAAACATTTTTTGTCCTACTCTTTCGCGCGAGAAAAAAAAAGTAAAATCACAATAGTTTACAGCAAAGATTTGCAAGCCGCCAGATTCAAATTTTATTAGCTAGTTTTCAAGAAAAATCTCTAAATCTAACGAAAAACAAAACTACTGAATTTGCAACACTGCACGTAGTATTGAAGTATCATTAATTTTATAATGCTTTTATTGATCGGGCTATTGTTCTATTCTTCAGTATTATTTATACAACGTTTCTGTCGGATTAGCTTCGACCGTCTCTAGGCATGTTGGTTGTTGTTTAGAAAAGAAAAGAGTAAAGTTATTTGCTCAATAGTCATTTTCGTATTCTTTGGATTAGTCTCGATGTTATGGTTATTGTTTCGCATTTGTGAAAAAAATAGACTAACCCAAAGAATACGAAAATATCTACGAAACAACATTTCTAAACAACAACGAACATGTCTGAAGACTACCGCAGACCAATCAAACCAAAATGTTGCACAAATAACACTCAAGATGAGAACAATAATCCGAATAAACTTCGTGGCTAAGTGGGGGGGTGCCCTTTTCCCTTCCCTGCGACCTCTATCCCACGAAGAGACGTTGTGTTTTATCGTTACTTCTATGACAAGTGCTCGTTTTAACTCCAATGCCTGGTCGCCCATCGCCAATCTTTCACAATAAACCCCTCTGTAGCTGAAACAAATGTCAAAAATTATCCCCACTTTTTAACTAAAACGTAGATCCAATAAACAGCGCTTCTTTCCTAGAAGTGCACGCCTGTGGAACTCTCTTCTGTTTGCCTGTTTTCCACCTGACTACAACTTGGATGTCTTCAAGTCCAACATAAACAAATTCCTGATGAACCGCTCCCTTAAGTGAGATACTTTATCAAATCTCCAATACTAACGATTACTACGATACTATCCCATTGATTACTGCACACGCAATGACCCTCATCCCCGAGTGGGTTCCGGCCCTTGATAAGTGGTGCCTTCCATGTAAAAAAAATCAATACCTGTAATATAAACAATCCGCCCTTATCTAAAAAAAACAAAATCTAGAACTTTAATATCATTAATTTTGTTTTCTGAACTGAATTTAATATTTCTTGTTCCTTTAGAATCTATATTTCTTTTTATTTTGTTCTCGTGTCGACATCTTTCCACCGACCCGCTGTTTCATGGTAATATTTATCTACACGTTGTTGTGATTTTAACTCGACCACAAAAATGGCTGTTGGCTAAACACTCCTCCGTTAATTCAAGAGAATGAGGTTTGGTGCAAAAGAAAAAGAAAAAAAAGAGGGAAACTGATTTGAATATTGGAATAAATGGGTGCCCTTTCTTGTTTGAGCTTGTGATTTATCAGACGATAGTCGAGCTGGGATGAAACGAGTTGGTAAGAAAAGACCGACGAAACCAGGGGAGATAATTCACTGTCGATTCAGAGTTATAGAAATTCATTTGCACGTTTCTTCAATTATTTTGATCTGATTTCATTGTCCTGTCTCTTTACGTGTACCGTATCTCTTTCTTCTCTTTCATGGTGTTCTTTCTTCCCTCTCTTCTTGTTCTTTTCCTCTTAGATTGTTTTTAATCCTCGTTCTCTCGTCTTTCTTCTATTTCTACTTTCTTCTTCTACGACCACACTTCTTCTTCTTCTTCTTCTTCTTCTTCTACTGCGTCTTTTTCTATTTCGTCTTTTTTTCTAATTCTCTTTGACGTTTGTCTTCTCCTTTTTTTTCTACGACTCTTATGTTAGTTTTTCTTCTTCTTCTATTTCTACTTTTTCTTCTTCTACGACCACACTTCTTCTTCAGCTTCTTCTTCTTTTCTATTTCTTCTTTTTCTAAATTTCTCTGAAGTTTTTCTTCTCCTTTTTTTCTACCCCTTTTTTGTCTTGTTGTTCTTCCCCCCTTCTTCTTCTCCTTCTTCTTCTTCTTCTTCTTCTTCTTTTCTCTCTACCTCCATCTTGCATTTCAGCCGTCCGTTAATCTCCTAAAGGTATTTTCTTCCTTTACTTCCAATATCCACATCGCCACTATTATATAAAGATCATTTGTGTCCGTGCGCGCGTGTGTATTAGAGTTCCCTCTTGATAGGTTCCGAAATGGCCGAGCACATGTCTTGCAAATATCATACAAAACCAATTTATATGCCTGGCAGTGCTTTCAGACATATTTTGTATAGAAATTCATCCGATAATTATCGAAAATCCCCGCCAAAAAATATCAACGATTTTTAAAATAGTCTTTCTTTGTTTATAGATTCAGATAATTTTTACATGATTATATTTTACGTTACACCGGTCAAGAGAAATATTAGAATTGCAGCAAATCATTTCTTAGCAAAAAAAAAAAAAAAAAAAATTACTACCGGCAAATATAGCTACAGATCGAATAATCCCTATTTTAAGTCTAGTGTACCTAACAATTTTACTTTATTTTTTTTCTTCTTATAATGAGTTCAATTCACGATAAAAGAAGATGTATCATTTAAAATCGCCGGAAATTATTTCTTCGTTTGCATATTTTAAAAGTAAACATTTATAAGGAGTGACCTTTGCATTGCATCTATAACGAAACCCACGTATCAGTTGAGGTGAGATTGTAGACACATACGGACTGAACTTTATGAACGAATACAAATACAGACGGAAATTAATGTCACGTGATACAAATACAGACGGAAATTAATGAACGATATTATCTTTATTATATATTATTATTATTATTATTATTATTATTATTATTATTATTATTATTATTATTATGTACTTTTTGTGTGTGAATTAGTCCATCGGGCAAATTAGTCCTCGTAATCTTCTATAATATAAATCTTACTTGTCTGTTTAAATGTATGTATGTATGCATGCATATATGTTTGTATGTATGTATGTATTATGCATGTCTACGTATGTATGTGTATTATTCATGGTGTATGTATATATGTGTGTATGTTTACAGATATGTATGCGTGTATGTGTAGATATGTATATTTGCGTTTATATATATATATATATATATATATATATATGTACGTATCCCAATGACCGTCTTATGTATGTTTATGTATGTATAAGTATGTCTATGTATGCATATATGTAATGTGTATGTATGTATGCATATATGTGGGTTATTTGTATGTGTGCATGTGTATGTATGTGTATATATGTATGCATGCGTGCATGTATATATATATATATATATATATATATATATATATATATATATATATATATATATATATATGTGTATATATACCAGTGACCGTCTTCAGTGTCATGTTTGCTTGTGCGTGTGAATTTTGCCGGCTCGACTAAAGTCATTTTCGGCTCATGGACTTTCAGTACCTGAGGGAGTGGCACTCGTCTGACAAGGCGTTGCAATCATCATGTATGTATGTATGTATGCTTAAAAATCTTGACAGAGGCGACGGATTTTCAGAGACCGGAATCGTTTTGAAGCTTGACCCTTCGGACGACAAATATCGAAGAATTGGCTAAAAACATTAAGTCGTTCACCCTCAACTGGGCACTTTTCTACAGGGATGGGCCGCTTTCTTCGTCGATATATTAAAAAATCATCCTCTTTTTTCGATTGACGACTTTATGTAAACCTTCTCCTCTTCCGGTTTTGCGATGAATGCAACGGCAAATATATCACGTTTGTTTTCATGTCCTTTTCTACAGGTTCGAGCCTGCTGGTCTACTACCACTTATTTATTTTTTTTATTTTGCTCAATACACACCTCTAAACACCAGGGCTACGCCGGCCACTCAAGCTAGTATATATTAATCAGTATATAATCATTTCTTTTCTGGTTCTTTTTTTTTTCTTTACTTTCTCCTTATTTTCTTTTCATTACTTCCTTTATTTCTTTTCCTCTTTCCTTCATCTTTTTTTTTTTAAATAATTTTCTGTCTTTTTTTCTATCTTCTTCTCATTGCACACTGTCTACTTCTTCATCCCATTTTCGCTTTTTCTCCTTCTTCATTTTGTTCATCTTCTTCCTTATCTACTATTTTTTATTCTCTTTCCTCATCTTTTCTCACTGTTTATTTCCACCTTCTTCTTCTTCAAACCTTTCTCGCTCCTTTCTTATTCCTTACTCTCTTTATCTTTCCTTCTCCCCATCTCTCTCCGTCTTATTTCCCTTTTTTGTCTTCTTCTTCTTCTTCTTCTTCTTCTTCTCTTTCTTTCACCTTGTTTTCTTCGTTACATCTCTACCCTTCATTTTTCTCCTCACCACCCCCATTATCTTTCTTTTTCTTTAACCCTCCACTATCTTCTCTCTCTTCTTATCTTCTTCCCCGACTTTCCTCTTTCTCTGCACACATTTCATTTTCTTTCACGCTTCCCCCTCCAGCTCTTTCTTCTTCTTCTTCTTCTTCTTCTTCTTCTTCTTCTTATTATTATTATTATTATTATTATTATTATTATCATTATCATTATTATTTTATTATTATTATTATTATTATTATTAATAATAATAATAATAATAATAATAATAATAATAATAATAATGTCTTCGTAAACATTGATTATTATTGAGTCAGATGTAGCTTTCACACGGATCGTCAAAGCCTGTGGTGTCCCTGGAAGTTGAGTGACAACCAGTCTCACCAGGTTTCCAGTACTCCCACCTCTTTCGCTCAAATTTGCTAATTAATTTTCATTATCTCAGCAGCTGTTGCCATTGATTCTCGTTGGCAGCGGCTATTGGGCTTCACTAGATTTTGAGTCGCAATAAGATTCCCAAGGTCCAAGTTCTCTTAGCACTCATCCGGCGGGGGACTGGTCATTTCTTCGGCCTTTCCTTTCTCCTTGACTCTACTTGCTTATTTGGTTTCACTTTGTGGGGCGGGCAATGATGTGGCAATGGGGTGAGGTTGTGGTTAGAGAACTTATAGATATGTGGCTTCAGTGTTCTTTGTTTCATGTATTGTTTCAGGTTTTGCCTTTGCACCAGTTTTCTTGGCCTGCGCTTGTTTCCACATTCTAGAGTTTTTTTTCATTACTGTTGTCCTTGTACTTTTCCAGTCATTTTTCTGATTCCAATTTCTGCCATTCTTTTCTCAAAATTTACCGGGATTGTTCCATGTGCTCCTATTATTATAGGTATTATTTTGATTTTCTCATCTTCCCAAGCCCTATTCAGCTCTCTGGCTAGCTCTGTGTATGGGCTCCGTTTCTCTTTTCGTTTGATATTCACCCTGTGGTCAGCTGGAATAGAAAAGTCTACGATTTGACATGGCTTTTCTTTCTTCTTAATTATTACGACATCCGGTATTCTTGCTTCGATGGGACATCAGTTTGTATGCTTATGTCCCATAGAGCTTTATTATTATTATTATTATTATTATTATTATTATTATTATTATTATTATTATTATTATTATTATTACATTTAATGTTTGATGCAATGTTTGAGCGCAACAACACGGGAACGCACTCAACAAATTATTTCGTCAAAAAATTATGAAAAATCGTACCATTGCGACGAAAAGCCAATAATTAAGCATACTTCAGACGGAAACAATATAGAAAGTCAATTTTTACAAAAACCGTAAAGCAGAGAATTCTCTGCAAAGTTCCCCTGATTTAGAATATTAATGTTATTTTTTTAAAGTAAAAATAATATTTAGGTTTGGATATAAATTCCTAAACACATTTCACACTAAATAATTTTGGTGACTGAAATAGGAATCCTATTGAATCTTTAATTTCCTAAAAAATAAAAAAGATGATCCATAATGGTCGATTTGCTGCTAATATCTATTTTTCAATTAATATTTGAGAGGAAAGCGACTACATACGGTTAATTTAAATTACATTTCAATCACATGGATACCTTATCAATAATCACGTGATTAAATCCATTTAAAATTTACCAATATTGTAAACACATTGTGTTTAAATTAAGCGAGCCCAAATGTTCCTTTTTATTGATGTTATGTAACGCAGGGTGGTGATAAATATATATCCCCTTATAAGAAAATAGCCACATCGGTAAAAAGAAAACCACCTATTTATTAAAAAAAGAAAGCATAACGTTATAATTAAAAAGAGATATATGAAAAAACATGCATGGGTACGGTAAACATAATATACCAAAATGTCGAAGAAATTGGCCCAGTGGTTATTTAGATTATTAATAATTAACGAACCAAGAATTACATTTATATATATATATATATATATATATATATATATATATATATATATATATAGATATAAATGTATATATATATATATATATATATATATAGATATAGATATAGATTGTATCATCATTATTTTAACACAACTATTATCGAACTTATGTCTGAGTATATATATATATATATATATATATATATATATATATATATATACGTGTGTGCGTGTGTGTGTGTGATTTTCTTGAATTTTACTTGTGCAAATGAAAATTCATTAATTTTCTTGGAGTTATATTTTTGGATTTTACCGTCATTGGATTATTTACCTTTCACCAGACTATCCATTCACGTGTAATCACCTTTTCTTCCTCATATTCTCTCTGCTTCACTTTTGTTATCAACTACGATCTTTGACTTACTTGAAGTTTCATCAAATACTTTTGTATGCAAAATCCGATCCCGCATTTTGCTAATTCCTTCCGTCTTATGAGAAGGAAAGTATTTCTTCGAAACACCGCGGAATAAGGACTATCCACTTATCAAGTGTTTCCTTTTCAGATTAAATATGTATTAAACTCTTTTTCCGAGTGTTTTTTAACATGTTTTATTTACTGATAGCTCTTATTATAAGCTCTATTTCCTATTTGGTTTTATCGAGCTTTTACATCTGGTTGAGACTACTTTATAAATATTAATGCTTTAATATATATATATATATATATATATATATATATATATATATATATATATATATATATATATATACTTTAGTTTTGCTATCTTTTGGATCATTTTGGTAAATTTAATTGTAATTTTTATTTCATTATATATATATATATATATATATATATATATAAATATATATATATATATATATATATATATATATATATATATAAATTTAACAAATTTACACATTGGATTGGAAATTTTAATTTCTACCGTTTTGGATTTTACCATTCTTGCATTTTTACCCTTCACCGGACTATCCATTCATGTGTAATCTTTTTATCATTTTTCTTTTACCTCCTATTCCCCTTACCTCACCCTTTTTTAACCAAGTAAAATCTGTGACTTACTTGTAGTTTCATTAAATACTTTTATATGCAAAATCCGATCCTGCATTTGGCTAATTCCTGCCCTCGTATGAGAAGGAGAGTATTTCTTCAAAACTCCGCGGATTAAGGGCTATCCACTTATCTTGTGCTTCCTTTTTTTAAATTAAATATGTTTTTAACTTTTTTTCAAGATGTCTTTTAACATATTTTATTAATCATTTGTTCATATATATATATATATATATATATATATATATACATACATATATATATATATGTGTGTGTGTGTGTGTGTGTGTGGGATGTGTGTGTGCTTGTTTGCAAGAATGCTGTTATCTAGTCTTTTCATAAATGCAAGGGTGTTTGAGAAAGAGAAATAGACAAAGGGAGAAGGAGGGAGAGATTAAACACTGAGGGTATCATGTTTCTATTCATTTATCATACGAACCACTCTACTGATTGACGCAAGTCTGCTTTTTTGTTTTTGTTTTTCGGCAGCTTTGTTCAAATTTTGATTTTTCTTTTTCCTCACACGTCCTCTTTCTGTCAAGCCAGAAATTCAGAACTTCCGAACTCCCCAATCATTCCGGGAGAACGGCCAACCTTCAGTGTCTGCTGCAATGGTGAAATTGTTCAGACAGCGGAAAATGAAAAGGCTGAAATGCATCCAAATCACACATTGTCTATCCGGACGTTACTCAAGCGTGTGTCAGCCCCCTCTTCTGATGAACTTGGGCGGTTGTATAGCATAGGGGGCGTTCAAGGAGCTAGCCTTGGGCGCCATTTTACCTCGTACTACCTCTAGTCGTCAGCAATGTTTGCGAAGTGGATGCAGACGTAATTTAAAGCTTAAGCTTCACACGTTCGAGTTATATCCGTTGTACACATGCACGTTTAAAATATATTTATTCAGTCGGAGATACGTCCCCATAAATTAGTAAAGCTATAACCTTGTGCCTCTCAGGTTTTAGTAACCCCATTCTTCGAGGTTTTATCTTTTATGTGGGTGTACAAGTCTTTTTTATTGCAAATCGCCTGAGCTGCCCTTTGGATCAAAACCCGAGGTAGCTGCTGTGATATTTATATAGGTCAGCAAGATCTTCCCATCAGAAGATAGCCTTTCACAATTTTACACCTCGTAATGGCGTACAAGAACTTTACTTACCAAACCTAATTTATTGAAATATATATATATATATATATAAGAGATTAATAATTCTAAATTATGAATTAGTTTCCAAAGGAGAACAAAAAAAAGAAAATATCGTTTCGGAAACGGTACCCACATTATTAATATTGACAATAATATTGGCAATAATTGACAAAGAATATTATTTATTACGTGGTCCTTTCATCAGCATAAAAAGAGGAGTTTAAGAGACCAAAATAAAACTGGTATATTTGTAGTAAGTTGGATAGTCCTTGTATTTATTTGCATATATATATATATATATATATATATATATATATATATATATATATATATATATATATATATATGGGCATGTTGTTATTTTTGTATTTTGGCCACAAATAAATAATAACAACATTCCCATATATATGGTGACGAACTTTTAAACAAATTGTCACATGCAACTCAATACAAGGATTATCCACCTTACTAACTATAAAATTAAAAGGTTTTATTTTGGTATCTTTGACCTCTTCTATGTTGTGCTGATGATCATATTAAAAAATCTTGGTGATAAATTGTCAATATAATTGTACATTAATTATAAAATTAATATCGTTTCCGAAACGATCGTACACACAATTTGATTGTGTTTGTTTCTTCCTTTAAAAATTGATTCATAATTATGAATTATTAATCTTTGTCCTTAATAATTAACATAGCTCTACAATAAACATACCTATTGCTCTTATTATATATCTACAAAACTACGAGCACTTCGTTTAAAATAATCTTTGCTCTTTTAGGCTTCTCCTACACACACACACATACACACACACACACACACACACACACACACACATATATATATATATATATATATATATATATATATATATATATATATACTTCAGAATAGTTTTTATTTAACAATCTTTTGGTATGGAAACGTGAGATTGTAAGGTTTACAAAATATTACTAGCAGTAATATTCTATAAGCTATCCCAAATAGCAAATAAATCAAATTGTAATTCAATGAATTTCAAAAAACTCTCATTGAAATGAAATGAACTGGTTGAGTTTCATATCATACCCCCAGACTTTGAATTATTATCGCTGGACCCACAAACAAATTCATACAAGCACTTGCCCGATTCGGATACCTACACAGCTATGCGGATTACCCAATATATAACTTGGACCTTAATACCAAACGGATGTAAAGAACGCAAAACATGGATTTTACCAAGCAAGCTGGATCTAAAAAAAACCTTTCATATCAATGATGTTCTCGACGATTTAATAAAACCAGTAGTTCAGCGGGTTAAAATCAGGGGGGAGGAGAGGGAGGCAATCAGAGAAGGGTACAAAGTCGTAGTAGCCTTTCTGAAGGCAAGCCTCAGTCCCTTTGGATTTGTGCGTCGGCGCCGAATCCTACTACCACACCCAAGGTATACTTACAATCATTTGACTGCACATGGAATCAGCACATCCAGATACACTATGATGTTGACTTTCAAGATAACTTCGAAGATGTCAAGTGGTATGATGTTGCCCTCACTTGAAACGACACTGAAAAATGTAACCGTGATTGGAAAGTGTGTTTTCATCGCCCTGGCACGTCCCTGTTATTCGTGGTAATCCAGCGGTGCATTGTGAATGTGCTGGCAATAGTCCTCTTGTAATAACTTGGACCGGTAGAGAGGATGAATTGTTCAGCGGCGCATCTCCGATCTCACTCGTTGACGATTGTGTCTCTTTTAGACATGATAGAAGGCTGCTATCGCTCTTGTGATTTGTACACAACTTGCGAGCTAGTAGAAGGATTGCGACGATAAAACATTAAATGGAAATGGAATCATGTTATTTTTCCTCTCTACGTGTCTTTCATCTCAATAAGTTTCTCATACTTTGATGTAAATTGCTTTTATCTTCACAACTGACACATCATCAGAATGATTAAATATTTTTCTATTTTTCTTCATCCAAAGCAAGACATATTGCCATTTCCGCGTAAACAGCTAATATTTCGGATTTTGCTAAACAGAAAACAATTGGGAGATGTCTGTTTTCGTTACATTTGTATGTTAGTACAGTCAGAGAAACAAGAAACATGGAAGGAATTTAAAAAATAATCAGTCTGTGAAAAGAAACTATTCTGAATAAATTGATCCCGGTATATTATATATAGTTGTGACTTCGACGTGGTCAAGAAAACGAGGAAACCGAATTTATTTTTAAATGTATTATTTATTTTGAGTTGAAAACGTCAATTATTATATGTCATCGGGGAGTACCCGGTGTTGCCGGGGTGGTGGATATTGGCACAAGAACGAATAGATGTTAAGAATGGCTTCCACGTTGTTAAAATTAAAAAAAAAAAACTAGATAGAGAGTATTTAGTTTTCCACGCTAACCATTAGGCCGAAGAAGATAGTCAATTCAATGAGTTGGCTATTCACTTTTGCCTTGTGGAGGATATTGGCACAGGGACGAAATACAACATTTTTTAAAACGATAGAAATATAGGGGGATCGATTTCCAAAAAGTAGAGTAATTAGTCTTCCTCGCAAACAATTAGGTCAAAGCGGATAGCGAATTAAACGAGTTGGTAATTAAATTAAGAAGCGCGAGAAGCGTCGAGAGGAGTCGCCACGCATGCGCAGAAATAAAGGTTGCTTTTAAAACTGGCCCGGAACGAATTAAGCTTCCTGCTTTCTCTCCGTTACGTTCGAATAGTTTCGCTTTATTATACAAAAAGACAAACAAACACTCGAGACGACGGCAGGTGGGAATTTTTTTTTAACTCGATCAAATAAAAAAGAAAGAAAAGAAGCCCGTTTGTGAATCACAGATATTATGATCTCAGAAGTATAGGAAAACTTCTCGCGGAATTTAACTGAGAGCGGAACTCCGATCCGAAAAGCCTTCCGTGGACATACCCAAACGCTGGCGTCTATTTAGCCTTTTATATATGCATATAGATTTTAGCTAAATCCATTTGGTTTGAATAACACGTATTTATTGCTTTATATTCAAAGAGGCGAGTGTATTCATTGGCCGACCTTCGCAGAAAGGAGTTTAAACGTTTTTATTTTGGACGCCAGTGTGTAAATATCAATTGTTTTCCTTGCACTTACGGATATCAATAGTGAATGGGTGTGAGTTTGTTGCTTGACTGGTTAGTTGAGCATATGGTTGAAGGGTCACATGTTCTATATGTTGATTAGAGTACATTCTATTAACATTCTTGTGAAAAAAAGTTCAAGGAGAAAACATTGACGGGACAGGAGTTATAGTTTTGTAGATAGTGCGGGGCCTATTAGATTGAAGATATTTCTCTAGACATTGTTAAAATGTGATAGAATTGTGTTAGAGTTAGCATCCTACATGTGGCGGCAATATTCCATACAGGAGCGAACTGTAACTTCGTTAATGTATAGAATACTTGATTATGTGTGATATTTTCTTAGCATTATTGGTAATGTTCTCAATGTATTGGTTCTAATTAATACTGCCTGTGAATGCTAAGCTGTTTTGGACTCTGTAATTCTTGTGCTTTCTTTATTTCGTCATTCACGACTTTAAAAACTCGATGAAAAACGGTATTGAGATCCGATTTGTATCACTCGGAAGCCTGTTGTGGTTTTCCTTGTCGCATAAACAATTCTATTGTAATCTCAGCTTTAGTATCTGACCAGGATCAAAAATCAATTTCAGTTTTATTTTCTTCTTGTAGAGTCAATTTGTACTCCATTCTGGAGAGGTGATCACGACTTACACGAGGCCTTAGAAAATAACTAGCGAAAAACGAATAAAAACCTATTATTTTCTTTCATTCTACTCTTATACATACATACATATATGGTGTGTGTCTCTGTGTGTGCGTGTGTGTGTGTATGTATATATTCATATTATACACCTTGTTTTTGTTTTTCTCTTTTCCTTTTCATTCTTTCCTTTCACCTCTTTTCCTTCGACTGCTATCGGCAAAAGTAAAACTCAAACATACTAGATCTCCTTATCTTTAATCTTTGGCCATTTCTATTTTAGACGGAAAATTCATGAAAACAGAATCAGAGGTTGGCTTCAAAATGGCCGACACAAAAGCCAGCGTTTCTATTTTTTTTTTAATCTTTGTGCCTAATTGTTTAGTTTCGTATTTTTTCATGATTTATGTGTTTATTGTTTGTTGATTCCATTTTGTTTTCTATATACGATTGAAAAAAAACGAAAAGAAAACAAGGGGAAAACATAAAAATATTTTGGTAAACGAAAGTAAATAGGGAAGTTAACAGCAAGGAAGAGAACGATGAGAGAATAGGAAATAAATGGAAAATCTTTATATATATATATATATATATATATATATATATATATATATATATATATATAAATCGCTAGTAACGACAATATAAGGAGTTAACAAGAGCCGAAGATTATTATTGCAACGACATGAAATGCCTATTGACCTTATTATGGCCAGCAGTTAGTTACAATAACATGGCCAATCTAGAAACGAAAATATTTAATTCAACAGAGAAACCTTCCATTTATGTTCGGTATGTTGATGATATATTAATTCTTGCAGATAGCATAAAAGATATAGAAGATTTAAAACGTATTTTTCAAAATAATTCCGTCCTTAACTTCACATACGAACTAAGTGCTGATAAAAAAAATCTAGTTTTTACAGGTTCTCATTGACTCTAGTAGCGATGAATTTATCATCTCCGTTTTTTTAAAAAAAACCTACATCAGTTAATTCCTGCATCTAAAATTTTTGAAAAGTAAAATCCGTTCCGTTATAGCTAGAAAAATAAAGATGAAGTCTGTATGAACACAATTTATCATATTTAAACGTATATTGCGACCGGGAAACAGCGGATGGCGAATACAATATAATTATTCGAGAATTTAATCTATGATAATAAATTCGAAATTTGTAAAAAAAAAATGTATTTTCGACCAAATATATATATATAAATATATATATATATATATATATATATTTAAATATATATATATATTAAAATATATATATATATAAATATATATATATATAAATATATATATATATATTTAAATATATATATATAAATATATATATAAATATATATATATATATATAAAAATATATATATAAATATATATATATATATTTAAATATATATATATATATATAAATATATATAAATATAAATATATATATAACTATATATATATAAATATATATATAAATATATATATAAATATATATATATAAATATATATATATATATGAATATATATATATATAAATATATATATATAAATATATATATAAATATATATATATAAATATATATATATATATAAAAATATATAAATATATATATATATATATAATCGCGTGAAAGATAACACATGTGTATGTGATAGAGTGAAGATATAGTCACGATAAACCACATTTTCACAGAATTTCTGTTGTTTATTTTCTTTATATATTTTATACATTTCTTTTCGTGGGGGAGGCACATTTTTCCCACGTGTGAATGAAATTATCCGATTTTGACACGATACGGACATTTTCCTTTCAATGACTAGCACACTTCAAAAAGGGCGGGTAAAAAGCATCACATATCTACTTTTCCTTCATCTATTTCGTTTCCTGGAACACGCTCAAACGAGCTGGCATGGTTTAAAAAGAACTGAGTCTTCCGTCCTAAGCCTTCGACATCTCTAGACATCTTTAAGTGTTCAATAATTCCAATTTTCTTCATCCTGGAACTCGTTAAATGGCCCCTTTCATAAATATCTACATGGCTGATAACGTCTGTGGCAAACGTCATACATGTTATTCAGTAGACGATAAACATTTTGTCGGTCACCCATCGATATTTTCGGTTTGAACAAAACATTTGAAACTCTATTATCGGGGTCAAGGATAACAAATGTGACAAGTTAATAAGTTAATTATAGCTAATTAAAGTAACTTACCGCGTCCATTTAATAACATTTTTATAACTTTTGGGAAAATATTTGAGCTCTTTTGTCATTTCTCCTATCACAATTAATGACATTATATATATATATATATATATATATATATATATATATGTGTGTGTGTGTGTGTGTGTGTGTGTGTGTGTGTGTGTGTGTGTGTGTGTGTGCGTGCGTGTGTGTGAGTGTGTGTATGAGCGCACGTGTGTGTGTATGGATGTGTCTGTATGTGTGTATGTATATAAAATAAAAACGTCGCAGTTTTCCCCTTCTGGAACAAAAAATCGTCAGTTTACAAGAACATATGGGACATACAAATCCGTTATGTCTACACTAGTAAGTAATATTTTATGTAACTACAGCACGACATTTCAGACACATTAATTCATAATATTAAAATCCTACATTAAGTCCTGGGAGCAACATCATCATCGCAATCATCTACGGAGGAAGTAGTTCCCAATTTTTCTCCCTATCCACCAATTCCTAATATCGTTCGGCTCCTATACCGCCTAATTTTACAGAAACGGAACTTATATCCACATCCCACCCATAGTAACTGATCCTTAAACCCATATACATAGCATTAACCTTCCATTCCTCTTAAAACAAAACAGTAACGTCTCCTCAGACATGTTCTTTTCTTTCTGATTGGCTGATACTTGACATTCCCCTATTCCGGGATGAAATTAATCCTGTTATTTAACAAAAATGTTATTGTCCTTGCTTACCGCTACAAAAATACAAATTCATTTCAGCCAAATAAAAAAGCAGTCAGAAATCCTTAACAATCAAAAAATATAATAAACGTTTCCTTTATTTTGCGGTTTGGGGGTGGGATTTAAAAATGTCCCATGCGGTTTGTTTCCTTGTTTCCACTTGAGCGAAATACGTATAACATCCTGTGTTATTTAGTTTCGAATTCAAATAGTTTTATTTGTTTTTTTTTCCTTTTTATTTGTTTTTCTTTTTTTATTATCGAAATGAAACGAAAACCTTCAATTTTTGTTTGAGCGTTTTCCTTTTTATGTGGTATTAGGGCTAATATATTTTGGTTTGAAAATTGAACAAATCAATATTATTCAATTAGAAGTGGAGGAATAATCAAACGGTAAATTAGTACAGGGGATTGAAATAGATCATGTTATTATTCCTTTGAAGAATTGTAACGTTTATTGATAGTAAAGTTAAGTTGGTTAAGTAAGGTAATGTATGGATTAGTAGAAAAATTAATAAATAAATAAAATAATAAAAACAATTAAATAAAAATAGCAAATAATATAAAAGAGAATAATCAAATATAAATGGTAATAATCATAATATTAAAATGTATTTATATAAGCTAGGCACCAAATAGTGATCTAAAAGTATATTTGATGCAACAAGGCATTGATAATCGATTAATAAGTGTTTCTAAATATATACGCCAAATGCTTAATTGTTTGAATGTGAGTTAAAAACAACATTATAGTTATAATCACTTAGATCTCTGTTAAATCGACTATGACAAACTATATATTTTTAATAAAAAGTTTATTAAAAATAGAGGTTCATATGTAAAATGAAGTTAAATTTTGAAATGTAAAAATTAAATCACTACTTTATATATAAATAATTGATGGTACGGATATTGATATAAGTATGATTAAATAGTTTAATAAATAAATAACAAATTAGAGTAAATGGAAATAACTAATTAAGTTACAATTCAACATTTGTGAATATAACGTTAGAACTTAATAACTCATGATTATCGATTGTAATGATTCATAATACTAACATTTTTTATCGGAAAAATCAGTGCATTAATTTAAAATAAAGTCGATTTAATTTCTAATAAATAATAATGAATTAAAGATATTATAACTATATTAAAATGATAAATTTATTATTAGCAGATATTGATGTCTACCCGCTGAAGAAAACTAGATAAAGATACATAAATATAATCTCAGAATGTCTTGATCTAAGGGACGTTACTTGGCTTGCTTTTTATTAAATTAATTGAAAGGATTTTAACGATTTAGAAGAATATTCAAATTATTCTAAACTTAACATAACGTAAGGATAATTTTTGAAGTGTATGACAGTAAAGATTTATTAGTATATGTATTGACGTGTACGATTGAAATAGGCTTGTATTATGTTTAGGTTTCATTTCGGATAGATTGTTTTGGTAACGTAATTTGGCTATAATAAATATCGGTCTTTCGCAGATTAAATTAGATTCATATATATAAACAGCTAGGATAGTTTATAATATGGTTGACATTATTTTCAAAATATGTACACATAATTATAATCATGTTATCCACTAATTATTAAATATAATGTTTTGTTATGAAGATACCATGAATTAATTTGATAGTACGAACAGTTAGCTTTTCTTTTTTTTTTTTTTTTGTGGTTTAGAATTTTGTTGATATAGTTTCGTTGATATTATTACCATAAGTATGCATCCTTAACTTAGTAATAATAAATGATATAATTATTAAATAGTTATTATTAAATTTAGGTAGACGATCCATACATTGAGATTTTTAGAACGTATAATGCGTTTTCCATCTTTTTTTTTAAAATTAGTTTTAGTTTCGTATATAAGGGCATGTATACTGATTTGTAGTTTATAAGGTATCTTTGGGTAAAATTATTCTCGTAAGTTAGTAATACGTAACTGAGAATTAATAAATTTAGTAATTATTAAATAGAATGTTTTGTCAGAAAAGCCATAATTTAATTAAATGGTTAGTACGAAGAGTGGGATTCAATGACTTTGTTTGATTAAAATCCAAGATGGCGTAATGGTAAAATATAAAGGTAACTGAAGCTTCTCTTCCAAATTTTTGGATTCTCACCATGTCGTATTAAATTTTAATTCCTTTTGGTGGATTGATTGTTGCTATTGCTTCTGATTAGTTAAGGGCATAATAGATACACTAGTTGATATAATTATAAAGTGATTGATTTTGCGCCACGAAACAGGCACTGTCAAGAACTATAAGAATCAATTGACATAAAGGAATAAAATACAAAAAATTGGAATATATTTTTTGTCATTTGTCTCTCTCTCTCTCTCTCTCTTAGTATATATATATATATATATATATATATATATATATATATATATATATATATATATATATATATATATATATATATATATATATATACTAGTATGGGTGTCCGCGCGTTGCCCGGATGTTTGGAGGTGTATTCTGAGCAAAAAACAACAACAAACCAACAATAAAAAACGGTAATTTTATTAAACTTTGACCCCTTAACAGCTGGATTTCTGGCAGCCAACCAATAACATAGATTTTGTCAAATCTCAGTACACTATATATCAAATTTCGAGTATGTAGACTAAAATTGACGGAGCTATTGCATAGGGAAATGTATACACACAGAGACGCACATATACAGAGACACGCACACACGTACACGTATATATATATATACATACATATATATATGAATATGTATATGCATATATATACACACACACACACACACACACACATATATATATATATATATATATATATATATATATAGTAATTTAAAAAATATATGGCTTGGATTAAGCTACACTGAATATTCCGCGTTTCATCCACTCTAGGACTCCTCAGGCGCATAAGCCTGAAAAGCCCTTGAGTAGACGAAACGTGGAATATTCAGTGTAGCTTAATCGCCATATATATTTTATAAATTACTAACTAGCTCTACCTACGTATTGAGCACATTTTAAGTAAATACTTAAAGTTTTCGCATGCATCTATACTTTCGTATATTAATTTTATGTGAGTAAATTAAGTAGTGATACATACATACATACATATATATATATATATATATATATATATATATATATATATATACAAAGAAACATATATTATATTAGCAACTTCAATTAATTTTTTGCCGTTTTAGGCAAACATTAGTACATTAATTTAAAATAAAGTCGATTTAATTTCTAATAAAGAATAATTAATTAAAGACATTATAACTATAACAGCCAGCCTTTTTGTTATCGAGATACACACTGAGGGAAAAATGTGTATATAATTTATATCAAGCAATGCCTGTGAGTGAGTCTTTATAGGTGAGGAAAGACTTTGCACCGAGACAATACCGCTATCTAAACAACTGCCACATTAAACCAAATGAAGGACAAGTCAACATCATTGGAAGCAGCAGTCGCCGCAGGTTATATGTCTGAGTTTTCCTTCTTCTCGAGAGGTTGACTTCACCACAACTTACAGAAGTCCTCGCCACCAACCATGATATTTGATCCATTACTTGGACTTAGGTTGCTGGACACCAGAGCATCCTCCACACGCGGGTGGGTCATGTATGCCGCAGCTTACAGGGCCTAAGCTCATCTGGAGGTATCTGTCAGGTATGCCTCACCCTTAGCCTTTGGTTAAAAACACTTTGGCCCACAAGGCAGTAGTGGTCCAGTTATATGGCGCAGGACACTCGCTTTTCATCAGAGTCCCGTCTGCGTGGCGGGGTCACAACATGCTCTTTCTCTCTCTCTCTTTCTCTCTCTCTCCTTCTCTCTCTCTCACTCTCTCTCTCTCTCTCTCTCTCTCTCTCTCTATATATATATATATATATATATATATATTTAAAGAGAGAAGTGATTGATTTTGCGCTACGAAACAGATCCTGTCAAGAATTGTATAAGTGAACTGAATTAAACGAATAAATTATAAGATGGTCAACTTCATGAAATTTTGGAATATAACTTTTTCTCATTTAGTCTCTATATTGCTCTGTAATTACATTGGGCTTCTTAAATAAGGATTGATATATATTACAAAACATATTTCTACAGAAATATATATATATATATAAATAAATATATACATATATCTGTATATATATATATATATTTTTTTCACAGTGATCACCACTTATCAAGGCCCGGAAGCCACTCAGGGATTAGGGTTATTGCAAGTACTTTAAGTTAGTGAGGAGATTTGCTGAAGTGTTTACTTAAGGGGGCGGTTCATTAGGAATTTGTTAACATTTGACTTGAAGACATCCAAGTTGTAGTCCGGAGGGAAGCAGGCAGACGGAACAGAGTACCACAGGTATGCAGTTCTAAGAAAGAAGCTTTGTTCATGGAATCCGCGTTTTGATTTAGGCACAGATATAGAGTGAGGGAACTTTTTCACAGTGGATTCAGCTAGACGGGTTTTTTTCGTGAAAGATTGGCGAGGGGGGACCAGAGATTGGAGTTCAGACGAGCATCTGCCATGGAAATAACGATAAAACAATATATATATATATATATATATATATATATATACGGAGAGAGAAAGAGAGAGAGGGTGAAGGAGAATGGGAGAAAGAGAAACAGAGAGAAAATATTGGACAAAATTATTATTCAGAAAATTGGTTTAAAGAGGAAAAAACCGATGTCTCGAATGTGTTTGAATTTGTTTACGATTTTGCGATCATATAAATTGTAGGACATGGGCTGTATTTTGTTTTTTAGATATACATTTAAGGATATTTTTTTTTTAAATGTGGTAGATTATTTGATTTTTATTTATGTATAATTGTCGTTGCTGTAAGCGTGGCTGCAGCCACTTCCGGTCGTATTGTATGATTATTTTGCTAGGTATGACTTATATTTTTCATAGTCACGGTAATTCTGCCTATGTCAATTTTATTTCTGAAAATAACCATTACAGAAACTGTATTAAAATGTGATTTGGCTATTTATTTTTGTTATTCTTTTGATGGACTTTATGGGCCGTAATTCTACGCAAGTGCGTCTAATTTTGGTAGATTTTTACTGCCGTCTTTATTGAATCTTACTTAATATATAACCAGGGTGAGTCGACGTTTGAGAACATTTTTACATTTTTAAAAATAATAAAACTACAAACAACAACGCATCTGGAATTAAATAAAAAGACATTCGTATAATATTCTACTCATCGATGTTCTCTATTGCTCTGATTATGGATGCTTTCAGAGGATTTTTGGCGTTGTGAAGATGCCTGTTAACATTTCTCTCAACAATGCCACAAATGTAATAATAAGTCCTGGGGGCCAAAAGCTGTGCAACGTTCTGTTCGTCTGAACCCCCCCCCCCCCAAAAAAAAAAACATGTCTAGTTCAGCAGGATGTTTCAGTTTGTTAAAAGTCTTTTGAATCTCAATAAGGGATTTTCCTTTATTGTCTCTGGCATAAACTTGCCTCTCTTCATCACATAGGAGTTGTATCGAAGGCACCAAACTATTTTGCAATTGAGCTAATTGACTTCTTATTTTCTGACCTTGTTGAGTAATTTCAGAGCGTTGCTAATGCGTTTTGCATTTATCAACGCGAAGAATTTGGCCATAATTTTCTCTTTATATTTGTCTACGAACTTTAAAAACAAAACATCGGGAGACTTTAAGAAATTGAGCAAATCGCTGCGCTCTGCTATTATTGAAATTATTAGAAAATATACTTTCATTTCCTATCTAGTTCATTATATCCCATGATTGAATGTCTGTAAAAAAGTTAATACACAGGAAAGAATTAGTGAAAAAAGTGATGTTCTCAAACACCAGCGGACGCTGTATACAAACACACACACTCACACACAAATACACACATATATTATTAAAGTTAAATTACCTATTTTTGAAAATGCCTTTTCTTTTATTTTCTCATGAGAGTATATGTTAGAGATCCGTTTAGCTGTCAGTCTGCAACAAACAGTAAAATATATTATCACTGATAGTTTGTAATGTAGCAAACTATTCAGACAATTCTATGGAGAACAAAAATTATTCAAACAAAATCTTTACAGGGCACAGTCAAAGACACAACTCCATCAAGTAGGAAAATAATAAAGTGTGAAAAAAAACGGGCGACGTTTAACGGCACATGCCCGTTTTTGACGAGTTAATGATGTCAACTTTGAGTGCGGGACAGTGTTTTATTTAGCGCGAGTCTGTCCGCTTCTTTTTTATACGAAAAAGCTTAATGGACATGCGGCGATCGAAAATTGTTAAATATTTATCTTTTCAAAGTTGGGCAAATTAAATAGACAGGCGACATCGGTTGTTAATTCGGAGATATCATTTAGGTGCGATAGAAAAATTTTAAGAAGTTGCGTAATATTTGCGCAAAAAATTCATAGGAAACATAAACCTCTTTCTCTATGCATGCGTATATATGTATTTGTTCAAATAATTTTGGCTACCAAACTCCTCTGCCATTTTTTTTTTTGTCTAAAGACATGAAAATTTGTATATAGGTTATTCGAACTCTTGCGAAGTTTATATTTGGGTTTTATCCGGAGGAAATCGGTGCAAAGTGTGAAAATAAAAGAAATGGAATTTGCCAGATGAAGGCTGAACGACAGCATCACGGATTAATTTTTTGCCTTGTAGCAAACACGTCTTCATAACTCAGGCATTAACGATAAATGCAAATATAAATCGTAAGCTACAAGTTTTGGTTTCGATTCTCGATGGTGGTGCACGAATCATTTTTTTTTTAATTCCTAAATCATAACTATATATTGGGTCCAATATAATCTATATATCTATAAAAATGAAATTGTCTGTTTGTGTGTCTGTCTGTGTGTGTACATTTCCCTTCCAAATTACTCTGTCAATTATCAGTGTACAGACTCAGGATTAGGCATTGAGATTTGGGGCAATCATTTAAATCGGTTTTCAGCCAGAAAGTTTACTGTCAAGGGCTCAAAGTTCAGCGATTTGACCTCTGAAAACTTTACCAAACTTCTTCGCCAATTTTGGGTCTAAACACTAGACATTTTAGACATAGTTTACTCGGACAAGGGATAATTTTTTTAACTTGATTTGAGCCCAAAACAATAAATGTTAAGGGGGTAAAATTGGGGTAAAAAATTTTTTTAAAAATTACCTCGCAGCCATTTTTTGTCTAAACATTTGAAATTTTACATAGAGTGTATTCATATATAGGACAAGATTTTTAATCGGTTTTCGGTCGGAAATTTGGCTACCAAGTGGTCAAAGTTCAAATGATTTGACCTTTGAGGTCTCTACCACATTATTCAGCAATTTTGGTTCTAAACATTTGAAATTTTACATAAAGGAATTCCGACACGCATCAAGTTTTTAATCAGTTTTCGGGCGAAAATTTACCATCCAACGGGTCAACGTTGAAAGAGTTGCCCTTTGCAGACTCTACCAAACCCCCTCCGCCAATTTTGGATCAAAACACTTGAAATTTAAGTTGTTGGCTACCTGGACATAAGTCAAACTTTTGAAAAAATATATATTCATATGCTCATAAAGTTATGAAGAGTGCATGGGGCCCGAGCAAATCCAGGCTGAACTGCTAGTATAATTATAAATACGAAATCTGCAGTAATTAAAATATCATATTTAAGCGTATTTTTCGACCGTGCAATTCCGGGCGACTTGCGAGTATAAATATATGCGCAAGATTTCTGAAAGCATAAATGCGTTTGTTAAATGCATTATACATTACTAATGTAGTTTTAGATTTCCTCTATGAATCAACTAGGTTTATTTGATATACGAGTAAGTAGTTTTATTAAAGAGTTGATATTCCTTCTTTCATTCTATCGACCTATAAATCCATATCTTTACTAATATAAGCGTGCGTTCCCTCGCCATACAGCAGAAAATAGATTATCAGTTGTTTTCTTAATTTTTTGGTACCCCACTATTTACGCCCCTTCTCTTGATACACCCCCACCCTCTTGTGAATGCCTCCCCCAATACACACAATCCTTCGCAAAGAAAACGAGATGTTAGACGAGATTACCGAACGCGATACCTTCGAGATGTACACTTGCGTTCTCTGCAACAGATTACCTCAATTAATTCCAATTGTCTTTTCTTCTTCTTCTTCTTCTTCTTCTTCTTCTTCGAAGAAAACTGATCACTTTCCACTCGAGCCTCGACGACCCGATTCGTTCTTTCTCTACAGGCGGTGATGGCAGCGAGGGGTGGGTAGAAATTGAAGAACTGTCGAGTGTAAAAGAAGCAAACATAACTGGATAAAAATAAGGCGGGAAAAAAGAGGCGGGAAAAATATATAAAATGACGACTGAATTGAATATTCTTCGTTGATCGGGAGCAGCCGGTTCGACTTACCTCGATGGCCTCGTTTCATTTGTGTTCTGTTTTAATTTCTCCGCGGGCTGTAACTTTCTTCCCCACCCTCGTCTCTCTCTCTCTCTCTCTCTTTCTCTCTCTCTCTCTCTCTCTATATATATATATATATATATATATTTATTTCTCCATCTATCTAGCTATGTATGTATGTATGTATGTATGTATCTATATATCTATCCATCTATCTATCTGTTTCTCAATATTTATATATTTCTCCCTCTTTTTTCTCCCTCTTTTTCACTGTCTGTCTTCGTTTTCTAACGTTATCTACCTCGCTTTATCGCACTTATATCACTCTCTCGCAATCTCCCTCTATTCTGCCATCGCCCACTGTTTCTCACCCTTACGCCAATCTCTATCTCTCTCTCATTCTCTCTCTTATTCTTTCTCTCTCTCTCTCTATCTCTCTGCATTTCATTTTCTATATCATTCTATCTCTCTTTCTCTTCTTTCTTTCTATCTCTCACCTCTGGCGGTATCTGAATTTACATTATTCTTCTAGCTACTGCTTTTAACCAATCTCCTCCATTCTCTACCAATATCCCCCTTTATCTTTCTGGTTAAGACATTCCTTTTATCGAACCTCTCTTATCTATTCACCTGATCCCTAGATCCTTTTTTTTTATTCCCTGTAGTTTCTACCACTCCCCTTCGATCGGCGTCTTCCTCTCCATACCTCTCTCATCCTCGTTCATTTACAACACCACCACCTCAGTGTTGCTTCTTCTTTACTCTCTCTATAGCTTCCCACGTTTCCATAAATTTCTCTCTTCCTCGATATTTTCCCTATCTCTTCGTCTCTTCACGTTATCTTTTCATATACACCAGCCCCTTCCCCCCCTCTCTCTCTCACACACACACACACACACACGCACACTTGTTATTTCTCTTTCCCTTTCTCCAACCTACTATCTTTCCCTCTTCTTTTATCCCTCTCCATTCATCTTTTTTATCTACTCTATCCGCTTCCCTTCCCAGCTCTATGTGACATTGACTCTATCTTTTATCTCAACCTATCTAAATATCTAAATCTATTTCTAGTCTCATTAAACTAAATTTTGTCTCTCTCTACATACAGATAAAGACACAGACACAGACACACACACACATATATATATACATGTGTGTGTGCGTACATATACGAGGTGCGTGCAATAAGTAATGCCCCTGACCCACTTCCAGTTGTCTGATCTAGCTAAAATTTTGCATGTGGAATGAGTTATGTCTCTCCGTGTTATGTGCCAAATTACAGCTCTGAACTAATTGTGGTTTCTTTTTTACATGTGTTTGAACTGAGTCAGGTGTGAAATGGGGCCTGTTGACTATCGAGCAGTGATCCGGTTTTTTGTATTTGAAAGGACGCACACCACATGAGACTTTTGATTAAATAAAGAAACTGATGATGATAATACCCCATCATATGACCTTGTAAAACGCTGGCATCGTGAATTCAAACATGACCGGAAGTCTGTGTAAACGGCTCCTAGACCTGGTCGCCCCTCCTTCTGCCACTGATGAGTCATCTGTCCGTCAAGTTGAGGCTGCCATTTTGGAAGATCGGCGCATTACTATTCGCCAAATAGCCCAATATTTGAGATTAGTGCAGGGTCTGTGGAAACTATCATTCATGACCATTTGCATATGCATCAGGTGTCTGCCAGATGGATTCCCAGGTTGCTCACACCATTCCAGAAGCGTGAACAAGTAACATACATCTAAAATCTCAAGTGTTTAGACCTAAAATTAGCGGAGGAGTTTGTAGAGTCTGCGAAGGTCAACTCTGAAAACTTTAACCTCTTGTCAGACGAATTTTCACTCAACAACTCATAAAAACGCTTGTTGCATGTCTGAATACCTTTATGTAAAATTTCAAATGTTTAGAAACTTTTAAAAGTTTCAAATGTTTAGAAGCTTTTAAAAAGTTTCAAATGTTTAGAAGCGTTTAAAAAGTTTCAAATGTTTAGAAGCTTTTAAAAAGTTTCAAATGTTTAGAAGCGTTTAAAAAGTTTCAAATGTTTAGAAGCTTTTAAAATACTTCAAATTTTAAGAAGCTTTTAAAAAATTTCAAATGTTTAGAAGCTTTTAAAATGTTTCAAATATCTTGAAGCTTTTAAAATGTTTCAAATGTTTAGAAGCTTTTAAAAAATTTCAAATGTTTAGAAGCTTTTAAAAAGTTTCAAATGTTTAGAACCTTTTTAAAAAGTTTTAACTGGATTCAAATACGTTATACATTTATATAAGTTTCGTGTCTATAGAGCAATAGATGTCCGAGGAGTTTGGTAGCCAAAGTTTTTAAAACAAATATACATACGTATATATATATATATATATATATATATATATATATATATATATATATATAGAAAGGGTTTGTGTTTACTATGAGCTTTTTTATGCCAATTTTTTATTAAGCAAGTATAAATCATGTAGAATTTCTGTATGAATATAATTATACGTAATAGTTTATAAAAAAGTAAAAGAATATGCAAATTAGATGTATTTTTTGCAGGTCAATGTAATTCCACGACTAATATGTAACACATTTTATTTGTATATATATATATATATATATATATATATATATATATATATATATATATATATATATATATTGAAAGATTTTAAACTTTTAAAACTATATAAAAAAACGTATTATTTAATTTATATATTTTTTTATCACTCATTGGAAAACTATTTAGTAAGTAAGTTATGTAATCACCTGCAATCGCCGTATTCACTTGCTTTTTCGAATTCATAATAGTCCTTATGTTATTTCAAGGCATTCATTGTTTACCATGGAAAACCATTTCGGGAATTAAAAAAAACACACAAAAAAAAACGTATATAAAATCATAACTCCCCAGCATTGCTTATCCAACACCACCTCCCTTAATTACAAGAACAAAAAACAAAAAGGTCCGAATATTGGATCTAAATTTTTGCTGCACTTTTCCTGCTATCAAATAATTTCTTGCTTACCTTTGACATACTTTCTTGTCTCCAAATTCAAAATTGATAGATTTTTTTTAATTTTACAGTTTGTTTTATTTATACGATTCAGATTAATTCCTTATACTAATTATCAACCCTTTACTATTGTTAGTACTTTATTTATACATTTACATATTTATTTACTTGTTAAAAATATATATAAGTTAAAAAATATTAACATATATAAAATTCAATTTAAAAAAAAATCTTTTATAATTTACTAAGTTAGGTTTAGTTTCAAATATATATCAAGTAAAAATATTAACATACATACAGATATTATTTCCAAAATTTTTATATGTTACTAAGGTAGTTTTAGATTTTCTTTATAATTATATTTGGAATACTTTTATACGGTTTATATGTATGTATATCTATACATACACATATATATATAAAATTATATATAGATAAAATGTATAAATATATATATATATATATATATATATATATATATATATATATATATAGGACTATCCACTTATCACGTGTTTCCTTTTCAGATTAAATATGTTTTAACTCTTTTTCAAAGTGTTTTTAACATGTTTTATTACGTGTCTGCTCGTGTATATATATATATATATATATATATATATATATATATATATATATATATATATATATATGTATGTTTTATTTCTTAATTTCAGTTTTATATGTTTTGTTACACATGTTTCGTTTGCCGGACCATATGTACGATCCAGCAACCTCGTCAGACCTTACAAAAAAAAATAAAAAAATAAACAAAACGCATGTTTGGTCTGAAATTGTATTGAGCACTCTCTTCAGGTTTTTACTAATTATTTTTTTGCTATATATATATATATATATATATATATATATATATATTCAACGCAATATATATATATATATATATATATACATATATTCAACGCAATGAAGTAAATACTAAAAAGCGATAAAATATATGATTTCACCTCACAACATTTTATGCGGATATATATATATATCTATATCTATCTATCTATCTATCTATCTATCTACCTATATATGTATACATATATCTATCTATCTCCCTCTCTTTCTCTCTCTCTGTCTATATATATATATATATATATATATATATATAACTACTTCATTTAATAACATAAATTAATATACGAAAGTATTATTTTAAATCTTTATTCCAATCTGTTTTTGTTTCTGATGTCGCTAACTCTCTCTCTCTCTCCTTTTCTTCATTTATCTCTCTTTCTCTCCCCTTTCACCTGTTTCTCACTCTTCTTCTCTCTTTTCTCGTCTAGATTATTTTCATGCATCTTTTTATTTTCTGCTTCCTCTATCTTTAACTACCTTCCCCCCACTCTCCCTTTTCATTATTATTTGTCTTCCTCCCACGCTTAACTTCATCCGCCCCCCTTCTCTTTCTCTGTATATTAAACTTCATCTCCACAAATCTTTTTAGTTCCCACTTCCTCTATCTATCTCTCGTTTCTCCTATTTCTCTCTATCGCTAGCACTAAACACACCTGCTTCACATTTCCGTCTCCCCTTTATCTCCTGGTCTCCCCACGCACCTTTTTACATTTACACCATACCTTACCTTTTCTTGTGAATAAAAAAATGCAAACCGGTGACATTTTAAAGAAAGAGAATAACGGATCTAACTACAACCCCAACCATAACACCTAACCCTAACATCGATATCGACTCACCTGTCCCCAATTTCAGCTGTTAATCGTTAATGTGGGCGCATATAATTCACCTGCTTTTAGATTATTGAATTCAAAGAAAATATTTTCCATTTCGTTGATGAGTACCAACGAACGAGAGGATAAGATTCTTTTAAAACTATATAGACCCGTTTTTACAAGGATAAAGAAAAGAAAGCACTCAATATAAAACGATTGGAAACTGATTCATTCATGTCAGGTGTTTATAAGGGTGCTCAATGTCTGCTGAAACGTGTTGAACATAACGTCAGTTTAACACGAGAAGAATCCATGCGTAACTGCTTCTGTAGTGCCAGTTTTCAAGAATTCTGGCGAGAGAACTGACCCAGTAAGTGATCGCCCCATTAGCCTCCTCCCACTTTTCGTCAAAATATCTGAGACCATAATTAACCAAGCCATCACCTTATGCTAAACTTCTAACTAACCAACCATATAGATTTAGACAAACCCGTTTCACAGCAGACATCCTAACTGTAATCTTAGAACGTATATACTAGTCACTGGACAAAGCAGGAGAGGGTAGAGCGGTAGGCTTTTGACATGGTATGGCATGAGTCTTCTCAAGAAAATCAGATCATACGGCATCACTAGAAGAATACATAACATAATTAGATCCTTCTTAGATAAGAGAAAAATCCAGGTTGTCCTTGACGGTCGTACATCTAAACAATATGATATAAATGTGGGAGTGCCTCAGGGGTCTATACTTAGACCTCTGTTATTCCTAGTATTCATAAATGACCTCCCTGCCTGTGAGATGGGTATGTATGCTGACAACACCACGCTCTATAACAGACACGACAGGAAAACAAATGGACACATATCTAAAGAAATGGCAGAAACACTAGAGGAAGTCGTCCGATCCGTAGTGGATTGGGGACAAAAACTGATGGTCACCTTCAATGCTGCCAAGACTAAACTTGTTTCCTTCAATAATTACAAGAAACCTTTCCTACTGCCAATAGCAATGCCCAGTTCATTTTTATCTGAAAGTACATCTTTAAAAATCTTCGGCCTAACGTTCACATAAAACATGAATTGGAACAATTACATTGAGAACATTGCCAGGACCGCTGTGAAGAAGGTGGGTTCTCTCTACCGTGCTAGAAAGCTATTAACGCCTGAAAGTATCCTATACCGCTATAAGGCCACCATTCGCCAATGTATGGAGTATTGTTGTCATATTTGGACTGGTGCATCTACCACTAGTCTCTCGCTCCTAGACAAGGTTCAAAGAGAGTCGTCAATCTGATAGGTCCTGAACTGTCAGCTAAATTTCAGCCTCTGTCACAACAGCGAAATGTTGCACCCCTCTGCCTGTTCTACAAGTACTTTAACGGGGAATGCTCTGACGAACTGCAAGCACTTGTGCCTCCTCGACGTAAATATCCCCGACAAACCCGACAAGCTGCTAAATCCCACCCCTTCACAGTAGAGTTCCCTAAATGTAAGGGAGCCTTCTACTCCAGTAGTTTCTTCCCAAGAACAGCTAGACTTGTGAATTCCCTTCCGGGTCCCTGCTTCCCCGACTGTACTGGCATGCAGAAGTTCAAGTGCAACGTGAACCGACATCTTACTGCCCAACTTCCTACATAGTACCCCTGATGCTTATGTCCCTGATAGTAGCCCCCTACAACAAAGTGGCAATGTGCCTTGTTTGGGGTGAAATTGCAATTAAAAAAAAAAGCGAATATTTTTTTCATTATTTGGACTCTCGAGTATATATCAGTTAATATCGTAGATATTTTTAGATAGAATGATGTGGTTCTCTGTTGATTAAATGTGTCAGATATATACGCGAGAGTTAAAACAATGATGAGAATATTCTCTTGTCACAAACCTACTTATTACCAAGAGTTTTATTTTTGAAACTGATGATTATGATCGTTTTTTAGGATGACAATTTTATCTTTTTATTGTATATATCAACTATAATATAAAAGTCACTTTGTATGCATGCATGGGTGTGTGAGATCATTCCAAATAGGCTCCCAAGCGCCTGAGGTTATCTTTCGCAATTTCACACAGAGCTAATTTATATGCCTGGCAGTAAATAAACTGCAACAGAATAGAAAACTGGTTTTCATAAAACGGAAATGGAATCATGTCGTCTTTTCTAGGATGACAATTTTATTGTTCAACTCTGTATATCTCTACTATTATATTAAAGTCACTTTTGTGTGTGGGGGTGAGTTCAGTGCTCATTGGCTCCAAAACGCCTGAGGTTATCTTTTGCACATTTAACACACAGCTAATTTATATGTCTGGCAGTGTTGTTAGATATGTTTTGTACAGAAATTCATCCGATAATTACTGAAATCAGAAAAAAAAATCTTTAAAAAATTATTTCTTTCTTATAGAATAAAAAAAGAAGTGTTTGTACGTGGGAATATTTTACGTTACAAAAGCCAAGGTGAGAAATATAATCTACGCAAATCAAAAGTTTGTAATAGTTAAACGAGACTTCTTATAGAGGGCTGCTTTACGGTGGTCCTACTCTAGTTCCTCGAACGGGACACTATGATAGGATTTAAAACAGCTAAAAACTGACTCATCGATAATTCAGACATAAATAAAATTCGAGGATCCGTGCTCCAGAGATTAGGCCACTTTGCTGGTAATTTATTTGTTGGTTTGTGGTATTAGTCTTGGTAAATTGCAGGATTTTTCTCCTTTTTTCATGAATAAGTCAGTTCATCCCTAACTGCCTGAGATACCTATATAAAGAAGTGCCGATGATGCTACCTAAGCAATTATAAAGAGGCCAGGTTGACCGAATTCTAGACGCTGGATTATTCTTTCCATTCTTCCGTAGGACATCTTTCTAGTGTTATATAGAGCAATGCCGGAAGACGCCAAGTTACCAAATCTCTGATTATGGTCATATTTGATGTCTAGAAAATATTTATCAAAACGATTTTTAGGATAAAAATATAATGGTAAAAATGAATCAGGAATACGAAAATAGAAATGTTAAAACACACAATAATGTTAGAACATAAACGATGGAGATGAGTTTAGTCATGGCATCACGTGATCTTTATGTCACGTGAGTTAATGACGTAAAGGCGTGTTACTTTCTTGGTATCCCGAACAGTTTTAGTTGTTTGTTTGGCGTCAGACTAAAAGATGCGGACAAGCTAACATGAAAAGAAAAGTTGTCTTCGCATTTTGAAAGCTGGAAGAAACTATCTTTTGCAAATTTAACATATTTATATGTCTGGCAGTAGAGGATCTGCAACCAAAAAGACAACTGGTTTTCATCAAACGGAAATGGAATCATGTCGTCTTTTCTAGGATGAGAATTTTATCGTTCCACTCTTTATATCTCTGATATTATATAAAAGGCACTCTGTGTGTGTGTGTCTGTGTGTGTGTATGTGTGAGTCATTCCTCATTGGCTCTCAAACGTCTGAGCTTACCTTTTGCAAATTTCACACTAAGCTAATTTATATGCTTGTCAGTGTCTTTAGCTATACTACGTACAGAAATTCACCCGATAAGTACTGAGAATCGAAACAAAAACGATCCAATAAATAGTTTTTCTTTTTCATAGAATAAAAAAGAAAAGTTTGTACATGGGAATATTTTACGTTACACAAGCCTAGGGGGATAATATAATCTACACAAATAAATAATTCTTAAAAATTAAAAACAAAAAAAAAAGAATTAATGCCATCTGAAGATATAGCTCAGTGGTAGATCATTCAACTACAGATGCAATGGTTTTCTGTTCAAGCCCAGATGTAGCTCACCATTTTATTTATTTTTTTTCTGATGAATAGGTTGAATTTACAATGAAAGAAGAGGTATAACTAAAAATTGCCACAAACCATTTCTTCGTAGCTGCTGATACAATTTTCTTCCTATATAAGAGCCAGGTGCGTTCAAGGATGCAGTATTGCTGTCACATCTGGGCACAAGTTGCTAGGAAGACTTATCCTGCCCTGACAGAGTTCAGAATAAATTCCTAGCCAAGTGGGGTATGCTATTTTTTCTTCCCTGCAACCTCTTTCTCACAGAAAAGACGTTGCTAGCCTGTCTCTTCTTTATCGTTATTTTCATGGCAAGTGCTCGTCCGAGCTCCAATCTATAGCCCCCCCTCGCCAAACATTCACGAGAAACTCTATAACATATACGCAATCTGCATAAATTAAAAGATGGTATTTAAGCGTATTGTACGACGGGGAACGCCGTACGTCCAGCTAGTGCTTCTATAAGAGTATATCAAAAGCGAAACGGTGCGTATTTTGTGAGTAACATAGCTGCAATGCAAACGAATACAGTTTGGGAGTGATATTTATTTTCTAAACAAAATTTTCTAATTTAATTTAATAAAAAAAATATTTACATCTATTCGAAACTAGCATAGTGGCGAGACGTTGCTCGGTATTGAATGAAGGTCAACGAATGTTTTAAACTCCCATATTTGTCATGGAAATGCATGTAATAGCTCAGTTTTCAACCATACCGATTGATTGCCTGCTCTAATTGAGGAGAAATCGCGGTGCACCGGGAATAAAATCTCACACATTTCCTTATCGCATAGTTCAGAGTGGTTGAATATATAGTTAAGTTGCAGTTTTAGTCATTTAGAACTGCTTTAAAGATTCTGCACTCAGTTTTCGGCCAAATTTTGGACAAAAATTTCAGTTTATAGCTCACTTTTTCAACTATATTGTGTAGAAAAATTACAATTATTGTTCAGTAAAACAATAGTTATAATGAATATACTGGTGTTCAAAACTGTAAAGAAAGGAAGCAATGATTTTTATGACTATTTCATATAGCAACCACGTCGTTTCAGCGACAACTGTTGCTATCAATTCATCGCTCTGACGAAAAGAGGAGAAACAGAGAGAATGAAAGGGACATAATAGGTGTGTTTTATTTAAAACAGACGAGACGCTTATATTGTTATTACGTAAGTGTGTGTTATGTTTATGGGGAAAAATAAGACGCAAATTAAACAAAGAACAACTTAATTTACTGGAAGCCTCGACAAATCATGGATTACAATAGAAAAATACGAGCAGGAAATATGATATGGTTAAGCTTTAACATGGAAAAGTAAAGGACTAATTGTTAAAACTGAAAAAGAGAAGTAAAAATATAATAAATTTATAACTAAAAATATTGCACCATTAAATATTTAAAATATGTTTTTCAAATTCAATTTATAATATTATATAATCAATTCTTAATGCTGCAATATTTGAAGTTATAAATTTACTGTTTTTTTATTAAAATATATTGACATTTTTTCAGTTTAAACAACTACGCCTTTACTTTTCCATGTTTAAGCTTAACCATATTACTTTTCATAATCGTATTTTTCTATTGTAATGCATCATTTTTCCAGGCTTCCAGTAAATTCACTTTTTTTTTGTTTGTTTAATTTCAGTCTTATTTACCGCAAATATAAGCCAGGTAATTTTTCAAATCTTTTGCCATCAATCCGAGTGCTCATATCCTTATTGGAATGATCGAAGTCTTCCCACGCTTCCAGTTTCTTTTCATATCACATGTGTATGTTTGCTTCTATATGAAGGTAATGGATATCCATGATTGTTATTGCGAGTAATGTGCAGAACATACTTTAGTAAAACCATTAGAAGCGCTTGATCGGCATACAACATTCACGACAGAAAATGTAATTTGAAACGTTCAGTATCGATTTATAACGAATTTTAAATATAGCACAACAGGTTAGCTTCACCAATACACACAAATCACGCATGCACACATCTATCTATTTATCTATATATCTATCTGTCTATCTATCTATCTATCTATCAATCTATCAACCTACCTAACTATCTATCTATCTATCTCTGACGAATTGTAGACGACGAACCTCGTGTCTCAGTGGATAATTATATTTTGAAAAGAATTATATATATATATATATATATATATATATATATATATATATATATATATATATATATACATAGTGTGGGTGTGCAACGACCATGTTATATAGACACAAAGGAAAGAAAGCAGTAAATATCTGGGTCGGTATTTTTTTTTTTTAAACAAAATCTTTTATTACCGTTTCTTCGTCGCAAGATAAAAGTCTCTCGCTGCCACACGTTTGTCATAATTCAGATAAATTTCGAATCCTTCAGAATCTATCTTCAGAGATAAATTAATCATACTGATTTTTTTATAATATATATAGTTTTTTTCTCTTTTCTCTTCTTTTTGGTTAATTATTTTATTTATCTTATTTATTTATTTTTTTCTTTTATTCATTGGTTAAAATTAATAGCATCCTGAGATATATATATATATATATAGATGTATATATATGTGTGTATATGTATATATACATATATATATATATGTATATGTATATATACATATATATATGTATATGTATATATAAATATATCATATGTATATATATACATATATATTTATGTATATGTATATATATACATATATATATATACACACACATATATATAATTTTGCTATTTAGCGCATAGATTAAAACACTAAAACTTACATGTGAAAATAGCAAAATTTATGACTCCCTATAAGAATTATTTTCCTAGAAACGATTCTTCTGATGATATAGGGTATTTATTGGAAATTAATGGATGGAGGTAAAATCTTTAATTTTTTTATTCGTTATCGAATAATACATTTGTTGGTAAATTTTTAATTATTAAACTGAATTCTAAATGCCCGTTTATACTATTATTCTATACTGAATATGGATATTTTTTTATCTGATTGGGGGGGGGTCTTATAAATATTTATACTAATATATATATTGACTTCAATTTAACAGCTATCAAGCTGTAGTGTGATAGTATTTCGGAATTTCAGATTATATATATATATATATATATATATATATTATATATTATATATATATTATTATTATATATATATTATTATATATATAAATATATATATTATATATATATATATATATATATATACTAGCAAAAGTACCCGGCGTTGACTGAGTTTATAAAGAGCCTACCGAAAATGGAGTCTATTTATGAAAGTATGATAGGTTATGAAAAGCAAGGGTTGTAAAGAGATAGCTTCGAATTTGGGGGGTAACAAAATAAAAGCAAAATAAGATGAAAGTAAATATAAAATTGATAAACCCTATTATATATTATACCATTCCTGTCCAAACTAAGACACTTATCACTATATTCTGTGGATCTATATATATAAAAAAAGAACTTGTTAATCTTTGTGACATATTTCCATTCTATGGAGGTCAGGTTCGAATGAACACCCATTAATTTTATAATACCATATTTCTTCAAACTGAAACATAATTATCAAAGTATACTTACGCAGATAGATATGAAAAGGCTTTATTAAAGTTTGTGCCTATTTCCATTCTATGGAGGCCAGGCTTGAACGCAGCCCCCCCCACAATTTTATTATACCATCCCTATTTAAGTTGAAACATACTTATCAAAGTATTATTATGTGCATCTATATAAAAAACGCTTGTAAACTTTTGTTTTAAATATTAATTTTTTTTTATTTCCATACTTCGTGGACAAGGTGCGAACGCAGATCCCCCAATTTTAATGAACCACCGTTCTGCCAGATCAAACATACTTATTACTGTGTCTGGATACATCTTCTTTCATTATATGTAATCAGTTTTGAAAAATAGTCAATTCGTGACCAGACACACACACATACATTTAACTTTATATTATACATGAAAATAGATGGCACCTTCAGAGTATATATAACATTTGTAAACGATTCAAATACCACATCGGCCCTGTCAGTGGGGCATTAGAATACGCCGACTGCGCCCCTGCAGAGGGTAAAAGTCCCTCAATGGGGGTCCTGGATATGACCCTAAACTATATCCTGTGGTGAGACCCAAGTTTGTGGGCTTTGGGGAGTGTGGAGTCATCCTTTAATTACCATTGCCCCCAGGTCTACTCTGACTCGGAGTGGTAGTACCTGTTAGGGTCCCAACTATGGGTTGAATAGAAACCGACGTGAAAACAACAAATATATTCTATTAAAAAAAAATGTCTTCAAAATCTTTGGATTCGGCATTAAATAACCCAAAAAGGGTTGATATGCCGTAAAACAAAAACAACCAACCAACCAATCAAATACCACATATTTATAAAACATTACTAGTATTTTATTTGATATATGGTATGAGTTACAGCTGTTTCGTTGATAGCTATACACAATATCTCTAACCATATAACGCTTAAAATGATTTTTTTAAATATAGTTTCACTATATATTAAAAAAAAAGGTACGGCGTATGCCCAAAATTTTACCTTTATTATGAAGTAAATAAGTTTTTCTATGCAATTATGATTTTAAAAGAATTTTTCCGTGCCTTCGTAAACATTTTGTCAATTACTAAAAAAATCACATTTCCATCATTTGCACTTTACTAAATATATATGTATGGATTAATGTATATAGTATACCATGCAACGAACCACGTGGAATGCGTTCCATATATCAAAACTGATTAATGAATATGCTGTAAATATACTTATGAAATTTGAATTTTTACAAATTATATATATATATATATATATATATATATATATATATATATATATATATATATATATACTTCGAATCTCGATATGTTCAGCCACTCCGATGAATCAGTGGATAACTATATTTTAAAAATAATATATATGCCGCTCCCTATTTTGGGGTACGAAATTGGTCAAAGGAAAAATTATTCCTAACTTGCATTTAGGTAAAATGCATATTCATATAAATAATTCAATACATTCAAAAAAGAAAGTATGGCTAACAGAAACAAAAAATAACGTATATATATATATATATATATATATATATATATATATATATATATATATATATATATATATATATATATATATATACAGTGATGATCATCACTGTATATATATATATTTTTAGTTACATATGTTTTTGATACAGGATCGTATTTGCGATCCAGCAATTTCGTCAGACTTGAACAGAAGTCTTCTGGTCAAGTCTGACGAAGTTGCTGGATCTCAAATACGATCCGGTAGCAGAAACATGTGTAACTAAAACAAATAAAACGGTAAAAATATATATACATATATATGCTCTACAATAGTATTTAACACCTTCTACAGGTTTTTACTAATTACCAGTTTTATTATATATATATATATATATGGATAGATAGATATAGATAGATAGATAGATAGATAGATGTGTTCAAAAGTCAAAACTAATAAAGATAACGAGGTTGTTAAATAGTGCTCAATAAAAAGAGCGGAATATTTCATTAATTAGGGGTAAACAGTTACATATGGTCGCTACAAATACCCATCTGTTTCAGTCAAAGAGACTTCATCAGGCGACCTGGAACCTGAGTGCCATATATATATATATATATATATATATATATATATATATATATATATATATATATATATATATATATGCGCGGGTGTGTCTGTTATGATTTTAGAAATTAATCATTTATTATAACAGTATAATGAAAAATGCCAATGACTCTTTATCGACTTCCTCAATATCAATGAGATCCCCCCCCCAAATGCAGTCTTGATATCTTGGCTCAAAGAATTATTCAAAAATCGTGAAAATTTTCTTTTTACCGTATTTCATTCTTCTCATTTGGGTTTTACTGTCCGAAACAAATGCTAATCTGTCGGCGGTAAATCACGCTAAATAACATTGCTGACAATCGACATCTCGCGGCTAATGGTTTTTCCGTGTTCTCTCTAACGCATAATAATAAACAAATTCATCTCGTCTATCCGATCTGGTTTCGTCTTGGAAGGATTTTTTTTTTCTTTGAATTTTTTGGTATTTAGAATTAGCAGTTGTGCTTTCACGGTGAAAGATAGCAACTTTTATAGCGCCCATCTCATACGCACACACATGCACTTCTCTTTCTCTGTTTCATTTTAGTTCAGATATCAACGGACACTTTCCTGGGGTTGGCACTTTATTTCTATGCAAAATACATATATATTTGAATATTTCATTAAAGTTCTCTTTAACCGCTAAAACATTTAGTCCGTAAAAAATTTCGGTATATATTTTTCCTTCCTTTAATTAAATATTCAAATAAGTTATAGGAAACTTTTATTGTGGTATTTTGGTCTTATCGGATTGCAGGACAAGAATTTGTCTAGTCTGGTAGAGTATCCAGGTTCAATTAAGGTGACATCACTAGGAGAAATTTAATGTAAAAAAAAATAAATAAAAAAAATAAGTGAAACAAGATGGTCCCCTGTGAGTGCACAGTGAACGACGCATAAAAAAGATAACTAAGTTCACCATTTGCATCCCGCACCCATGTAGTCCTAAAGGTCCCAGGGGATGTCGACTCCTGGTGAATATGAACAAACGGTGCAGTTAAAGGTCTTAACATATGTAGATTTGTGTTCTAAACCATGCAATAAAGAAATGACTAAGCCCATTAAGCCCCCAAAGTCCCCAAGGTCTTAACATATTTAAATTTGAGATCAGCACCATGCAAAACTGCTAAATAGACATACTCATAACACTTTGGGCAAATATGGTAAATTGTCCCCAAAATTGAGTTTTTATTAGCCCTAAAAGAGCCGCTGGGACACACCCAATAGATATCACGAAGTATAGACAAACAAAAATATAGAGAAATCAGTTAGTTATAATTTTTCAGAAAGTTTTATAAAAATCCAGAGCATCAGTATTTTTTTTATGAGCAAGAAAGTGTCAGTTTTAGCAACAGTAGCCCGAAAGTAACCCTGGGTGGGGGCACACCCGTTTTCCCGGAAAATCCGTTCTGTTACTTTTTTTTAGTCATTTAATGTTTGTGCCAAATTAAAAAAAAATATTCCAACGCGTAGTTATTGAGAAAAGTGGCGATAGACGCGTTACATGATAAGGTCTGCCCCCTTTTCATGTAAGTATAAAAATAGAGAGTTTAGTTAAAATGAAAATGAAACAGCAATAGACGGAATTCGACCCTCGTAATTTAGGTTTAGAAATAGATTACGTGTGAGAAGTTAAAAATGTAAAACACACGTTTGTTTAGAATATAGATAAAATATTTCAAGGAAAGAATGTGAACTATCAAGTTTGTTATGAAATTTTAAATTGAAAGAATGCAGCTTATAAGATAATATTTTTAACATATTGGAAAAATAGGTTACTGAGTATAGGTTAAAATTCCTTTTGAAGAAATAGGAAAAGTTTTGGACACGTATGTCCAGAACACGTGAAAGAAGGCACATGTTTTAACATGTGTATGACTTCCCGGAAAATAGAAAGTTCTAGGGATAGAGTTAGAGAAGACAGTCAGTTAAAAAACTCAGGAAGCGAGACGTCACTTTGAAACTAAAATGTGAAGCCTTGAATTCTTGGTGATGGAAACACGGCCGGTCGTGACGAAATAAACCATCACGTGTTTTGTAAAGCCTGGCTTGTCTTATGATTCTTACAAAAAGGTAAAGTGAAATTGTATTATATATTTGTGTTATAAAATGTCTTTACATACACGTCTCAACATCATCATGTCTACACAATGTCTTCTTCTTCAAATCTACACATCTAAAGAATGAACAGTTTTAATATAAATATGAATCTTCATAAAACGAACAAAGTCTCTTACAACAACATCTCTCTCGGAGTCTTTCTAACCATCACTTCTAATAAGACTCTTTCTAAGCATCTCTCTCTAAGACTCTCTTTTAATGAAACCCCTATATGTAACAGACGACCAAACAAGTGTTAATTTACAAGTCTATCCTCCTTTTGTCGAGGAACGTGATACTATGATAAGAAGATGCAGTATTCCTCATAAAAAAAACTAGTATCGGTTATTGTTGTGGAGACTAATTAGGATTATTATTGTTGTGGACACTAATTAGGATACGTGGGTGAATAAGATATAAATAAAGGTATCAAGTCAGCAAGACCGGAGAGCTGTGTTCGAACGCCGGATAAGCAAGACACATGTGCCGGTTGCCCCATGAAAGACTTTAAGACGCCCTCTGCTGGACAATCTTCTAACTGCAGTACCACTGCACTTTTGTAAATATATATTATATTTTCGTTTTAATATATTTATTTTACCTTTACTTTCTGCGTTCGTGTTGTTATTGATACAGATACAACAGATATTCATGTAATTTTTTTTTTATTTAAGACGAAAATACAATATTGTAATACATAGAACATGGGACTGCATTATTTAGCAAAAGATTTAGCTAATTTGCATATTTTGTTTAAATTAATTGCCTATTATTTTTTTCAGCTTTCTTATGAAAACAACAGTTACCCATACTGAAGAGACTTTATTTGGAGCGTTGATAAAACGTGATCTTGTAATATTTAGTCAGGCTTTGCTCGGATAGAAAAGTATCCCCGTGCTAGGATATAATACAATAATATTTCGATCCATCCATTCAGTCTCGAAATATAAAGGTTACCCCTCTGCATGTGTAATTAAAAGGCAAATTGTGCGCAATAAAAATTACGCCGCTCCTGAGTTTTAGTTCAACGAAACACATACAGAACCTTAAAGTCACAATTTCAGTAAATGACTAGGCTAAGCGTCGAAAAACTTCCGTGATCCAGCTAAAAACGGTGCGTCAACGTCATTATGCCGTATATATATTATTAATGTTTGAAGTATATATATATATATATATATATATATATATATATATATATATATATATATATATATATATAAGCTACAATCAACATCCAAATGAATGCTTTGACGATAATTACGGTTTTCAAAAGGCGAAGAATTAAAAGATACATCTGCTTTATTAAAAAACGCTAGGTTTATTTATGGTGTCTTTTACATATATAATAAAAAAAAGCCCACCCAATATTTTTGCTGATGAAGAGACTTTGTTTAAAAAAATACTGTATGTAAAAATTATTGTCCGTTGCTTAATTTCTACCACAAAAAAAAACATCGTTTTCGAAACGATCGTACAAATTATTGATTTGTTGTCGTTCTTCTTTATTAAACAGATTTTTAATTTTGAATTATAATTTGAATTTTAAATTATCAATCACATTACTAAATATTAAAGTAGCTCTATGATATTTGACTATCAAGCTTATTATATATCTGAACTACAAAGAGCATTGTTCTTTTCTTGTATTTTTATTAAATTAGTGATTTGACTAATATATTAAAATACACTCTGCTCTTTAGAGTACTATTCTAGTCCCCTTTATATATATATATTTATATATATATATATATATATATATATATATGTGTGTGTGTGTGTGTGTATGTATATATGTATGTATATATGGGTATATATACATCTATGTACATATGTATTTATATGTATATATGCGTATATATATGTATATGTATATATGTATATGTATATGTATACATATATGTATACCTATATACATGTATATATGTGTATATGTACATATATGCATATGTACATATGTATATATGTATATATATGTATACATATATGTATACATGTATAAATATATGTATATATATGTATATATGTATGTATGTCTATATATGTATATATATACATGTATGTATAAGTATATATGTGTATATATATGTATATATATGCGAATATATGTATATGTACGTATATATGTATATATATGTATTTATGTATATATATGTTTATATAATTATATATATATGTATACATATATATGTACATATGTATATATATGCTTGTGTATATATATGTATATATATGTAGGTATATATATATGTGTGTGTGTATGTATGTACTTGTATGTGTGTATCTGCATATATGTGTATGTATATGTATATGTCAGTATATATATATATATGTCAGTATATATAGTATATATGAATATATATATACACGTACGTATATTTATACCTATATATATATATATATATTTATATATATGTATATGTGTGGGTGTGTGTGTGTGTGTGGGTGTGTGGGTGTATTTTTATATGTATGTTTTGAATGGATTACATTATTAACGAAAGTGCATTTTACCTAGATACAGGCCCTCTGATGAGTCGTAGACGACGAAAAACCTTTCAATGGATAATTACATTTTAAAAAATTATATATATATATATATATATATATATATATATATATATATATATATATATATATATATATATATATATATACCGCTCCCCATGTGGGAGTACCAAATTTGTTAAAAGGGAGAATTATTCCCAACTCGCATTTAGGTTAAAATGAACTTTCGTAAACAATGTAATATATGTATATATATGTATGCATGTACGTATACATAATAATGTGGTAAAGGTCTGGTTTGGACGTGTCTTAAAAGCACACAGATGTCTTCGCGTCATACAGTGCTTCTCCCAGACGAATCAACCCCACGTGCACGTCGTGACTAATGCCACGCAGACGGGGCTCTGATGAACGGCGAGTTTCCTGCGTCGTATAACTGGACCTCCATTGGCTTTTAAGGTTCTTTTAAGCAAAGACTAAGTGTGATGTAACCCTGATAGAAACCTCCAGATGAGCTTTGGCCCTGTCAGCTGCGGCATACATGACCCACCGGCGTGTGGAGTATGCTCTGGTTCCCAGCAACCTAAGTCCTAGTCATGGATCAAATAGATTTGTTGATGGAGAGGACTTTCGTAAGCCGTGGTGAAGGCAACCTCTCAAGGAGAAGGGAAACTCTGATATTAAACCTACGGCAATTGTTGCATCCAATGACGTTGGCATGTTCTTTTTTGTTTCGTTTATTGTGGCAATTAATTAGAGTGTGATTGTCTCAGTGCAAAGTTTTCCCTCACTATAAAAAGCCTCATTGCACAGGCATTACTTGATATGCAATGGAATACACATTTTGCAATCAGTGAGCATCTCGATAAAAAAAAGGCTGGCTGTAGCCTGAGACGTTAATGGAATAAAGGCTCTGGAACTTCCAGGGTCTGGCCTGGTAGGTGTTCGGGGAATCACAGCTTAGACCCGGTCATCATTCGATTTGCTGGACTAGAGAAGGTTCACAGAAGTGACCATCCGGTACGTGCTGTTAGTTGCCCACATGGTTGCGTCATTTGAGCCATAGATATATTAAGTAATGGCAATACTCGAGAACGAGTTGCTGCCATCATTTATAATATATATATATATATATATATATATATATATATATATATATACATATATATATACATATATATACATATATATATAAAAGTACATATATATGGGCATATATATATACATATATATATAAGTACATATATATATGTACATATATATATACATATATATATATAAAAGTACATATATATGTACATATATGTATATATATATATATATGAAAGTGCATATATATGTACATATATATACATATATATATATATATATATATATATGTATATATATATATATAAACGGCTATACGTATGTCCGTCTCCATATTTTCAAACATGATTGGACTCTTTTACGGATGTTTTTTAGAAGGTCTTTAGCCGGTTAAAATTGTTTTTAAGGGGGCAACAATGGGTCCAAATTTTCAGAATTCATTTATACTTTCTACACCCGTGTTAGTTTATGTTTTGTTTTTAAATTTTGATGACTTTCTGTTACGTTGGTACCATTGTAACGACACCAACTTTGAATGCTCCTATTTCCATTCTAGCTGATGGCACGAAAAACCGTTTTATTATACTTTTGAAATCGCGATTATATAATAATATTAGAAGGGCGCACGGCATTGCCCGATTTTACAATACGCTTTAATATGATATTTTGGCTAATGCAGATTCCGTATTCTTGATAATATTTGATAGGGACCAATCTGCTGTAATGATTTAAAAAAAACAACTCGATCGCCACAAAATAATGAAACCAACAAATTATCTTACGAATTAATTTTTCCTCTGACTGAGCTATGAAGACATGTTTGCTGCAAGGCTAAAAGTTAAAACATGAACAAATAGCTACTACGTTTCGCATGCATCTTCGTAATACCGGCGCTATACCTTCACTTAGCAAACTTTATTACGAGTATTTTTTTTTTAGTTTTCACACTTTCGTACCGATGTTCTCGAACTTAATTCCAAATAATATAAAGTTCCGCATCTGTTCACATATTTTATATATGAAATTTCATGTCAGTAACTAAAAACTCCCAGGAAAGTTTTGTACGCATACGTAAATATATATGGAAAGTTTTGTGTTTACTATAAAATTTTTACGCAAATATTACGGAAGTATAAATCATGCAGATTGTTTGTTCGTTTTACGGCATATCAACATTTTTAGGTAATTTAATTCCAAATCCAGTGATTCAGAAGGATAAGTGTAATAGAATATATCTGGGTTTTTTTGTTTTGTTTACTTTTCTATTTAACCCATTGTTGGCACCCTAACAGGTAGTATCACTCCGGGTCAGATTGGATCGGGGAATACTGGCAATTATGGAGTAGGTCCAAACTCCCCAAAGCCAGCAAACTGGGGCCTCACCATCCGATATAGTTTAAGGTTGTATCCAAGACAATAAATCATGTAGAGTATCCTCATAAAAATAATTACACATAATAGTTAACTAAAGATTATCAAACTATATTAAAACCGAAAAAATATAATAGGGAATTAATTAGTATGGATGTTTAAAAGAATATGCAATTTAGCTAGACCTTTTGCAGATAAATACAATTCCCCTACCCTTATATAGCAAAGTTGGATTTTGTTTTCAAATAAGAGAAAAAAGGGGTTTAATATGAATAACAATACACACAAAAAATTATAGAAATAGGAATATAGCAAATTTGACACATTAAAATTTTATATTTAAACGTATTTGACGCCCAAGGAAAGCCGGCGCCATACACCAGCTAGTATATATATATATATATATATATATATATATATATATATATATATATATATATATATATATATATATATATATAAATTAATTTAATACTAGCACAAGTACCTCTAGTTTACTGGGTTTAAAAAGAGCCTACAGAAAATGGACACTGGTTTATACAAGTATGATAGGTTAGGAAAAGGAAGGGTTGCAAAGAGATAGCTTCGAATTTGGGGGTATCAAAACCAAAGCAAAATATGATGAAAGTAAATATAAAATAGATAACCCCCATAATTTATTATATGAGACCTGTTTACACTGAAACACTTATCCAATATTTTGTGGATCTATATTCAAAAACCTTGTTAAACTTTGTGACATATTTCCATTCTATGGAGATTAAGTGCGAACGAACACACAATAATTTTATTATACCATACTTCTTCAAACTGAAACATAATTATCAAAGTATACTTACGCAGATAGATATGAAAAGTCTTTATTAAAGCTTTGTCATTTCCATTCTTTGGAGGCCAGGCGCGAACGCAGACCCCACAATTTTATTATACCATCCCTATTTAAGTTAAAACATACTTATCAAAGTATTATTATGTACATCTATATCAAAAACACTTGTAAACGTTTTTTGTTTAATTTTTAATTTTTTTATTTCCATACTTTGTGGAGCAAGCGCGTACGCAGACCACACAAGTTTAATGAATCAACATTATTCCAGATAAAACTTTAAAATTGTGGGGTCTGCGTTATATCGGAGTCAACTTCCAACTCCACCCATTCCCGAAAATATTTTCATAGAATTGATTAAATTCGCCACTATGTCGGTTGAATTCATTTTTAATGAGATTATGTACAGACTGATAGATGGTATATCCATGGGGTCTCCTCATTTGGGATCAGCTCCGACTAATATCTTTGAAGGTTATCACGAGTAAGTCTATTATCTGGTTTACATAAACCAAATATTTGCTTTCGTTACGTTGACGAAACCTTTTGTCTATTCGACAACGAGAGGAAGCGGGTGCTTTTTTGCCCCTTAGCAACGTCCATCCAGTCTTTAGGTGTATGCTAGACAAAGAAGCCAATTCTACTCTTCTGTTTTTTAGATGTCATTGTTTCCAAGACTTCTCCATGTTTTCTTACTTCCATTCATCGGAAACCAACATTTACAGGCGTCTATACTCGGTAGGACTCGTTTTGTCCTACAAATCCAAAATTTAATTTAATTAAGACCCTAACACATAGGGCTCTAATGATTTGTTTCAAAACCAATCTGTATTACGAGATTAAATTAATAACTAAGAGCCGTTGCAACACTAGCTCCCACTTAGACATTGTTAAATTTACTATTAATAAGAAAGTTTCCAACTAAATAACCTCTAGTCAAGAGATACCCTGTCTACCTTCGTCTACATTGGCTAGCTAATATTAGTGACCGATTTGACAAGTTAATATGTCTGTGTGCACATTAGTGTGCTTTGGCGACGAATCCACGTCTTGTTTTTTTTTTTTTTAACTAGACCCATGTTGTAGTCCATTCGCAAGGATGTAATCCCCAGCCATAAGTCTAGTATTTATTTAAATGTAGCTGCAGTGCGCGCTATGTTGGTTGGTTGATGGCTGTTTTTGTTTTACGGCATATCAACCTTTTTCAGGTTATTTAATGCCTAATCTAGTTATTTTGAGGAACGATTTTTAATGGAGTATATTTTTTGTTTAAAGTCAGATTCTATTTAAGCCATAGTTGGGACCCTAACAGGTACTATCACTCCGGGTCAGAGTGGACCTGGGAGCAATGGCAATTAAAGGGTGGCACCACACTCCCCAAGGCCCGCAAGGGAGGGCCTCACAATCGGATATAGTTTTAGGTCATATCCAGGACCGCGCTATGTTGGGCGGACATCGCAAAGATTGGATTTTTGTTTGAAACAACACGTACCTATGGATTTGTTATTTATGCAAAGATTCCTTATGCAATATATTTCACCTTCTGACGTTCTGAATAATACATATGGTTCTGCGATCTGCGAGCGCCTTCTAAATAAACGTGTTTGTGCCACGAATTCCAGTGTGAACATGTTCACGATCTTAAGTAGGTCGCACTCCCCTTTTCATTTAGAAATCCTTGAAATCTTCTCTTTCTAAACAAAATGAAGTTAATATGATTTGTACGTGATTTCCCTTCCTTTACTATTAGTTCTTATATTATATTTTTCTCTCCCCTGCCATATTCATGCCATTCAATTTTAATCGCAATTTTCCCTCGATTTAGCTCTGTTGAGCGAGGAACAAAACCCGGTTAACCCTTTTATATATATTTTTAATCAATCATGACAATTGGTCTATATTCAGCAATAATTCACTACAGTACCCCCAAAAATCTTCACACGCGCACACACACGTGCTCGCACACAAACACACACACACACACGCGCACACACACACACATGCATATATATATATATGACTACTTCATTTACTCACATAAAATTAAAGTATAAATTTATGCGTAAACTTGAAGTATTTACTTCAAAAATGCTCCATACGTAGGTAAAGCTAGTTAGTAAGTTATAAAATATATATGGCGATTAAGCTACACTTAATATTCCGCGTTTCATCCACTCTGGGACTCTTCAGGTGCATAAACCTGAAGAGGCCTAGAGTGGATGAAACGCGGAATATTCAGTGCAGCTTAATCGCCATATATATTTTATAACTTACTATATATATATATATATATATATATATATATATATATATATATATGAACAAATGATTAATAAAACATGTTAAAAGACATACTTTATATATATATATATATATATATATATATATATATATATATATATATATATACTTTTATTTACAAGCCCTTTCTTGTAAAATCATTTAGTATCATGCGGTTCGTTTGAGAGTTCCCTTGCTTATGAGTCAATCATTCTCTTGCAACTACTGCATTAGTAAAATTTACGCTACCATGCAGTAATCTATAATATAAATTCCCGGCACATAAAAGACAAACTCGACGGGTGCGTTTTTGTATGTCCTCGACAGACTGTTTTTTTGCGTCGGGGTTATCGCGTCGGTTAGATTCCAGGAGAAATTTTCTTATACTTCCTAGATAGTTATACCTCGGATTTGCAAAGAATATTTTCTCTATTTTCGTCTTTATATCGTGTTTTAACAAATCAACCCCCGTCCCGCCCATTCGGCTGTTTGTTTGTCTTTTTTGTATAAACGGCTTGAGGGGCAGGCATTTGCGTTCGAATAGTTTCGCTTATATTTATACAGAAAAAAACACCTGGCCCTCGAAACGGGTAGTATCTGTTCTCTAATTCGCCCTTGATAAATGCAGGGAAACCCTTCATACTGAGACAATTTCTATTTATTTGGATACTGCCAGAGTCTCCCCTTTTTAGGGAGAGCTGCTTTTCTTCCACATTAAAAACGACCTTCTTGGGAGTTTTAAAAGCAACGCCATTTCTGCAAGTCATCTTTTTGATTGAGTACGTAAAATTTCAACGCTTTACACTTTCGGTCGCGTCATGGAGTAATGGTAAGACGTCAGATTTTCTTTCAGTTTCTTTTCCGTCTTCTCGTCCCGGGTTCGAGCCTGCCTGCCTACTACCACTTTTTTTTACACCTCCAAAACATCCGGGAAACGCCAGGCATCTAGGCTAGTAGTATTCGTTTCAGTCCGTTCCTGAATGAATGAGTGTCTCAGAAAAGCCTTTCGTTCCTTTTTACTGACACAAAGAAAACATTAAACTAGCTTACTTCCTCTCAGCAGGTAATTTTTGCGTGAAGTTACCTTAATTTTCTAAGTTACATATTTACATGTCTCTCGCTTTTTTATGTGCTTTATCTTGTATGCGAATCTCTGCTTTTTTTTTCTCACTAAATATCAGCTACGTGTCCATTCCGACTAACTTTCTGTAGTCCAACTTTCTAAACGTCAGCTTAATTTCTACTATTAGATTTATTATAACATTTGCAACTTACTACCAAGCATACCTGCATATAAATAATTTCGTTTGATCATACCTTTAGTCAAAATAACCTATGGAAATAATGAGCTCAAAAAATTTTAATGTGAGAGAGTTTGCATTACACCAGGTTTCGGTTAATGTATTCTTATCTCGACTCTCACTCGCAATTAATTCGAATATAGAGAATAAGTGTTTCCAACTATTACAAGCCGTGGACATCACATATTTAACTATTAAAAGAGATTGAAACATCCAGTTATCTTGTAAATTTAGAGCCAGGCGTTAAATTCTCTCAATTTTTCTCAATTTGCACGTTAACCTGCTCCCTTTTATACGTGTCACCCGTTTGTTTTTGTGTTCCTTTTTATCTGTCTCCTTGTTTTTTTATTTAAAAAGATTTTAGAAGTATGACAGATTGACCTCGACATAATAAAACGGCAGCGATATCTAATTTAGAGCCAGGCGTCAAATTCTCTCAATTTCTCTCAATTTGCACGTTAACCTACTCCCTTTTATACCTGTCACCCGTTTTTTTTTGTGTTCCTTTTTATCTGTCTCCTTGTTTTTTTTTTATATAAGAAGATTTTAGATAGTAAATAGGACATAATAAAACGGCAGCGATATCTTGACGTTTTTACGTCATTATTATGACAACGATATTTGTAAGGATTCGTGTTTTCGATTTTTGATGCGAGATTCTTTCTTGGAATTTCATCGATGTTCAATGAAAAATACATCGGCTGTTCTGAAGATGGCATCGCATTATTATCGATCTCTCCAGCAATACTAATAGACAGAAAAACAAAAAATATCAATTGAAACTGAAGCGCGACGTACAAATTAAATTCTTAAACGTGACATACTAATAAAAATTGCTATTTCAAAGAAAAGCGTGACAAACCGACTAATATACTTTTTTTACCCTAAGTGTGACAGACTAACGTAAGCGTTATTTTTACCTTGGGCGTGAAAGACAAATAAAATGCCATTTTAATTAAAGCGTGACAGACCAACGAAAATGCGATTTCAAACTGTAGCCTGACAGACCAATAATGTTAAACTTTAATTTGAGAGCAAAGAAAATCCTAAACTACGGTTATCTCATCTCTACGTTTCCAGGTGAGCATTGTCTGAAGATATCGGTTTCAATCCTACGCAAAGGCCGCCAGAGGCTTACTTGGCAAAAAAAACGTGGTGAGACGACAACAACTATGTTAGGCAATAATTGCTGAGGATGCAATTAGGAGATTAGGAGTTTCTATGCCGTCGCGCTTACAACCTGAGGAAGGCCAGAGGAATAGTTGACCGAAACGTCGTGAAACAACAACTAAAAAAGATGAAGATAATCGTCAGCAATAAATAAAGTTAATAAACAATACTCATCTCAATAATGAATTCCAATTAATTAATATTTAAAGAAGATCCTATTTTAAAGTTTCGAAGATGTATGTACAATTCTTAAGCTTTCTGCCTGGGTCAAATTGGAATATTTGTAACAGTAACACGCACGCGAACACACACACACACACACAAACAAACACACACACACACACAAACAAACACACACACACGCACACACACTTACAAACGGGATAGTTGAATGTCATTTTTAATATCGATACATAGGTGTGCCTTCAAGAACTTCCAGACTTTGTTGTACAAGCATTATATATTGTCTCAGACTCTTGAAAATTCAGTATGTTATTGCCATACATATTATAAGATGCCTGGCTAATTTTTATGATTTCAGGTCCAAATGAACAGCTACAGCAGAAAGTGAAATACACTCTACTAAAGCCTAATTGTCACAGTTGCTAAGTTTCAAAAGTTTGTTTCACATTTGAAAAAAATGCTACAGAAACGTATGGAATGATTTAGGCTGCCTTGGACTATTTTACAGAAATCGGACATCAGTTTTTGAGGGACATAGGAAATGGAAGGAGGGCAATGAGTCCGTGAGGGATGATGTGAGGCGTGGGGGGATAAGAAAGTCAGAACATTATTGGCCAAATAAAGAATTCCCTGGATAAAGACTCTCGTGCGTGTGTGGAGATAAAAAGTGCGCATTACACAATTAACTGCGAGGAACTGAAAAATGTTTTTTTTTTACATAGGCATCACCACATAATCAAGGCCAAGAGGCCACTCAAGGATAAGCGTTAAAGATTGTACATTAGAAATTGGACAATATAGTTATCATTAGTAATGAAAATTTGGAAAATTTGATAACTTATATGGAACGGCTCATCAAGAAATTATTTACGTTAGACTTGAAGACAACCATATTGTAGTCAGCCGGAAAGCAGGAAAACGGAAAACAATTCCCCAGGCGTGCAGTTCTAAGAAATAAGCTTTGTTCATGGAATCTACGTTTAGGTTTCGGCACAGATAAAGAGTGGGGGGAATTATTGATAGTGTTTACAGCTAGACGAGTGTTTCTTGTGAATGTTTGGCGAGGTGGGACCATAGATTGAAGCTCAGTCGAACACTTTCCATGAAAATAACGATACATCAGAGACAAACTCGCAACATCTCTTCTGTGAGATAGAGGTTGCAAGGAAGAGAAACGGACATCTCTTACGAGGCTACTAAGTCTATTTTGAACTCTATCAAAGGCCAATCCTTTCTAGCAGCTCCTGCCCAGATGTGGCAACAGTATTCCATCCTTGGACGTACCTGGCTCTTATATAGATAGAGAATTGCATCAGCAATGAGATATCTACCGGATCGATAGAAAGATCCCACCATTTTTCCCGCGGCCTTGGCAACAGATTTGATGTACGTGTTCCATTTTAGATCAGGAGTAAAGGTCAAGCCAAGAAGCTTGTCAAAACTTGAGGCCTCCTGAAGACGAGAGCCATTCATTTCAATTGATGCCAGATGTGGATCAAAATGTTGATGATGTAAAGAGAGAAGCTTAGGAGTTGCGTAAGTTTGTCATAAGGGTGATCCATTCTTGTCATAGACTATTTTGCTAAGATGGGCGTCAAGACAGTTTCTCACCCTTGGTATAGTTTAGTCCTTCCTTCCTGTGACTTTTGGTTATCTCTTAAAGGTTGTCGTTATGAGATAATTGAGGAGATGAAAGAAGATCTGAAGTAGGGCATTGACACGCTCACACAAGAGCATTTAATGGCGCCTTTAGGAAGTTGTTGGAACGGTAGAACAAGTGCATTGCAGCTGGATGTGATTGCTTCGAAGTAGGCTAGAGTTTTATGTGTGTACAGTTAATAAAACTGCTTATACGAAAAGTATAGAAACTTGATGGTGGAACTTCGTCATCTATAATATAAATCTCACCTGTCTGTTTAAATATATGTATGTATGTATGCGTGTATGTATGTATGTATGTGTGTATGTATGTATCTATGTATGTATGGGTGTATGTATGTATGTGTGTATGTATGTATGTGTGTATGTATGTATGTATGTGTGTATGTATGTATGTATGTATGTGTGTATGTATGTGTGTATGTATGTATGTGTGTATGTATGTGTGTATGTATGCATGTATGTGTGTATGTATGTATTATGTATGTGTGTATGTATGTGTGTATGTATGTATGTTTATATGCCTGTCTATAACGCTTGATAGAGGCGACGGATTTTCACGAGATTAGTATCGTTTTGAAGCACGACCCTTCAAAATACAAATATCTGAAAAAAGGAACTTCGTAATCTATAATATAAATCTCACCTGTCTGTTTAAATGCATGTATGCATGCACGTATGTGTGTATGTATGCATGCATGTATGTATGTATGTATGTATCTATGTATGTATGTATGTATGTATGTTTTTATCTATGTATGTATGTATGTGTCTATGTATGTATGTATCTATGTATGTATGAATCTATGTATGTATGTATCTATGTTTATATGTATGTCTATAATTTTCGATAGAGGCAACGTATTTTCACAAGAGTAGTATCGTTTTGAAGCACGACCCTTCGAAATACAAATATCGGAAAAATAGCCAAAAACATAAAGGCCTTCACCCTCAACTGAACATTTTTCTACAGGGAGAGGTCGTAATTTTTCGCCGATATTTTCGAAAGTCATCCCCTCTTTTCGATTGACTAGCCTTAATTTAAACCTTCGCCACTTCCGCTTTGGCGATGGAGGCAACAGCAAAGACGTCACGTTTTTTTCACGTTCTTTTCTGCCTTTACTGTACGGGCTCGAGCCTGCCTACCTGCTTGCAATGTTATGTATGATGTTGTTGCTCAACAGACACCTTAAAACACCCGGGCAACGCAAGGCACCCAGGCTAGTCATTCATAATGCACGAAAGTACAAAGTAAAAAAATAACCATTTATTTTCGTGAAATAACTTCGTTATGTCATATACATCTTGTATCAAGTCTCGGAATTACAGCAGTCTTGTAATGGCGTGTAAAATTTTTATCGCCGTCTTTTTATTACTGACTTTCTTCAATTTATGTTGCTTCTGCGTCAATGAAAATTCTCCGTTTGGTTACGTAGTTTAGCAAATAGTTTAATCATTAATCTATATCTATGAAGATATTGACTGTAGAAATTAATTAATCGCAGAAATTTGAATTCTTTTTTTGTCCGTAATGTTTATATTTTACATTTTCGAAATTTTGTTAATTAGAGTTTGGTAAAGAGACAATCCCTCTCTAGATGAGATATTAGTTCATAGTTTAACTTTATGTTTGTATCTATTTATTCACATTCCGGCCTGTGTAAATTTTTGTGGAACCTTTTTTGTTTTAGTCCTTAATTTATCCTAGCCACGTTGTCGTCATGTTATTCACAATGGCGACTGTTGATTGGGACGCACAGATCCACAGGTGGAAAAATAAAACAGAACACAGAAAAACACAGACGCTAATGCTTCACATATATCGATTAGACTCTGGATGTGTATTTTTGCGTCCTGTCGAGGCTGAGTTTGTTTATAGCACTAAGTTAAGCTCTATCTCCTAAAGATATTCCGACTTTTCACAAAACACAAAGTCTAATTTAATTCTTAGCTCTTATAGTCGTAAAATATCTGACTCACACTGTCGTCCGTCCATTGTAAGCTAACGTTTGTCATCCGTAAATCGTTTCTATTGTTGCAAAAATTCATCGGCTGTCGCAACCCATGGCTCTCTTTAGCGTCATAAAACTAAAGATAGTTGTCAATGGTTCATTCCTTTTGCTAATATCATTTGTCAGACTCGAATTTAAACCTCTCCAGTGTCCATTGATTAATTTGTTTCCTACTTATATTTTTTTACCTACTTCCTTCCTTTACCATATCAGGTCGGTCATGGTATCACAAAGGTTCAGTTATGCAAGATTTGCAAAAAAAGAAAAACAAAAAAACAAAAAAAAAACACTAACGTCATAATTCTCCCTTATCAGGGTGAGCCAAAAGTCTCTGACCCATCTTAATTTTAAATAACTTATTTTAACAGTTATATGCGTGAAATTATAGAATAATATAGTAAAGGCGGTAAACTTAATTTTACCTTTGGAAACTTGAGAAACTTGTATTGTTAAATGCGAAAAAAATCATCCTGCACATCTCTTCCATTTTCTGCTTCACAAATGTTAGCTCTTTTGGTTACGCCTGTCATAACATTTTTGCATCGATTCTGGCCTTATTTATTTCCCTAATAATGTTTTCCTTTAGTTCTATTAAAAATTGGGGCTTGTTGACAAACACATTCCCCACAATAGGTTCATCTCTCACATTGAAACATCTTCAATAGGCTCTTGGATTTGAATTATTAAGCCTTGATAGTAAAATGTTTCAATTTTTGTAGGTTGGATGGTACTGGATTTTTCCATAATTAATGTTCCTGATCTAAATTTTTTTTTTTAAAATATAAAGAAATTAAAAAAATATATATACGTAGAAAGAAAAGAGTTATTTCAAATTAAATGGGTCAGTGACTTTTGGCCCACCCTGTAAATGCATCTGGAGACCGCTTGTGAAATAATTATTCTCTTGACACTTTAGTTGCTGGAAGAACACCAGTTAGAACAACCTAGGGTGAATGCCACTATCAACAAAAACAAAAATGGTGTTTATTCAAATTAACCCTGATAATGACATTTCATATCCAAGAATATGCAGGAAGGTCTGCATAATGTACATAGCAGTCGCTGAGAGAAGATGAAAAAGTTCCGAAAATCACTTTATTTAAAAAATTACATGATTTTATTTGTAAAAATAAAATTGTATTCTGTTTCGATGTTGGCAAAAAAAAAAAGCGTCCAACGAAGTTGTGGACAAATGCATACAATCTTACTCAATGTAGAAAATGTAAAAATAATAACTGATTGCCTCCCCTTAAAATATTCTCTAGAAAAACATAGCCTTATATGTTCTTATCGCGGGGAAAAAAACGGCAAATTTGTTTTTCGTAAAAAAAAAACAAATTTTTGTGATTGTTGGAGTATTCAATTTTTTTTATTCTGTGAGAAGTAGGTACAGTATAAAAAAGTTTTTCTTCATTTTTGTTTATCGCTATTAGTGCCAATCTGAAGAAACACCTTAAGTTTTTTTTGTTTTTTTACACAGTGATCACCGCTTATCAAGGCCCGGAAGCCATCCAGGGATAAGGGTTATTGCAAGTACATTACGCTAGTGTGGAGATTTGATGAAGTGTTTACTTAAGGGGGCGGTTCATTAGGAATTGTTTAACGTTGGCCTTGAACACATCCAAGTTGTAGTCCGGTGGGAAGCAGGCAGACGGAACAGAGTTCCACAGGCGTACAGTTCTAAGAAAGAAGCTTTCTTCATGGAATCTGCGTTTTGATTTATGCACAGATAAAGAGTGTGGGAAATTTTTTCATAGTGGATTCAGCTAGACGGGTGTTTTTCGTGAAAGATTGGCGAGGGGGGACCACAGATTTGAGTTCAGACGAGCACCTGCCATGGAAATAACGATAAAACAAGGATAGGCTCGCAACGTCTCTTCTGTGGGAGAGAGGTTGCAGGGTAGTGCTGTCCACTTTTCTTAATAAATTGCCTCCAATAATGTGGCTTGCACTTTTTTATTGCGGTGGCAAGCAACACACGTAAAACTTCTTTGCTAAAAACAAATATCTGAAACTCAGAATTGATAACGCAATAACTGGAATTTTCTTGGGTACAAATTCCTAAGATAATGTTCATTCATTTGTACTTTTTCAGAGTATATTATTAATAGATTAAAGCACAGGAAATTAAATATCTAAAAACATAATAATATTATTCAACGTGACTTAACTTGTTGCCTAGCATATATATTACTAAATTACACCGAAGTCTTATGATAAGTGAAATATTTTTGGTTTTTACCGAGCACATAGGTTATATTGAGCGTCATACGTTCACATCGGTACTTTAAAATGTGCCTCACTTATGACGTGTCCTTTCAACCTCCGGGGTCGTAGGGATGCTGCATTATTTTATGCAGCGTGTCTTGGGCAAGAATAGTCTGGCACCGTCAATCCATTTCCAGGCTCCGAACGCATACAGCACCTGTCATTAAATAATGGTCACCTATTTTAATATTGGCCAAACCGAACGCCGCTTAGTTTATCTAACGGGAACCGGTGTGTCAACGTGATTATGTCGTATATATGCAGGGTGGTCGCTAGAAAAAGGGCATATTTGAAGGTCAGCTTTAGCCATGAATAAAATGCGTGATTGCTATTTTTTGGTTGGTGCCGTATGAGTGTTGTAAAAATAAATCGTTGTTTGACGCTGCTGTGGAGTTCACGGGCGACATTTAGAATATCTATGAGTATAATATAATATTTGTCTTTGAAAACCTTTGTAAAAATTATTTTTTGTTAAACAAATCGCTGTTTAACAAATCTCCCGCTTTTCTAGCGACCATCCTGTATAAGTAACCAAATCTCTGGCTAATTAAAATGTGTGCAATTCGGTCTAGAAAGTACTTCACTCCCGATACAATCCTCTAGCCTTACAAGAGTCGAATCCGCCATGGGATCGAGTACTGTTTTCACACCTGGGGTGGAGCCCTCCAAAACACCCTTTCCTGCTTTAAAAGGGTATGGAAACGTTATCGAAATTTAACAGGCGATGGATGTTTCGACCTCCTGGTTTCTCATGCTCACAGAAAAGAGGTTGAGCATCTGTTTCTGCTCTATTGATACTTTTATGGTAAGTGTCCGACTGAGTTCCAATCTATGATCCCTTCGCGGAAAACACTCAGAAAGAAATAATCGACTACCTGATTTAACTGTCAACAACTTTCCTCACGCACGAAACGGTAAGTCTGTTTCCCGACTGACTATTACGTGGTCGTTTTCAAGTCTAATGTGAATGAATTCCTATTGAGTAGTCCATATAGCTAATCTCAGATTACTCAAGTTATTACCGTGATTAATATTGGCTCATCATCTACCTAATACTTTAAGCGTTATGCTTGCGTGGCATCGAGGTCTTCTAAAAATTAAAAAAATAAAACTTTTAAAAATCGGGCGAGTTTGGGGATCGAACATCTGGAATTGTAAATTGCGTCATCATTGGCGTTGGTTACGTGTTTTACACATACACACACACACACACACACACACACACACGCACGCGCACGCGCGAATAACAAAAACCGCGAATATTGGAGGCAGTTTTAAAGAGTCTATGTGATTATAAGCGTAGGACAACAGCATATTCTTTTCATTGTTTTGACTCTCGAGTGTGTATCCGTTGATATCTTATATGCTTTTATATAGACGGGTGTGGTTCTCGGTTGATTAACTGTGTCTAAATGTGTCATATACTCCAGACTCAAAACAATGAAAAGCTGTCGTCATAGCCCTAGTGATTATATACAAAAATAAATGCTTCCCAAACACTTTTTTAAAGACATTCTTACTCATTAATATGGTAATAATATGGTTGTGTATTTCACTAGTGTAGTAACCGCGAGGCAAAATACGAGGTTGGGAAACTGGCGCGGTATATCCTTCTCTCAAGGGCAGATGGGCATCTCTGAACCCGTGTTAGGCAACCCATCTAGTGATGGTGTCACGATTAAAAAAATACCCTTAATAGGCCTGGTGAAGCATCAAGTATTCAGTTACGATCAAAATTTGAATTAAACTACAAATTCGTGCTGCTGCAATTGCTGCTGCATTTTTTTTCACGTATTAATGATTATGTAAGCACAATAATTTCGTCTTGGAACAATATTATTAATCAAAAAGAAAGGTAACTGTATGCAGACAGTAACACTGCTTAGCATAGATACCCACACTGAATTACTGTGCTGTAAAGCTATTTCTATGCGTACAACATATACATCAGAATTGACAGGAAGTGAAACAAATTTAAAGGCAAACTAAGACAGATAAACACTGCAGGCACAGTTCAGGGAAAAATAATACCGCACAGTGCAATTCAGTAATAACATGCAATTATGACGTTATGAATCTAGCCCGATAGATCGATGCGATAAGGTTAAGAGACTAACCTACAAATATGAGAACCGCGAACGTTATAACCGTAAAGAAAATTATGTGTCCGTTTAACAGGCCGTTTCACCAAGAATATATTATTACACAAGTAATAATGATAGGTTCATCATATACATATATATATATATATATATATATATATATATATATATATATATATATATATATATAAAGCTGAACGTCTGTGTGTGTCTGGTAACAAATAAGCTCCTATATCGTTGACTATTATAGAAAACTAATAAAATATAATGATAAAAGATGTATCGAGACACAGGTATGGGTATGTTTGATCTGGCATAATGATAATTCATTAAAATTGTGGGGCCTGCGTATGCGCCTGGTCCACAAAATATAGAAATAAAAAAATAACATTAAAAAAAACGTTTACAAGTGTTTTTGATATAGATGCACATAATAATACCTTGATAAGTATGTTTTAACTTAAATAGGGATGGTATAATAACATTTTGGGGGTCTGCGTTCGAGCCTGACCTCCATAGAATGGAAATATGTCACAAAGTTTTATAAGGTTTTTTTTTTTATATAGATCCACAGAAAATTGCGATAAGTGTTTCTGTGTGAACAGATATAGTATAATAAATTATGGATTGTTCTGTTTTATTTTTACTTTCATCATATTTTGCTTTGGTTTTGATGCCCCCAAATTCGAAGCTATCTCTTTACAATTCTTCTTTTTTATAACCTATCATACTTTTATAAATCAGAGTCTATTTTCTGTAGGCTGTTTTTGAACCCAGTCAACGACGGGTACTTTTGCTAGTATATATATATATATATATATATATATATATATATATATATATATATATATTATATATATATATCTTTATTCAAATAGCAAAATTTTAAAATAATGATAAAAAAGTGAACGATAGTACAATGTTAAATGCAACCCAAGAAAAAAGTTATTCAGAATGTTATAAAATAAATAAATTGATTAAGAAGAAAAAAAAGAGAAATAATCACGAAATGCAAAAAGAACGAAACCTAAAGCGCTTTTTGTTACAGACGACTTGTTCAAGTATATACGTCTGTAAAGAGGAATAGATTTTTTTTTTGTAGAATTATTAATATATATATTAAAAAGAACCTTAGATGGAATTTGTCCCGCGAAATAGTTCCAACTGCCAGCGAAGGTTTCTCTGCTTACAACAATTGGGGAAAAGGGGGTTGAAACTGATGATAAGCGCCTCGAGGAGAGACAAGTTTAAGTTAGTGCGTCCTCTGTATAAAACAGAAAAACAATCCGAGAGAAGGTTTTTCATCTACTAAGTGTTGTCCAATAGCCGATTCTACTAATTGGGAACTCCCAGATGATCTCGGAGGTAACGCGGCACGTGCTGGATGATTCTAACCTAAAGACGCTGAGTCGTCTTGCCTATATAGACAGCACCACACCGACATTTAAATTTATAAACAATATTATTTGACTGCGAGATAGGCAAGACGTCCTTATGAAAGGAGGGAAAGGCGTGCTTTGTACAGAAAGTGATTCGGAGGGTTAAAGCGCCAAAATTCGAATTGACAAGAGAGGAAATCTGGTCTCCTATACGTTGGCCTTCAGATTCAATCCCAGGAAAATTGAGGTATACTGGAAATCTAGATGGACCATGTTTGGGTTGCTCAGAAAAGGATTCTATTTTCTTGTTTACAATGTTGTATACCGATCGAGGCGCATATCCGTTCATAATGAAATTCGCCAGGTTGATGGTATATCAATGGGCTTTCCCTGGGACTAACTCTAGCCAATATTTTTCTCGATTTCTTGGAATAGTTGCTGTTCAATAAGAGCCCAAGACCGACTTTTTACATACATTACGTTGACGACACGTTTTCTTATTTCGCTACGACGAAGCTGTGCCTTTCTTTAAATTATTAAATGAGTGCACCCTTCCATGTAATTTACGATGGAGGTAGAATAATACAACTCCTTTCCTTTCTTGGAGGGTTTAGTATCGAAATGTGGGTCTTCCTTTGTTACGTCCGTTTATAGAAAACCTACTTTTACTGGTCTGTGCCTGAGTTGGGATTCCGTCGCAGCAACAACTATAAAGCGTAATATTATTAGAAATTTTTACACATTTATGTTGTTATGGGGTTATGTTTATGTATGCGTACGCAACCGGAATCGTAAACCGGATGTTGGGTTACAATACCCGTTACAAGGTATTTGAGTTTTATAATTATATAGATTTAATATAAAATATTTGTTTTACCATATATGATATCACATACATCGCTATGGTATAAGTATTATCATAAATCGTTTTTTTTTTAGTTTACCGACCCCTCGGCAGTCACCTTTGAATTGCCGACTTTTATAAATTTTGGGGGATGCTGAGGATGACTACTGCATTAATTTTTTGTGCAAACGAGTAGTTATTCATATTTGAAAACAGTTAGAATCCAACGTAATCTCTATAGTTGAGCAAGCAAGATGGCCGCCCGTGCATTTATTAAAAACAAAACAAAAAACTCCAAAAAGAGCCAAAGGAGCCAAAAAATTTTCCTTAGGACTTCTTTCACTTTCTCATAATTGGACAAATAACTATTTTTATGATAAAAAAAAATATTTATTTTCGTTTTTTGACACAAACCGATTTTTTTCTTCTGACACCAAATTTGATAATCAAAACCGTCGCAAATTTACCGTTTGCATGGTATGAACTCCTGGATCCTAAGACTTTTTGAAGAAATGGTAGTTGCAATAAAGTCGGGGATCAAATAAATAGAAAAGAGGCTTGCCTTTTTTCTGTTGTTCCTGGAATTCGGATCGGGATCAAAGTGTAGTATCTGTTCCGGCAGATACTGCAAGCAAAAACCATATGTGGGGGAACCCCCACATATAAGATCTTGGTCAATGTAGGGCAACGCTTCATACCAATTGTCACTAATTTGCTCGGTGGGGGAGCAAATAAACACCCTGTTGTTCCTGGCCTTCGGGCCAGGATCAAAGTGTAGTGTCTATTCCGGCAGATACTGCAAGCAAAGGCCATATTTTGGGGCAATCCCACATATAATACCTTGGTTAATGTAGGGGCAACCCCTCATTCCAATTGTCACTATCCATCCCCCCTACTCCCCAGGGAGTTGGGCCTCATTTCCTCTTCATTCCTCACATTAAAAATCGGCCTTGTGCCTAATTTGCTCGGTGGGGGAGCAAATAAATACCCTATTGTTCTTGGCTTTCGGGCCGGGATACAAGTGTAGTATCTGTTCTGCAGATGCTGCACTTAAGATAATGTGTACCTGTCAATTAAGGGGACACCCTCTATACTGGGACAGTTATTATTTTTGTAACCAGAGTGCTCCCTTTTTGCCTACTTTTAAAGGACCAGGTGTTTACTCCACATTAAAAACGATCTTGTGCCTAATTTGCTTTGGAGGGGAAGCAAATAAATAAAATAAAGTGGGGGATCACTTTTCCATGATAATTTAACCTAACATGAGCACACGCACGTTTACCCCCCCCCCAAAAAAAAACATTTTGTTTATATTGGGGGGGGTCGGCGGCGGCCGGGGGATGTTGGGGCGTTGTTGTAATTGTACTATCTAGAAATGTTTCTTGTGAAGGTGTATTTTGCAATAAGCATAAATAAAAGACAAGGGCAGACGTTTAAAACCATTAGAGTCAACCTGACATCAGACTGCTTCAGTCACGGTATGTTCTACGCCTGCATCAGCCGGACAGGAAGTTCAGAAAAAGTCTACATTCTGGCTCCAAATCAAAGAAGCAGAAATGTAGTTCGCCACGAGGTTCTTCAATGAAAAGTTCTACAAAAGGATACGATGAAAAACTGATATGATTTGATTGTGATATGTTTTCAGTATTCAATGTGTTAGATAAGACTTAAGCATCGAGTTGACATTTACTTCCCTCTTACAACATCCACTTACTGGAAAGTAGCTAAGTGTACCGAAAAGTTCTGTGCAATGTGCGGATATATTTGCTAGTATATATATATATATATATATATATATATATATATATATATATATATATATATATATTTGAATAAAATAAAATACGCATCAAGTTCGCTCGAAACCAAATCACAACGTAATATTAGGAAAATAAGCAAATATTTACCTTGTTTGAAATTTATCACAAATATATTTCGGAGGAAGACTCCATCTTCAGTGTGTTGTTTTGTTGCTTTTTTCCTTCTTACTTTCCATGTAGTATCTTTAGGGAAGGATTGGTCTGTTGCTTCGTAAGTTTGTGTCATGCTTCAGTGTCTCAAAAATGACGAGTCTTTCCTTAATGATTTCGTCTGTTATTCCAGGTGAGGCTAAGCTCTTTGTAAATAAACAATTGGAACACTTTAAAGTGTCGGTCAAACATAGATATAAAGACATTTGCTAATATTATCTGCGGGTATCAATCCAATAGATTAGAGAGTAGAACTGTCCACTATAAACAAGATGGAAGTAACTTCGATTCCTGACTCGGAGTGGATGCTAGACTTGTTGCACTGACGATATATATATATATATATATATATATATATATATATATATATTTGAATAAAATAAAATACGCATCAAGTTCGCTCGAAACCAAATCACAACGTAATATTAGGAAAATAAGCAAATATTTACCTTGTTTGAAATTTATCACAAATATATTTCGGAGGAAGACTCCATCTTCAGTGTGTTGTTTTGTTTCTTTTTTCCTTCTTACTTGCCATGTTTAAATTTGATGCAAGAAGCCTGTTTGTACAGAGTCGCACGTTGTGTCTGGCGGTTGTATTTACAAATGTTTGAACTGTGCGTAGGTAACGCGAGAGTAACGTCAAGCATGAGAGTTCAAGAGAAACGTTGTTTTAATTTGAATAAAATGGAATACGCTTCAAGTGCGCTTGAAACTAAATCACAACATAATATTAGGAAAATAAACAATATAAAAATTTGTTTTGTGTGTGTGTTTATATTTATATTAAAACACCTTTTTCTATTTATTAAAAATAAAATACAGCTTTGTTATATATATGGTCGTGTAATTGCATTCATCTGCAAGAGATCAACCTAATTTGCGTATTCTGTTAAGCATTCATTTTAATTAATTCCCTATTATGTTTATCGGTTTATTTATGGTATAATCACCTGTAGTTAACTATTACGTGTAAATATATTCTGGCAGATATTCTACATTATTTATACTTGCGTAATATTTGTGTAAAACGTTTTAGTAAATACACACCTCTTTCTAAACGGATTTATGTATACGAATATATATTTGTTTGCCTACCAAACTCCCTTGTCAGTTACTGGTATACAAACATGAAACTTAATATATAGGGTATTCGAACGCATGCGGAACTTTATATTTAGGTTTTAGCCGGTGGAAAATCGGTGCAAAAGTGTGGAAATTAAAATCATGGAATTTGCCAAGTGAAGTCTTAACGATGGTATTCCGAATATGCATTCGTAACTTAATAGCTATTGGTTAATGTTTGAATTTTTAGTCTTGCTGCAAACAAGTATTCATGATTCAGCCATTAACGTCATCGAAAAAATTAAAAACGCAAGTTAAAAGTTTTGGTTTCGATTCTCAGTGGTGGCGCATGAATCTTTTTTTATTATTTTAAACTTTGTAATCAGTAATATGTACTGGATTCAATATAATGTGATAATAGGAAATCTGCATTCATCAAAATATCATATTTAAGCGTAATTTACGGCCGGGCAATTCCGGTCGGCCAGATAGTATATATATATATATATATATATATATATATATATATATATATATATATATAGGACAACAAGAGTATGAAATGAAGACGCAAAACTATATATAGGTAGATATAGAATGGATCACTTATTGAATAATGGAATACAGGCAAAATTTTGGGGATAGAAGGGACTCTTTATGTCAGGGCATTTTGAAACCTATTGCTGCTCATCAGAAGAGTAGAGAAGCTGCTAGGTTGCATGGGGGAGATGCGGCGTCTAGCGTAATGTTCGTTAGGGATGAAAAATTTTAAGAGGGATTATAGAGTGTTGGGGGAAGCTTTAATGAATTCTCTCTCTCTCTCTCTCTTTCTCTCTAAATATATATATATATATATATATATATATTCTATATATATATATATATGTATATATATATATATATATATATATATATATACGTGTGTGTCTGTGTATGTGTCTGTATGTGTGGTTGTGTGTGTGTGTGTGGATTTACTTATGCAGATAATATCCAATACTTACATTTGCTATGACGCGTAATATAAGTACTAATATACGTGTGTTTGTGCATAATGTTAATTGAAGCGTCATTACCTCTCAATCAAAATCCATACTTCGATTAATTTCACGATTGTTAAAGTGCTTTTCAAAACGTCGCGCCATTTTTTTTTCTCTTCCGCTGATTCTTAGCGATTCATTGGCTGTCAACGTCATGTCAATTGGCGACGTCTCTTCCGTGCGGAGACCGCAAAGAAACTGGGAGAAAAAAGGGAGGGGATGGTAAAAAAGAGGACTCGCTCACATTGAAAACCGGTTTTATTTATCCTTTTCACCGCGGCTAAAAGCGTTTTTGATAAAAAAATAAATAAATAAATAAATAAAGGAACGGTTGGAGCAGCCAATTTGTCTGCGTTCGTTGCTACTGAATGCAATGGCTGACATTAGTCGAAATGCTATATGCAATTAAAATGGGTGGGAATGCGGTGGTGCAGCGGGGCAGTATGCAGTTGGGGTTTTAATAAAATATCTTGTTTGGGAATTTGTGAAAAGAGGGGGAAAGAAAAGAAAGAGAACAGAAATAAAAAAGGGAAAATGTTTTTAAAGCAGTGCAATACGGTGTGAGTGCGGTGATGTCACTAACATATAAAAGCTACCACCTTTCTCTTTTCATTTAGATTACTCTTTCCTTTTCATTTCTTTGTTTCTTTCACTATTACTTGAAAGTGAAATAAAGTAAAATAAATAACTAGAAATAATAAGAGTGTGATTTCAGACGAATGGAGCGAATTCTACAATTTTCAACAAGTGGAAATGATTCCCGCTCATTCAAAACGATAAACGTAATGATCCGCCGTAAATTTATAATAAATATAAATGACTCGACAAAAAACAGGGTAAAGAGAAAGAAAATTCCGAAATGCATACTGATTACACACGCGAATAGCGAATATATATATATATATATATATATATATATATATATATATATATATATATATATATATATATATATATATATATATATAATCAGGGGCGTTCGACGAAATCCGGTCGTAAAATACGTTTAAATATGATACATTAATTTATGCACATTTTCTATATATTATTATAGAGTCAATTTTGTATCGAAGCGTTTATATTATAAAGTTGTGATTTCAAAAATAAAAAAGAAATACACCCATATGAGTTTGGTGCATCAGCTTTAATCGAATCTCAAACCAAAGCTTAAGAAGAATATATATATATATATATATATATATATATATATATATATATATATATATATATATATAAGTAAGACACGCAAGTTTTCGAGTCGTATAAAATTCTTTGCTGCTAATGAAATTAAGATATTTAGTGCGGAGTTTAAACCAAGACACCGCGTCATACACACATACAAAAAAAAAGAACCAACCATGAACTTACCCACAGTAGTATTTTAACGGTCCGTTGTTCTATCATTGTTTCTAAGCGACGACATGGAAAAATGACTACCGAAGATAGATAAATTAAATTGACGGTTTGATTATCGGTTGTCAGCTAACTCCCAGCATTATACGCTAAAGTTCTGTAAATTTTCAATAAAATCTGTTCAGCAGTCTTGAGGCCTATGAGGAACGAACTCACACACACAAAGTTGCATATATATATATATATATATATATATATATATATATATATATATATATATATATATATATATATCTACAGATAGCGAATATATGCATATATACTAACATATATCTATAATATGAAGCTGAATGTGTGTGTGTGTGTGTGTGTGTGCGTGGTCACGAATAGGCTCCTATATTGTTGACTATTTAAAAAAAAAACTGATTACATATAATGATAGAAGGTGTATCGAGACACAGGAATGGGTATGTTTGATCTGGCAGAACGGTGGTTCATTAAAATTGTGGGGTCTGCGCTCGCACCTGGTCCACAAAGTATGGAAATAAAAAATTTAAAAATTAAATAAAAACGTTTACAAGTGTTTTTGATATAGATGTACATAAGAATACTTTTATAAGTATGTTTCAATTTAATGTGGATGGTATAATAAAATTGCGGGGTCTGCGTTCGCGCCTAGCCTCCATAGAATGGAAATAGGCACACACTTTATTAAATACTTTTCATATCTATCTGGGCCAGTATACATTGATAATTATGTTCCAGTATGAAGAAATATGGGATAATAAAATTATGGGGTGTTCATTTTCGCCTGACGTCCATAGAATGGAAATATATCACAAAGTTTTACAAGGTTTTTTAATATAGATCCACAGAATATTGTGATACGTGTTTAAGTGTGAACAGGTGTGGTATAATAAATTATGGGGTTTATCTATTTTATTTTTACTTTCATCATATTTTGCTTTGATTTTGATACCCCAAATTTTCAACCCTTCCTTTTGATAACCTGTCATACTTTAATAAATACGAGACCATTTTTTGTACGCTGGTTTTGAACCCAGTAAACGACGGGTACTTTTGCTAGTATATATATATATATATATATATATATATTTATTTGTATATATATATATATATATATATATATATATATATATATATATATATCCTTAGGAAGTGTTTGAATCTGAGAACAATCCATCGGTTTCAGTCTCTAAACTAGTGGATTTGATAGGGTTCAAAATAGACTTCGTGGCCTGGTGAGAGAGGTCCTTTTCTCTTCGCTGCAACCTCTATCTCACAGAAGAGATATTGCGAGTTTGTCTCTGCTTTATCGTTATTTTCATGGAAAGTGTTCGACTGAGCTTCAATCTATGGTCCCCCCCTGGCCAAACTTTCACAAGGAACACTAGACTAGCTGAAAACATTATCAATAATTTTCCCCACTCTTTATCTGTGCCTAAACCTAAACATAGATTCCATGATCAAAGCTTCTTTCTTAGAACTGCACGCCTGTTGAATGGTCTTCCGTTTTCCTGCTTTCCAGCTGTCTATAATATGGTTGTCTTCAAGTCCAACGTGAACAAGTTTCTGATGAGCCGTTCCACTTAAGTTAACAAATTTACCGAACTTCCATTACTATTAATTACTATATTGTCCTTTTGACTACTCTACACTCTTTAACCCTTATCCTTGAGTGGCCGATCGGCCTTCATAAGTGGTGACGCCTATGTAAAAAAAAAATTAATATTTGATTAACAAAATCAGTAATAACTTTAGAACCAACATATTAATATACACATCCCTATGAAATGAGATTAAACAGATTTTTTACAAAATCGCTTAAGGTACACTATTTAACTTACTCTTTCCTTTTCATGTCGTCATTTCTGTATTGAGTGGAAATAGCATGCAACAAAATCAACATTTATACGTCAGTCGTTTCTGAAAGTAAAATGTAAACATTAGAAATTAAAGGAAAGTAAAAAACGATGGTATTTTTTTACAATGAACGTAAATATTATTAAACAAAGTACTAACTGAAACAAATATTAACTAAACAAGGTATTATTTTTGACAGCAAATTATTTAATTACCTTAACAAACAAACGGGCAAGATTTCAAGCATATATGCTTCTTGCTCAAGCGTTTTAATTATTTCTCTTGCAAAACATTTTATTCCTATGTATATAAACATGCATCAATGGTGATCTAATCGGCGATTGCCTTTGCCTGTGCTACACGTTGCTTATGTCATCATCATCATCATCATCATCATCATCATCATCATCATGAAGGGCTCCCTGCTCGGACCAATGTGACTCTTCCTCTCCAGAGTTCCCTGTCTTCCATCAGCTGCCTCATATCTTCAGGTTCACAGTTGGCGCCGTGTACTATTTGTTGGATGTCCGTTGGTCTAGTCGTCCTTTAGCTTAAGCGTCCGAGTCGTGGAGTCCATAGTAATACGTCACTCACCAATCCTTACTTGCTCCTCAGACAATGACCGGCAAATCGAAGGCGTCTTTCGCTGATGTTATTAGTTATGGCAGGTAGGTAGCCATAAAGTTGCTGCTTCCTGGAATGATTTTGCCAATATATACTTAATACTTTTCGTGGCATATGTATGTATGTGCCGTCTAGTTTCCTTTCAAATCTTTTGTTAAGTGCCCAGGTTGTAGCACCGTAAACATGGACAGACTCAACCACTGAAGAACTGCCTTTTCCGTTGATAAGTTATCCTTGAAGTCAATACTGAACGCAACCCATCCAATGCAGCCCATGCTTTTAAGATGCAAATTTCGATCTCTCTCTCTCTCTCTCTCTCTCTCTCTCTCTCTCTCTCTCTCTCTCTCTCTCTCTGTGAAAACTATGATGTTGGCCAGATAAGAAAACTCAGCGACTCATGTGAAATGCTTAGAACAAGAATAATAGGACTTTTAGGGTATTATTTGGAATTTATAGTATCAAAAATGAAATAATATCCCAAAAGATGAAAAAAAAAAAAAGACAAAAAGAAGAAACATTTCACATAATGCCGCGAGTTCTACAGTTTTCCAACAATAAACATGATCCCATTCCTTTAAAGCGATTCTTTTAAGGGTCCGGTGTGAAATCCATAGTTAAATAAAAGAAAGATAACCAGCATACCGTACAAAAATAGACTTACAGACACGTTTTTTTACGCCGCTACAGTTATATATATACACGAATTATCAAACAACAGAAAATGTATATGGCTTCATTGAAGAGGTTGTACACGCACAGTGTATTTTGATCTAAGACACAGAAATTTCCACAAACACGGAATCTTGGCATTCGGGTCAAGATTAAAAGTGTAGTATATGTTCTTCAGACGAAACAATTAAATTTCTTGTTCTCTGCCAGTGAAGGAGAAATCCCTCATGACTGAGAAATCTTTTTTTATTTTTGTTTCTTTTCTTCACGTTTAAAAACGACCCTGGTGCATTAATCTGTCCCGTGGGGAGGCATTGTCAATAGGGACTTTCTTTTCTTCCTTCTGTTATCCTTTTTATTTATTTCTTCCTTTCATATTTTATTTCGATTAATCGTTTTTTCCTTTTTATATAGTGTTTTTATTCTTTCTTATCATTTTTAGTCGTCTTGCTTTTGAATTTTTTGTGTTTGTTTATCTTGTTTTGTTTTGTTTTTTTCGTTCTTAATGTTTTCTTTCTTCTCCATTAATTACTTGAATATTCTTTTTCTTATATACCTTTAATTCTTCTTGCCGGTTTTAGTTTTTTCTTTTCTCTTTTTTTTCGGATTCTCTTTTCTTCTTTGTCCTGTTTTTCTTATTTTCTTCTCTTTTCTTCTTTGTTTTGTTTCCCTACCTTTTTTATATATGTATATTTTTTTCTTTGTCAGATTTTCCTTCTTTTTCTTCTTTTCTCCGTTTATAGATAAAACCAAACGCTAATAAATAACCCTTAAAATAATATGTCAAAGATAACTTAAAAGAAAGCCATCATTGTGATGAGTGAAATTGGCTTAATGAAAAACATATTTAAATACTTAGACACAGTCCGTGGAAAGAAGAAACCGTCGAAAAGTATATATAGCAATCCTAAATGTGCCAACGTAAAAAGAAATCTAACATAAGGACATTGAGGGAGTACTTGATTTCTTCCAACATCGCTATATCCGGTTAGACTCTTGTTTCATTTTCCTTCAATCGAAGTTCTCAGAAACCAAGGGGCTTCATATCTATGGCAAATACTTGGACAATTTATGATATGCATAGATATCCAAATGTTTCATGAACGTTCTCTCACACACCAAGTTAATAAAAACGTTGAGAACATAATTTCTTCCAATTTGCCATTTTATTATACAAGAACCCAAGTTTGCCCAGCTGTCCAAACTTGGGTCCATGTACCGAAAAAATATCCAGTAAATAAGACGTTGTTTAGTAAATCGTTATGTTATTGCATGTTTTTTGTTTATTTTTTTTGCATTTCCATGCACCAAACATGGATATAAATATCACTGAAACATCCGCTGTATCATAATCTTCATTTCGGTATCTAACTTGCCTGGGTGGGTTGTCTGTAGGCTGAGATAAACCGTGTCACACACACAGACGGTAAATCGAACTTACTAAGGGAGATAATAACTTCCGGTAAATACCGGAAAAGTATCCAGTAATTGAAACGTTGTTTATTAAATCGTTTTTTTTTGTTTTTTTTTTGTTTTTGTTTTTTTTTGCATTTTTTGCATTTTTTTTTTTAATTTCCATACTCAGACACGAATATAAATATTACTAAAACATCCGCTGGGATCAACCTTCATTTCGGTACCTAACTTGCCGGGTTTGGTTGCCTGTAGGCTGAGATAAACCGCGTCATAACCACAGACACATACATACACACACACACAAACAGTAAATTGAACTTACTAGGGGAAATGATACTTTCCGGTGAATACCGGAACATATCCAGAAAATTAAACATTGTTTAGTAAATCGTTATTTATTTATTTTATTTATTTATTTATTTATTTATTTTTTTTTTTTTTGCATTTTTCTGCATTTTTTGCTTTCGATACACACACATGGATATAAATATCACTGAAAAATCCGCTGGGGCATAATCTTCATTTCAAAACCCAACTTGACTAGGTGGGTTGCCTCTAGGCTGAGATAAACCGCGTCACACACAGACAATAAATCGAACTTACTAAGAGAGATAACAACTTCCGGTGAATACCGAAAAAATATCCCTAAATGAAACGTTTTTAAGTAAATCGTTATTATTTGCATTTTTTTTTGTTTTTTTTTTGCATTTCCATGAACCGAACATAGATATAAATACCACCAAAAAATCCGCTGGATCATAAGCTTTATGTAGGTACCGAACTTGAATACCGGAAGAATAATCCAGTAAATAAAACGTTGTCTAGTAAATCGTTATTTTTTTGAATTTTTTTTTTTTTTTTTTGCATTTCCATACAACAAACACGGATATAAATATCACTAAAACATCCGCTGTGTCATAAACTTCATTGCAACTTGGTACCCAACTTACCTGGAAGGGTTGCCTGTATGCTGAAATAAACCGTGTCTCACACACACAGACAGTAGGAAAATTTATAATAAGATTTTAATATAGCTTTCCTTTTGGTGTGTTGGTCTTACTGGATTCCATGACAAAAAAAAAAAAAACATTTTGTCTAGTGGAGTATTCAGCTTCGTGTTGCTATTTGAAATAATATCACTTGCAGAAGGTTAATATTTCTCGTAAAAGCCAGCGTTTGTTAATCACGCCGGGAAGATATTCTTTATGCGACGAATACTATATGACACTAAATATTGGAAACGGTTTTCTTGTACAGATATTCTCATGCAACGTTGTTTTGGCAGACACATTTTTTTTAGAAACCTTACATAATAGAGGATGGCGTCTAGAAGGCACTGACATGAACGTTTTGACTAGCAGGGCATAAGGAAATTCCACAGAGGACTCATTCATATGTAATATATTGATGTTGGCATTCTATTCAGTGTAAATGGAGACGCTCTGATAAATACTTTTGCAGTTTTAAATAAAAAGCTACAATAATGTAGCTTTTTATTTAAAACTGTAAAAGTATGTATATAAGCTGGCACGAACGCCCGGTAAAGCACGGCCGTAAAGTACGCTTAAATATGATATTTTAATTCTTTCAGATTTCGTATATATTATAACAAAGTTAAGGTTCTATCGATTTTTTTTATATATTATAAAGTTGCAATTTAATTTTTTTTTAAATATATTTATATGACTTGGATGCATAAGCTTGAATCGAAACCGAAAAAAAACTTACGTATATATATATATATATATATATATATATATATATATATATATATATATATATATATATATATGCTGTTTTGAAAATGATAAAATCGTGATAGATAGAGCTAAAAGAAGCCTTTTAGAGTCAGCACTAATATTAAACACTAATACTATTACGCAAAGAAAGGGCTTCTACAACTTAGCCCCTAGTATAGGGAAAATTATAATCAAAGAACAAAATATAAAGACAGATCCTGGGTAACCGTTTTTCCTTAATCCTTAAATAATTCAACAAAATGAATAATTTTAGAAAAAAAAAGTGTACATATTTATTTAACGTATTTTTAAAAGTGTATATATAGACATTGAACAACCCAACCTTCCCATACACACACATAGTTTCCCTCCAGATATGGGTAGGATTCTAACACTGTTTCCTTTTCATTTACGTATGGTCTATGGTCGTTTTCTTTTCTTTTTTTTTTTTTTTTTTTTTGCATTTTTCCTTTTTAATATCCTGAAGATGTCCGCTGCAATAGGGACGAAACGTTGATCATTTCATAAATTCATTCGGTTTTTCTTTTTTTTTTAAACAACTTAACGTCAACCATCGCTGGTATATATATATACATATATATATATATATATATATATATATATATATATATATATATAACTTGAGTTCCTTTAGTTATAATCGAAACCGAAATCAAAACTTATGAAGAATTTTTGAAAAAATTATTTATGACAAGAAATGAAAGTACATAACAATTAAACGACCCGGATGTAAGCGTTACACATAAAATAACACACACGCTATCGTATTAATATGTAGACGACAGTTTTCTAAACCTTACTATTTTGTGCGTCTTCTGACAATTGCAAGCGTGTGTACGCATGACATCAGCACTAGAAAAGTGCCTTACATGACAAGCGACCTCTTTCTATTCGGTTTTCGTTTGTTATCCTTTGGTGTGTTTTTTTTTCTATTACGCTGACTAACTCCCTGTACGATACCCCTTTGGACTCATAGAGGCAATAGGTGGGAAATAGTGTCCAGTGATGACCTTGGATTCTTCAATACAAGGTCGTTCAGCTTCCAAGGGTATTATACATACTCGCATGTCGAAGCACATGCAGCATTTAATATGCTGAAATAGTCACCCGTTTGGCTTGACTCAACGTCTATTAACAAAAAAACAACAAACACACACATACACACACACATTTACAAACTCCTTTTTTCGACACGCAAAAATTAGCTTATAAACAGACTAGTTTTACTCCCTCCCCACTAACACAATCCACTTTTCTCGTAAAATACGAACCACATTAATGATTTCAAATTTATATTGTCTATATATCCAGATGTAATAATTTTTTAACTATTTTCCAAAAAGGTTGAAAATACGAGTTCTCCATTTTTCTCCTTATTTTTTTTAGAGAACTCGAATCTTTTATATTTTTTAAGAGCACAGTCTTTCCTTTTTTTCCTATGGCGTCGAATAGTTCAGGGTCGCTTGATGAAGTCTCATTGACTGAAACAGATGCTTGTTTGTAGCGACAACATGTAAATGTAAATGTTTACCCTGGAATATATATATACATATATATATATATATATATATATATATATATATATATATAATTATATTTTTACTATGATAAATAAATACCTACTGACACTAGGGTCTCCTTCTTTTCGGGAATCTTCAGTGCAGGGTGTCACGATTAACACCAGTCGACAAATTAGAACTCGGCAACACGAGCCATCTCTGGCTCGTTAGCCAAAACCGTATCCATTCGGCTACTGTTACCCGCGTGAAACAACGTTGAATTTTAACAGTTTAATATATTTTTAAATGTTCTTTACGTCAGTCACAGAGTGGTCTTATCATTATACGATGATCTATGCATAAGAGCTAAATTGACCGACTTAATTAAACTGAAAGTGCTCAACGATACAAAACGAGTTCCTTAAAGGGGCTGTCATATATATATATATATATATATATATATATATATTAAGTAATATGATTGATAATTTAAAATTTTTAAAACAAATTATAATCAAATTAAAAATCAGTTTCACAAGAAGGAACAACAACAAAATCAATTATCTGTACGATCGTTTCGGAAAACCGTGTTTTTATTGTGGTAGACATCAAGTTACGGACAATAATTATTACATATAGTTTCCTAATAAACAAGGTCTCCTCATCAGCAAATTTTAAAGGGTTTTTATTAAATCTAAAAGACACCATAAATAAACCTAGCATTAAAAGTAATGCAGATGTATCTGAAAAAAATTGAAATAAAAGGTCTGGATTTAAAATTGATAATTAATATGGGTTAGAGATAGAAAAGAAATAGAGTAAAATATAAATTTGAATTTAAATTATAAATTTGCTTTAATATTACAAATATATACATGCATATATATGAAAAAAATAGGCACATACATGCATATACATAGATATACAGGTTTATACATAAAAATATCGGTACACAAATTTACCTTTTAGTTTTTCGCCTTTTGAAATCAGGAACTATGGTTAAAATATTCATATGTAATGTTTGCTATAGCTTTTCACCTTATTGAATGATGAATTTTAAAAGGGGGACGCCCGTGCAATAAATTATTTCCGTTAGCGTACTTTTGATTTAAAGACGCCACGGTTTATATTCCGAATGTTGTTTGTATAATTGCATAATGCAAGGGGGGATAATTAGTCATATTTTCTTTAATGAAAGGGCGCACGGGGGATAATTAGTCTAACTTAATTTATTAAAAAAAACGTTGGTTTAAATTTAATAAATATAAACCACCTTAAATCATTAAAAATCACTTATTAGTAAAAATAGATTACAATTTTTTTTTAATAAATTAAGTTAGACTAATGTATATATTAAAAAGTGTGAACATGTACGGTAATGCCTTTCTATATAATAGGTTTCTTTAACTACCATAGAGAAACGTTGGTAGAGACCGCAGAGATCAAATTGTTTTTTTTTTACTTTGACCTTAATTTTTACACCTTAGCATTTATTGTTTTGGCAAATCAAATTAAAATGTCTGACTCATATCCAAGTAACCTACATCGAAAATTTCGAGTGTTTCGACCTAAAACTGGCGTAAGAGTTTGGTAGAATCTACAAAGGTCAACTCTTTCAACTTTGACCTCTTGACAGCCAAATTTTCACTCAAAAACTGATTAAAAAGCTTGCTGAAAATCCGAATATCCTTTATGTAAAATTTCAAATATTTAGACCCAAAATTGGCTGAGTAGATTGCTAGAGACAGCAAAAGTCAAATCTTTTGAACTTTGACCCATTGGAAGCCAAATTTTCTGAAAAAAAACGATTAAAAAGCTTGCCCTATTTATAAATACCTTTTTTGTACATTTTCAGATGCTTAGACTAAAAAGTGGCTTAGTTATTTGTTAGAGACTGCAGAGATCTATTTTATTTTAATTGTACCCCCAATTTGGACCCCTTGACATTTATTGTTTGGGGCTAAAATCAAATTATAAATTAAGATCCATGTTCAAGTAACCTATATCTAAAATTTCAAGTGTTTAGACACAAAATTGACAGAGGAGTATGGTAGAGTTTTCAATGTCAAATCGTTGAACTTTGACACCTTAATGGTAAAATTTCTGGCTAACACCCGAGTAAAAAGATTTTCCCAAATCTCAGTACCCCATGTGTCATATGTTGAGTGTGTAGACCGAACATTGACAGACACACACACACAGACAATTTCCCTTTATAGATATATCGATTAGCTAGCATTTCAGCGCGGTGTTGCCCGGGTGTTTGGAGGGGTATGTTGAGCCAAAAAAAAAGAAGAAAAGCGGTCAATGTTTTTAAATTTGACCCTTATTATGACCCTTTAACATTTATTGTTTGGGGCACAAATCAGATTATTAAGTTAAATCCATGTCCAAGGAACTTATATCTAAAATTTCAAGTGTTTAGACAAAAAAATTGTCGGAAGAATTTGGTAGAGTCTCAAAGGTTAAATCGTTGAACTTTGACCCCTTAAAAGCCCAAGTTTGGCTCGAAAACCGACTAAAAAGATTTTCCCAAGTCTCAGTACCCTGTATATCAATTTTCGAGTCTGTAAACTAAAAATTGAGTGAGTCATTGCGTAGGGAAATATAGACACACAGACACACACACAGATACACATACACGGTCACTTTTATAGATATATAAATTGGGTGGGTGTTTATCAGTACATTTTTTAAAACTTTTTAAGCCATTATGTTAAATATAAGTCGGTTTAAAGACACTTTTTGGAGTACGTGTCAGGCTGGCCAAATGGTTATCGTACTTTACTCACTGGCTTTAAGCTTTAGTTTCGATCTCAGCTCGATTTTTTTCTTACTTACAAGAAGTGGACTGTTTAGAAAAAAAAAAGATAATACTCTCTTGTGCATGTCTCAGTTTCTGTATGAATTAAAATATAATATTTATGCGTATGTTACGTCCGGGCAACGCCAGATATATCTTCCAGTATATATATATATATATATATATATATATATATATGTGTGTGTGTGTGTGTGTGTGTGTGTGTGTGTGTGTGGTGTGTGTGCGTGTGTCTATCTGTGTGCGTATGTGAATTGTCCACAGAACAACACCTCTTTCTATATATATCACATATAATTTTTCAGAAACCTGTGCCATTAGACGCTACGTCATCTTACACCACAAAATATATTTTTCTCTAGATATTTTTAACCTACTTATTTTCTAGATAAAGGTCTTCATGCTAGTTTTTTCGTGGATATATAAACTTGTCATTTTCTCCTCTTCCGATGAGAAGCATAAGGTTTCACACGTCATGACTTAAAAACGTTCTTTTTCGTATTCGCTGTTGATCTAACCGTGTCATAGATGTATTACTTAACTTTGAATTCTAATTTTTTATTTCTCACATTTATTGTTCTACTCTTCCGTATAATACAGTTCTTTTATATTTCTAAGCTTATGTTCTTAGACCAGCTTTGTTGCAGTTATATATGCAAAGGTATGACGCGCACTGCTCTCCGTGTAATATATGTTATATTATATAAAAATATATGTACACTATAATGAACCACTTATCTATTTCAAACAAATATATTCTTTCACCAAGACAGATGAGAAATCAATAATTTATATTATGTATTATACTGGCCTGAGTGCCCGGTGTTGCCCTGGTGTTTGGAGATGTGAGTTGAACAAAAAAAGACAAAGTGGTAGTAGGCAGGCAGACTCGAACCCGTGCCGCGAAAACGGAAAAGAAAGCAAACGAAAACCTGACGTCTAGTCCATATCTCGATGACGCGACTGAAAGATAAAAATGTTGAAATTAACCGAAGTGACGATCGCTTTGTAAAATGTCGGCGAAAAAAATGTACCTCTCTTGGTACAAAACAGCCAAGTTTAGGGTGTGAAAATTAATGTTTTGGGACAATTTTTCGATATTTGTCGCCCGAGACGCCGAGCTTCAAAATGATACCGATCTCGTCAGTATCTGTTGCCGCTGGCAAAAGTTTTTTTGCGAAATATACATACATACATACATTTAAACAGACAGGTTAGATTTATATTATAGACTAGCCCGTGTGCCCGGCGTTGCCCGGATATTTGGATATTTGTGTTGAGTAAACAAACAAAGAAATAGTAGTAGGCAGGCAGGCTCGAGCCCCTACGGCGAAGGAGGAAAAGAACGTGAAAAAAAACGTTACGTCTTTACTGTTGCATCCATCGCCAACCTGGAAATGGCGAAGGTTTAAATTAAAGCTAGTCAATCGAAAAGTGGAGATGATATTCGAAAATATCGGCCCCTCCCTATAGAAAAGTTCCCAGTTGAGGGTAAAGGAATAACTATTTTAAACCAATTTTTTTATGTTTGTCGTCTGAAGGGTCGAGCTTCAAAACGATACAAATCTCGTGAAAATCCGTCGCCTCCCTCAAAATCTGTAGGCAAATCTACAAACATATATAAATACATTTAAACAGACACGTTTTATTTATACTATAGATAACAATATATGCACAATATAATATTCAATTGATTATTGGCTCTGTAATAATTATACGAAATCTGCATGAATTAAAATATATTTAAGCATATTTTACGGCTGGGCAAAGCCGGGCGCTTCCAGCTAGTATTTGATATAGGTTTAGGTTTATATAAGAAAAAAATAGTTTAAAGGCAGAACAATGCAAAATTGTGATGTACAAAATTAGACTATAGAAGTACCAAATATATTTTTAGGTCTTCATTTAACAAAACTATCGGATATTATTAAATATTCTTTAAATCTGCAGATAGGGTATTTGGATGTAGAGATACGATTTTCTGTTAGACAGCGTATAGTGAATTTTCAATATTTCGTCCGCTATTCAATCGAATCTGCTCAAAGTCGTTGTTCTTACGCATAATAAGGATGCTAATTCTGCCTCAAGAGCCGAGCAAGTGGGAGTCCTTTAATTGAAATCGGCTTCAAGAGGACTTCGTAAATGTCACGAATAGCCGAAACAGCTGCGGCCATTATTGTCGAATCTCCCAAGACCCGCAAAATCATCATTAAAAATTTGGATGTGAAACTGATACCATTGTGAAAAGTGCGTCGCATTCCAAATTGAAGCACGGACGCTTGCAATCATAAAGAATCAGAAATCATTGTTTCCTGGCGAACGAGTCGCATAAACTTTGCTCAATGAGAAAAAGAGCCTCATTTACAGAGACTCGATAAGAATTAGAGGGTCCATATTTAAATTCTATTTTTCCAACAAAAATAAAAGAACAGCATCGCAATGAATCTAAATCTTTAAGTTTCATATCTGAATGATGAGAGATGTAAAATGGCACAGTAAAATGGCACAGGAAAATGGCACAGTAAAATGGCACCGGAAAAATTTCAAAGCCACTAGAATCATTTTTACGATTCCTTTTTAGCTTTGTTGGATGGGATGTTCTTCTGGCGTTGAGCAGTTCTAGGAGGTTAACACTACTTCTCCATTTGAAATATTGAATTCATTGCTAATCATCTGAGTCGCCTTTAATTGGGAATTCCGCCTGAGGTGCTCAAGCATTTTTTATAACTCAGAGTGAACTTCTCCTAATGCGTTAAAAGATAAGTAAAATCTTGCAGAATATTAGTCAACAAAGACATACATTCTTTATATAAGAAAATTAAGTTTAAAAGCAGAACAATGCAAAGTTGTGATGTTCAAATATAGACTGACGCAACTTAAAATATAATGGTAGAACCAGCTACGCAGTTTCGCGTTTATTGATCCAACTCATGTATATATATATATATATATATATATATATATATATATATATATATATATATATAACCATGCATATATACGTGTACATATAGTATTTTGTACCATATTTTACATGTAGAATATTCTTACTCGCGTAAGGAATTCAAGTAGTGTGTCCGTGATGCTATATTTCGGGATGTATTCCCTTCGTCAGGCGTATGGTCAACTTTAAAGCGTGAATGACGGATGTTATTGTAGAAAGTATTAGACTTTCTTACATCTGGGTATCTCTACTTTGTAGGAATGGGATTTTGCTGCTTGTCGCGTATATCGGGGGTATTTATGTCGAGAGCTTACAAGGGCGTGTAGTTCGTCGGAGCATATGCAATTAAAATGTTTATTGATAATCGCCTAAAGCGCTCATAGCGAAGAATACTGTCGGATCTGCATAGGCATATTTTCTACGCCACAGTGCTCCTCCATCGGGACGCTTGCCTTTCAATCCCACATCAAGGACCTTGTATTAAATATTCCCATTATTGGAGGAAGCTTAAGGATTCAACATTGCATTTTAAAACATAGCAGTCCAGATGCTAACTTATAAATTTGCTAAAGCCGTTGATACTATGTAGTAGGTCGAATATTAGAGACGGGAGATGAATGAGAAGAATGTTGAAAGACTGTCGAAACATAAATGTAAATCATATTGTAGACAAGTTTACCGGAAGAGCTGGTTAGCTGATCGGATCTACGTGTATGTAACGTAGATCAAGTTAGCTGGAGATAATTGAGAGTTGGAGTTTGGACGCTGAGCAGAGCGCACGGTTTAACAGATCGTCCCCTTCACTGGGGAGAGAGCTGACGTGTATCATAATGGTTACTTAATCATGCAAGCAAAGATATTCACTGTCCATTCTTCTGCGATCGACACCTTTAATGTGATTAAAAAATATATAAAACCAACCAGTGTTCTTGGGAATAAATGAATATTCATTCCAACAAGTTCCAACCTCCCCTCATAGAACAAGATAAATTCCAGGTGGGCAAGATCAACGACGCATGAAGGTATTTCCAAAATACATGTACCACACACGTACATACACACACGCATATGAACAATTATATAAAAATATATCATAAATAGAGAGCAACACAGCAATTCTCGGGTTCAAACAGTGAAGAATCACAAACAATAGTGACACGTATACACATCAGGATGTACCCTTCATCCCAAGTACGCATATCAACATTTAGAGGATTATACAACGTACACTGTTTTTGTGCCTTTTTGGTACACCATAATATCACATTGAAAGTTAAGAGCGACTTATTTTTGTCAACACTTAGAAACGATCCGCCAACATTCCGAAAGTATCAACATGCATTTGGATCGCATCGCATTGCCATTAAGTACAATTTAATCAAACCCGCACGCTTGAAACTGAGCAGGTGTTTGCGATGAATTGAAAGCAGGCAGAAGCGAACGCAGCTAATTATTTCTTCGTTTTTCTTGGCTGTTGAAGAAACTTCTTCCGGTTGCAACACTCAAGGGTTTCGAAATTAACGAAACATCGTCAGCTCGTTTCATTGTTCGAACAACGTAATGTTTATCGATCGGGTTTGTTTAGTCAGGAAGCAAAGTTCAAATCCAGGGTCATCTTAGAAGAAATAGGCATCGACAAAACAAGATGCTAGAAAAGTGCATGTGTCAATTTTATTTTACCGCCAAAACAATACATACACTATGTGCATCTCATTTGATTACTGTCATTCTTGCAATGCAGAATTAAGATTGCCATTACACAAAGAGGTTATCAAATATTATGGCAATATTTCTTAAGCTTCTTTCTTAGAACTGCACGCCTGTGGAACTCTGTTCCGTCTGCCTGCTACCCACCGGACTACAACTTGGATGTCTTCAAGTCCAATGTTAAGAAATTCCTAATGAACCGCCCCCTTAAGTAAACACTTCATCAAATCTCCACACTAACGTAATGTACTTGCAATAACCCTTATCCCTGAGTGGCTTCCGGGCCTTGATAAGTGGTGATTACTGTGTAAAAAAAAATTATATGCGTTTTGCAAATAACTGTTAGAAGAGCGTGCTAATCTTTGCCAAACTTTCACTAAAAACCCCACTAGACTAGATGCAACCACTATATATGATTTACTGCATTATTCACCATTTTTGCCTAAATCTAAACGCGGATTCCATGAACAAAGCTTCTTTCCCAGAACTGCGCGCTCTTAGAACACTGTTCCTATGGTCTGCTTCCCTGTTGACCACAACATGGTAGTATTAAAATCTAATTTAAACAAGTTCTTATGTGGACGTCTCCATATGAACGATTACTACACTACGACTTTAGACCACTTAACCCTAATCCTCGAGTGACCTTCGAGCATTGAAAAGTAGGGTCTTTTAAATAAAAAGAAAAATCTATGACTTTAACAAATCTATTTAATAGAGTCTGTGTTTAAATATACTAACAATATGCATACGTTGATACATCAGTTTCCGTAAGATCCCCCGAAGTTAAGTATTAGGTTGGTACAAAAACAATATCATTTTTCACATATGTTACTTTTATATTTGACAAGCGAGGGGTACCCGGCTTTGCCCAGGTGTTTGGAGGTGTGTGTGTGAAAACTCCGGGGGATGGGTCAAAATAAAAAAAATGTTTTGGTAGGTAAGTATGAGGATCGAATCCGAACCGTTGACGCAAAGTTGTAAATTAAAGTGTGAAAAAGAAAGAGGGCGACGGTTTTAACCATCGGGCCACCGCGAGATGCTAAGGGAAACACGTTTGAATTTATTTAATTACTTGGATTTGGCAGGTGCACGGTTTAATGACTTAATGAGGTCAAGTTTGACTGCGAGATAGTATTTCATTTACTGCGGGCACGCTTTTTTATTTTTATTTTCCCAAGATGTTATAGGAAAAATACTAACCCACATGCGGCGAGCGACAAATGTAGAATATTTATCTTCCCGTAGTCGAGCAAATTAAATATACAGGCGAGCTCCGTTGTTTACTCTGAGATATTACGATTTACATGTGATATAAAAAGTTTTAAAAAGTTGTGAACCAACCGACCGCTTCTCTGAAAAAAAGCCTTTTGGAGACATACAGAAAAAGCGAACACATATACACACACATGCATACATTTTCGCTATGATATTTATAGATTTATGAATTAATTACTTGATATACACACAGTCATCTTATATATCATTTTGCAGCGCGTTTTTCGCCTTATCGAATCATGGTGATCGTTACCGTACTCAATCGCTTAATTCCTATTTTTATTTTGCAGACTTTTCGACAACATGGACATAATTCAAATCCGCACAATTTTCTCATTCCAGTTCAAACTAGACCGGAAAGTTGCCGAGACAACTCGTGATGTCAATGATATCTGAAGCCCAGGAACCACTAAGGAACATCTGGCACAATTGTGGTTCTGTAAATTTCGCAATGGTGACGAGAGCCTCAAAGATGAAAACGGTCGCGGCCGGCCGACTGCGGTTCATAACGAACTTTTGAAAGCCTTAAATGCAGCCGATCCCTGCAAAACCACACAAGAAGTTGCTGTTGAACGCGAGGTCTACCAGTCAACAGTTGTCCGCCATTAAAAGCAAATAGGGAAGTCAGAAAACATTGGATTAATGGGTGCCGCATGAATTGAACGTTGATAAAAAAATCGTCGTTTTGAGGTGTCTTCTACGCATCTTCTGTTCAACATAAAAGATGCATTTCTCGAACGGACTACGACGTGGGATGAGAAGTGGAACTTCTACGGCAATCGACAACGTTCGGCACAGTTTTGGATGCCGGAGAAGCTCCACAACACTTCCAGAAGCCGGAATTGTAGCAAAAAAAGGTTATGGTGAGTGTTTGGTGGTCTGCACCCGGTCTTATCTATCACAGACACATGAATCCGGGCGAAACGATTACGGCGGAAAAGTACTGCGCCAAATGGACGTAATGCACCAGAATCTCCAACGTATATGCCCGACATTGGTCAATATGATTGGATCAATTCTATTCAATGCTTATGCTTGCCCACATGTTGCGCAAATGACCCTGCAGAAGCATATCGAATTGGGCTATTTGACTCTACTTCATCCGCCATTTTCACCGGACCTCTCGCCCACCGATTATCACTTTTTCAAGTATCTTGACAACTTCCTGCGGAAAAAATGCTTTAAATTTCGAGATGATTCCGAATCGGCCTTCAATGACGTCATCGCTTCAGAACTTCAGATTTCTATGGTAATGGGTAAATAGATTTGTTTATCATTAGCAAAAAAATGTGTCGATTCTAATAGTTCTTATTTCGATTAATAAAATGTATTATGAAAGGATCTTTTGAAGTTGAACGTCAAAAAAAACGATATGTTTTTGCATCAACCTAATAACATTGAGCCTGACCAGTACGTAGAGCAATGAGAAGTAGAGTAGCTGTTAGATTTTCATACATCTAGAGCCAATATTATTTTGTTGTTTCCATCAACGTTCTGATTTCCACTTTGTCCTCATTGTAATAAATGTCTCTCTATAGAAAGCGCCATGCTTTGACAAGTCTCCAGAACCGACTATCAATCTTGACCGGAAATGAAACTTGTACTAAATCATTAGCTAATGTCACTGAAAAAACTCTTGCATCATTCTGGCGTTCCAGAAAATATTACTCGCGACCCAATCATCTATGCGTACAAAAGGTGAATACGCCCAAAAATGGAGGAATGTTGTCACTCCTGCCTTGAGAAAAACGGCTTCGAAATCTAATAATCGATGCTGTTTTCTTTTAATCCTTTCTCTAGAAAGAGACGTTGTTCTATCGTTATTTTCATGGCAGGCGCTCGACTGACCTTCAACGTGCTGCGTCTACGAGTGTAGACGTGTGAATCGTTACATACTTGTAATAACATGGTCATAGAATATTTTTCTTAAAAATGTTTTTTTTTATGACGTACAAACACCTTTATTTTAAATAACATCGGAAGATCGCGTCTGAGGAGTTGATAGGCTTGAAAATTTTACGGTGAAAACATAAAGTCACAGACTTGTCTACCTGTTGACGAAACAGCTGTAATTGGAAAATTTACGATGCAATAAGAGAAAGTTATAAATAAAATTGTAAGTCTGAATTAAAGCAAATGTTTTAATATATACATATATATATATATATATATATATATATATATGTGTGTGTATGTGGGTGTGTGTCTGTGCGTGCGTATAGGTATTTTTTAAATGTGTGTGTTAATATATATGTATATGTATGAGGGCTCTGGAACTTCGAGGGTCTGGTCTGGTAGGTGCTTGGAGCCGGTCATCACTGGATGTGCTGGACTATAAAAGGTTCATGAAGGTGGCATGCGGCTTGTTACGCTCTTGTTTGCGTCATGTGAGTCAGAGATATATAAAGTAATGGCAATACTCGGGAGCGTTTGTATCCATGCATGTACAGCATAATGAGGTTGACACATGTTTTTGTCGTCACCTAAATTAGACAACGTCGAGTCTATATGCTTATGTAAAACAATGCTCTACTTCGGTATTGAGAACTCTTTTATAGATCCCATTAAAATTCATTAGTTGCTTCATCCATAAAAAAGTAAAGGACATCACTTTTGTTAACTTTCCCTTTATAACTCAATTAAGATGGTACGCAAGCGTCATTCCCGCTATGATTTATGAAGGTGTCGACGATGAAAAATTTGTCATGGTAACCAACAGTCAATCAGAAGAAATCGTCCTGAAAATGTCAATGTTGAAAAAGTCGCAATGGTAGCCAAGAGCCATCAAAATAAACTACCTCTCACGTTCCTTTATAATTCTTACGACTTTTGACCACTAGTAATTTTATTATAACCTTTGTTTGAATGCCCGAAAATTGAAAGGTTCTATTTAAAAAATATAGCTAAGGGTGTGCCCTATGAATTATAAAAAAATGTTTGTAAATTTGGCCACAAATCAGTTCTAAAGGAGCAAATCTAACACTTAACACGGTAGTGTTTGAATGATATTTTTTCTTCATAAGTTTTGATGTCGGTTTATATTCAAGCTTATCCACCCAAATAATATTTTATTTTTGAAATAAACACTTTATAATACATGCGAATCGATAAAAAACGCCTCTATAATAATATATCGAAAATTGAATAAAATGTGAAATTCAAGCTTATTTTATGGTCAGGCTACTCCAGGCGTCCTTACCAGCTTAGATAAATACTTTTGCAGTATAAACAAAAGAGCTACAATAGTATCAGGGCGTCTCTATTTACGCTAGGCAGCCACAGAATACCGACATTAATATATAACCTTTGAAACAGGTCCCGCTAGTATCATAATTTAGGCTAAAATTGAAAATAAAATGACACGAATGAAATATACTAGATTTTTCGCCCCTTAGAATGCGCAAAATTTATAATACATTGATTTTAAGTGAATTCTTTATACCAAATTGATCGTTTTAAATGTGGGGTTCTTTTTATATAAAATTCTAATCCCTATCAATCACTAACTGTGAATCGAACGGATACCAGAACACTTATCTCACTGTATCGTAATATAAACTAGGGGTATACAAAGTTTTATCTAGATCAGCCCAGTTGTTTCGGATAAAAATTGTAGAGTATAGATATTTTGGGACCCATTCTTATTAATTCATTTAAATCCCTATTAATCTATAACTAAGCAAGCAACGTTGAGCCTGGTTAGTACTAGATGGGTAACCATTTGGAATTCCAGGCGTTGTATGTGCATTCCGCTTATCTCGGCAGCGTTTTCAGTCGTTCTGAACGTCAACTTGCCACTGTTATTCAACAATGTCGACTCAGAAGAGGTTCGGTTGGTGATTGCTCAACTCTTGCCACGAAATATTTCACGCGTAGGCACGCTTACCGTGGGTATGCATAGTCTGTCAAGACTGAAGGAAGCAATATATAATCCATAAGTGTGCATCAAACGAGTACCATGACACATAGTTTGCTGCGCCTTATAATCACAAAGATCTATATACAATATGAGCCATGTCTTTCCTGTAGTTCCCAAGAAAAGGTACAACGAGTGAAGGAGATGCAATAATAAAAATATCACAGAGATCACACAATAATTTCATCAGAACCTTCGATACAATAAAGCAATAGGGTTAGGAAATGTGCCAAATTAAGAAGAAACTTAAATCAATGTTTCAAAATTGATGATGGTGTGTATTCTAAACTTCACCCACCCCCCTTTGCCAAATAAAACTCTACCTATTTTGATGATTTTAATATTGGAATTGAAATCAAAACTGGTAATTATATCGGTACTGGAAAAAAAACATTGAAATCTTCCGATTTCTACTTTAAATTGATGTTTGCTTACTGTTTGATGTCCATTGCGTCACGAGTCATTGCTAAAAGAAGGCCGGAGATTAAATCTGGTGAAAACGCTTGAAGACAATACATTCAAGATATAAACAGCAGTCTGATCTTCAGAACATTACAAATTGTCAATTCTCATGTAAAAATTCCGAAACAAACAAAAACAAATACACATTTTCGAAATCACTACCGCTTTATGTATTATTATATAAAAGGAACATGTACACATATATATGTACATATATAAATATATATATATATATATATACATATATGTATGCACATATATGTACATATGAATACACACAGACAGACAGAGCAACACACACATACATACACACACACACACATATATATATATATTAGTATATATATATATATTTATGTATATATATATATATATATATATATATATATATATATATATATATATATTAGTCCTCGAGCGAAAGAGCAGGGCACAAAATGTTTTAAATAATAATAATAATAATAATAATAATAATAATAATAATAATAATAATAATAATAATAATAATAATAATAATATTAATAATAATAATAATAATAATAATAATAGAATAACAATAACTTAGACTTTCGCTGGCAAGGACTACTGTTGATCGCAACCAGTTATACTGTCCTTTGAAATTTTCTTCTCTATTATTCTCATTATGTACTGAATATTTGTTAAATGAAACCGATATGAAATATGTTCCTTATTAAAATTTTAAGGATTTTCTATTCTGAAAGATGTTTTAAAAAATGTAATCTAAAAAATTATTTTAAAATATTTTTTAAAAAAATTCAAATTTTCTTGTTATTCCGACCTGTATTACAAACAGTCTGTTGCAAAAATGAGTTGTGGTGTTAGGAGATACAAACTGAAACAGATAGAATATTCAGACCTGTAATAATACAAAGAGGAGGTTGCAAAAATGAGTTGTGGTATGAGGAGAAATACAAATTGAAATAGAGAGAAAGAGCGTTTTAAAATATAATCTTAAAATGATAAAATACACGTTAGAAAAGCATTTCATCCAAGGCATGAAAATTGTTAAACAAAATATGTTTACTATAGGCTTTAAAAATAAAGGTACAAGATTCAATTTTAAATTTATTCATCTTCAAAGTGCACTTTTATAAATTTTACAAAGGAAGGTATAAAAAATTACTTTAAATTGAATCAAAGAATTACCTTAATTTATTTTATGTAATGTACATTGTGTTGCACTTTAAAACATTATCTTTCATCTATCAATTAATGATATAGATATAAAATTTTCAATGAGTTTTTTAAAAAGTGCAACAGAATGTATATTACATAAAATAAATCCAAAGTCATTTTTTTATTCAATTTAAATTAAATTTTAAAACTTGACTTGGTAAAATTTATAAAGGTACACTTTAAAGAAAATAAATTTCAAATAAAATCGTGTACCTTTATTTTTAAAGCCTATAGTAAAAACATTTTGTTTAATAATTTTCATCCCTTAGATGAAATGCTTTTCTAACTAGTATATATATATATATATATATATATATATATATATATTGTTTTGGAGACGCCCACTAATTGCCATACGTGGTTGAACAAGATATAGATAAAGGTATCAAGTCAGCAAGACCGGGGAGCTGTGTTCGAACGCCGGATAGGCAAGACGCATGTGCCGGTTGCTCCATAAAAGACTTTAAGACGCCCTCTCCCGGACAATCTTCCAACTGCAGTACAACTGCACCTTTGTAAATATGTATTATATTTTCGTCTTAATATATTTGTCTTACCTTTACTTTCTGCGTTCGTGTTGTTATTGATGCAGACACAACAGTGGCGACGGGATTTCGAAAAAAGATTACTCGTCAAATATTGAAAAAAAAATCACTCGGGAATTCAATGTTTAAACGCAGCAACTTTATTTCAAAGTGCCTACGAGAAAAAAAAACTTGAAAGTTACAGTGACCCTTTCTGCAAAGTGCACACGAAAAAAGTGTTTCGCTAGGATACCGCGAACTTATTAGGTAGACCTTTTTGAAAGGAAAAGTGATTTTTATTTCTCAGTGTACTAAAAAGGGATTATTCTTTCTTGTACGTAATTAATAACGTAACAAAAGGAATCGGTTGTTCGTAGTTATTAAAGAAAGGAAATTGTAAAAGTGACTGATTTACTAATTTGAAAAACAAAATGGAGAATCTTATCAAGTTATTCGCGGAAATGCAAATGCGTCAACGAGAAAGAGACGAAGTACAGAGGAGGCGTCAACAAGAAAGAGACGAAAGACAACAAGAAAGAGACGAATTACAGAAAAAAGAACTACAAGAAAGAGACGAATTACAGAAAAAAGAACTACAAGAAAGAGACGAAAGACAGACTGAACGGCTTCTTAAATGTATAGAGCAAATGCAACTTGGTCCAAAAGATTTGTTGGAAAGATTAACGACTAATTCTGCACAGGAAAGCTATACGACTTTTTCCAACGCAACAATTGTGACTAGCATAGATGTGTTCACGTACCTACCAGAAGAGGATAAAACTTTTGAGGCATACTTCAAGAGGTATGAAGATATTTTCGAAACAGATTGCGAAAGCTGGTCAAACCCAAAGAAAGTAAGTGTATTACTTCGACAGCTTGGTACCAGTGAACATTGCAAATTTGTTGAATTCATATTGCCAAGGAGAACGAATCAGTTATACTTCGCTTCTTAAGGAGTTATTCGGACCGAACATGTCTCTTTTTCACAAGAAAACGGAGGAGCAGGACTGCCTGACATATGCGTCAGTAGTGAATAAACACTGCGACAATTTTAAATTTTCGGAACTTACGGTGGACGACTTCAAATGTTTAATTTTTGCACAGGGGCTAGTTCTTACAAAAACTTCACAGATCCGAATACGCGTTCTCTCAAAGTTAGAGACAGAACAAGGTCTGATACTGCAAAAGTTAGCAGAAGATTGTTAAAGGGCAGTATCACTAAAAAAAGACTCCAGAGATATAGAAGAAGCAGGAGTGTCGTACATGAGGAAGATTAAAAAATATGTCAGAAACGCAGGCCATAGAAAGTGTGAGACTCGTCAAAATCCATAAGATTACGCGAGTTATAAATACTCAAACTCTAATTACAGAAAACGAAATTACAATTCAAGTCAAAGGAACTATAAAAAAAATCGGGACCAAATAATAATTGCGGAAGATGTGATGAAAAACATTGGGGAAAGGATTGTCCTTACAAAAATATCAGATGCTTCAATTGCGACAAAGTCGGACATAAGAGTATTTGCTGCAGAACAAAATATAGAGTACCCCATATGAGAACAAACGACAAAGAGAAAGATAATTTACGAAAATGTGTGTTGGTTAATATTTTCGGCAAACAAATAAAATTTCAACTTGATTCTGGAGCAGATTTGTCGGTAATAAACGTTAGCATTTGGAAAAAAACTGGATAAACCGATTCTGAAAAAAGTCAAGTAAGGGTGCAAGAATGGTGACAGGAGACGAAATCAAATTCGAAGGAGAAGTCGTCCTGCCCATTAATTTAAATGGCACGACGAAGAAATTGAAAATCTTCGTAATTAAAGAAAGCGAGAATTTATTGGGAACAGATTTTATTGTTCAACCTTTGGGATAAACCGATGAACGTTTTTTGTAAAAAAAATAATCAGCTGCTCCACAACGTCAGAAAATATTAAAACTTAACAAAAGAACGAATTCCCAGAAATATTTACTACGGGACTGGGAAGATGTAATAAATTTAAAGCTTCGTTCGAGTTAAAAAAAAGGATGCAACACCAGTATTTAAGAAAAAACGGAACGTGCCGTTCGCCGGATTAGACAAAATAGATAGCGAATTAGACAGACTTGAAAGACCGGGCATTTTATCGAAAATCGAAACTAGCGTTTGGGCAGCACCTACGTTGTACGTAAAGAAGAAATCGGAACAAATTCGAGTCTGCGGAGACTTTTCAACCGGGTTAAATAATATGTTACAAGATCACCATTACTCTTTACAAAGCCCGGAAGAGATTTTTGCCAAACTAAATGGTGGGAAAATTTGTTCAAAAGTAGATTTGTCCGGCGCCTATTTGCAAATTCCGATAGAAGAAAAATGCTCAAAGATTTTATGCATTAACGCACACAAAGGGTTATTTAAGTATAACCGATTACCGTTCGGGATAAAAGTCGCGCCGGCGATATTCCAGCAAAAAAAAAAGAAAAATAGGTCATGCGGATGGATTGTCAAGGCTTATACCAAAAAGGGATGAAACCCTTGAAGAGTCAGTAATTGCAGCTATATGTTCCAATTATGAGGTAAAAAACATGGTGGCGAATATAATAAGAGAATTTACCAGTCACGTTTACCGATATAAAAAGGGAGGCTGAAAATGACGACGTCATCAAAGACATAAAGAAAAAAAATAAGGAAAAATGACGGAAAAACGCAAAGTATATTTTCCTTATGCAATGAGGTATTTTTATACAGTGAAAGAGTGGTTGTCCCGAAAACCTTGCAGGAAAAATCTAACGTGATTTTCATACAGGAGACCCGGGTATAAATAGGATGAAGACACTTATGAGGAGTTATGTTTACTGGCGTAATATGGATGTGGATATTGCATTAACAGTAAACAAATGTAAAGGTTGTGCGTTAGCCGCTAAGGCACCACCGATAGTTCATAAACCTTGGGGAAAAAACTGACCATCCATAGTCACGCATTCATTTAGACTTTGCTGAACCGATCGAGGGACAATAGTACCTAATCATAGTAGATAGTTTTTTTCAGATTGCCGGAAGTAAAGCTGGTAAAAACTCAACCACAGATAACACAATAAGTTTTCTGCATAAAATATTAGCACGTTTTGGGGTACCAGAAATTGTAGTCACAGATAACGGAACACAATTTACTTCAATTGTTTTCAAGGATTTTTGTGAATCGTTTCAGGTAAACCATATAACTACACCATCGTTCCATCCTTGATTAGTCGAAAAGTTCGTAGATACGATAAAGCGTGCCCTTAGAAACTCGAAAGGGACACCGACGAATAAAGCATTACAACAGTTCCTGCAAATATACAGGATAACTGAGAACCCAAATACACCGTCAAAATTATCGCCAGCAGAATTAATGTTTGCGAGAAAAAATAAAATCACCATTTGATAAATTAATACCAAAGCAAGCAGTCGTATATAAAACGACACACACATAACGTAAAATGTTTAAACCTGGTGATCAGGTATATTTTAAATGTTTTAAAAATAATATGTCATATTGGGAGTCGGGTATGGTAGATAAACGTATCGGCGACTTGGTCTACATGATAAAAGGTCCAAAAGGGATACACAAAAGACACCAAAATCAATTGAGAAAACGTCATAGGAAGGACAACGAACATGACAAACCTGAGGAACAGGAAGATTCAATTGATATAGTATACGAAACGTTAAACAAAATGTTTTTACTATAGGCTTTAAAAATAAAGGTACAAGATCCAATTCGAAATGTATTTATCTTAAAAGTACACTTTTATAAATTTTACACAGTAAGGTATAAAAATTTAATACCTTACTTTCTCAAATGTATAAAAGTGCACTTTGAAGATAAATAAATTTAAAATTTAATCTTGTACCTTTATTTTTAAAGCCTATAGCCAAGACATTTTGTTTAACAATTTTCATTCTTTGGATGAAATGTTTTTCTAACTTGTATCCTATCTTTTTAAGATTATATATTATTTAATTTATTAATTTGGATTTTTAAAAATGAATGTGGTTTTGCATATATTTATAAAAACTCTTCTACTCTCTATTTCAGTTTGTATTTCTCCTCACACCACAACTTATTTTTGCAACTTCCTCTTTGTATTATTACAGGTCTGAATATTCTCTCTGTTTCAGTGTGTATTTCTCCTCACACCACAACTCTTTTTGTCATACATGTCTGAATAAGAAAATCTTTAAAAATTTTTTTTCAGATTAAATTTTTCAAAACGTCTTTCAAAATAGAAAATCTTTACAATTTAATAAGGAACATATTTCATAGAGGTTTCATTAAAAATATTCAGTAGATAACAACAAAAATAGAGATGAAAATTTCAAAAGGATTGTATAACTGGTTACGGTCAACAGTAGTCCTCGCCAGCGAAAGTCTTTGTTGTTGTTATTCTATTATTATTAATATTTAAAACATTTGTGTTCTGCTCTTTAGCGCGAGGACTAATATATATGATTACTTGATTTAATCTCATAAATTAATATACGAAAGTATAATTTTATGCGTAAACTAAGTATGTACTTCAAGAGTGCTCAATACATAGGTAGAGCTAGGTAGTAAGTAAGAAAAATACATATGGCAATTAAGCTACACAGAATACTCCGCGTTTAATCCAGACTAGGATTCGTCAAACTTATGCGAAGAGTTGTTGTAGTCTCGTGTTTTTATATATGCATATTCTATTGAATTTTTATTTAGCCAATCAGCTTCCTAGTTCCCACCGCTATATATATAGCGGCACTGATGAGTTGTGATACAACGAAACGGGACTGTATGTCGATGACTACAAATATATTTTAAGCCCCCCCCTCTTTGGGTAGAGCACTGTCGTAAATAATCTCACCCGCTACTTAATTGGCTGAAAAATTCGAAGCTCGTTGTTTGTTTACAAACAGGCGATTTGAGCACTATAAAAGTGGCGGGTGTCCATTTAAATAGACATTCCGACTGTCAACACGACGGTTCTAGGTTCAATCCTTGGCTAGGGATAGATGCTAGTCTAGTATGTATGTATATATATATATATATATATATATATATATATATATATATATATATATATATATATATATATATATCTGGGGCAATATATTTTATTTCCTTAAAAAATATTTCCAATCCTTACTTTAGAAGCTCAATATAATTACAGAACAATATAGTGAATAAATTACAAAAGACTATATTCAAAAGTTCATGATGTTTAGCATCTTATAATTTATCCCTTTAGTTCAGTTGACATTTACAATTCTTGACAGTATTTGTTTAGTAGCAAAAATTAAACCACTTAATTATTATATCAGTTAGTGAATCTATTGTGCCCTTAACTCATCAGAATAAATAGAAATAATCAATCCATCCATAGGAAATAAAGTGCGTTCTAACATGAAAAAGATTCGAAAATTTTAAGAGAAGCTGTAAATACCGTATATGTTTCTTATTGCCTCATGATTAGGTCTTCTGATGAATTATGGCAAACATAGATTCACTAATTGACATAATAATTAAGTGATTGATTTTACACTACGAAACAGGTACTGTCAAGAATTGTAGATGTTAAGTGAATGAAAGGAATAAATTATAAAATGATCGACATCATGGTATTTGGAATATAGTCTTTCGTCATTTTTATATATATATATATATATATATATATATATATATATATATATATGCGCGCGCGTGTGTGTGAAAGAACCTTCCCTGTTTCATACGCTAAAACAGCCATGTTTGTTCTAATTGATATGTCAAAACTGGATAGAACTTTTGAATCAGTAAAACTTTTAAATAATCTGAAATTCTCAAGTGATTCAATATTCATCTTATTAACGAAGCAACCAAGCTGAAGATGACGTTTCTATAGCGAAAACCGGCAATGACAAAAATAGAGATGTTCGCAGATGGTAGCATTCTATTTGTGAAGCAAAATTAAATTCTAATTAGCGATTAATCACGCTCTTCTCTTCCAAAAACAAATATAACGAAAAAAAAAAAGATGATCCAGGAGACCTAGTTGTATCAACGCAACTGTTCATTGAACTTTGGTTGGAAATGATAGCATACAAAGCTACAACCTTTATAAACAATTTCTCTCGCTCCTATCTGTTCATAAGCCAAGCATACATTCCATGAACAAAGGTTTTCATCTGGAACAGCCCACCTGTTAAACTCTGTTTCTCTCGTCTGCTTTCCAGCTAACTCAAACCTGGTCGACTTCGAGTCTAATGTAAACAAGTTCTTGTTGTGACGTCCCTTTAAATAATCAAATTATACCCAATTTCAAGCACTTACTATTATTACATTGTCGTCCCAGTTACAATCCTCGAATAGCATTCAGGCCTTGATAAATGGTTTCTCGTATGTAAAAAAAAAATTGTTTGACCATCTTTATTATAACTGAATTAACTATCCTCCCATGTCTTAAAAATAATGCATGATTGGACGATAAATTTAAAGAAATTTTTTCCGAATTTTTTTATTTATTTTCTGACTATTCATTTAAAACAAAATCTCTTCTTTATATTTTCTATTGTTTCGTGAATCAAGAGAATGCTGCATAAATACACTACACGCACACACACACATACACACACACACACACACACATATATATATATATATATATATATATATATATATATATATATATATATATATATTGTGTATTTGCGCAGGGTTCATTGATTAAGACACACATTCTAAAATAACATAATCTAAAAAAATATGTAATTTTTGTTTCAAAATAAATACAAACCTTGTATATTTCAAGTATATGACGAACGTTTTCGATTTTTCCTCGAATCATCTTCAATTTACAAAAAGCAAATTAACATACAGACGCTAAAAAAAAAGAAGAAAATGTCGAAAAAGCATTCAATAAAGCGGACAGTAATTTAGTGAGAAGTTAAAAGCCTAACAATTTCAAATCAATTTAAAAGTTAAGATTAATTTTAAGATTAAAAGCAATTTAAATTCCGGAACACAAGCGGCACAGAATAAGTTGTATTTTTAGATGGTGTTTCAGTTTCATACATGACATCATTTATATACGATTGCTGACTTTCACTTAAGATAGCTCCGAATATATATTTTTTCACTTGGTTTTAAATTGTTTTTTTTGTCAAGGGTCACCGTAAATTAAGGCTCAGGGGTTACTGGATCATAAGGGTTAATGACTGGTATACCTTGAGAAAACACTGTGATGACCAGCAATGGTGGAACTGTGATATGGTTTTATAGTAATATTTATATTAGATTACAAACGACTATGCTATTGTCAGCAGAGAAGTAGCCCAACAGTATTGGGTTCTACAGACGGGCAGTCATGGAAACGAAACCTTGCTCTTTGAGTTGTAGATTAGTTTTTTTGCGTAGATAAAGAGTGAAAAAAATTGTTGCTAGTAGTTGTAACTAGATGGTACTTGTGAATATTTTATAGGGGAACCAGAGATGTAAGCCCAATCGAGCAACTGCTAAAAATAACGATAGGATTCGCAACATCTCTTTTGTGAGAAAGAGGAAGTAAGAAGTCGAATAAGATTTATATATATCATTCCTTAATTGGAAAGTTTTTTTATTTTGAGATGAGCATTTTTATGTTAATTTTTATTTTTATTTCGGACTATTAGTCTCATCTTTATTAGTTGTTGTTTGTTTGTTTTTATTGGTTCACAACGTTTCGGCCAACTTCCTCTGGCCTTCGTCAGGTGGTAACCGCGACGGATAGGAACTTCGAATCTCCTAACTGCATTCTCAGCCATCACTGCCATCCGTAGTTGTCGTCGTCTCACCACATTTTTGACCAATTACCTCTGGCACGCTTTGGGTGGGATTGAAACCGCTATCTTCAGACAATGTTCATCTGGAACCGTAGAGATTCAACGTCTCTATCAACTGCGCCACGGGCGCCGAAGGGCGATCAAGATTGGATTCTTTGATCTTATAAATCTACATTTATTTATTATCTGATCTTCCATAGTCGGGTCCGTACCGATTGGTATATATATATATCATTCCTTAATTGGAATGTTTTTTTATTTTGAGATGAGCATTTTTATGTTAATTTTTATTTTTATTTCGGACTATTAGTCTCATCTTTATTAGTTGTTGTTTGTTTGTTTTTATTGGTTAACAACGTTTCGGCCAACTTCCTCTGGCCTTCGTAAGGTGGTAACCGCGACGGATAGGAACTTCGAATCTCCTAACTGCATTCTCAGCCATCACTGCCATCCGTAGTTGTCGTCGTCTCACCACATTCCAATTAAGGAATGATATATATATATACCAATCGGTACGGACCCGACTATGGAAGATCAGATAATAAATAAATGTGGATTTATAAGATCAAAGAATCCAACCTTGATCGCCCTTCGGGGCCCGTGGCGCAGTTGATAGAGACGTTGAATCTCTACGGTTCCAGATGAACATTGTCTGAAGATAGCGGTTTCAATCCCACCCAAAGCGTGCCAGAGGTAATTGGTCAAAAATGTGGTGAGACGACGACAACTACGGATGGCAGTGATGGCTGAGAATGCAGTTAGGAGATTCGAAGTTCCTATCCGTCGCGGTTACCACCTGACGAAGGCCAGAGGAAGTTGGCCGAAACGTTGTGAACCAATAAAAACAAACAAACAACAACTAATAAAGATGAGACTAATAGTCCGAAATAAAAATAAAAATTAACATAAAAATGCTCATCTCAAAATAAAAAAAATTCCAATTAAGGAATGATATATATATACCAATCGGTACGGACCCGACTATGGAAGACCAGATAATAAATAAATGTGGATTTATAAGATCAAAGAATCCAACCTTGATCGCCCTTCGGGGCCCGTGGCGCAGTTGATAGAGACGTTGAATCTCTACGGTTCCAGATGAACATTGTCTGAAGATAGCGGTTTCAATCCCACCCAAAGCGTGCCAGAGGTAATTGGTCAAAAATGTGGTGAGACGACGACAACTACGGATGGCAGTGATGGCTGAGAATGCAGTTAGGAGATTCGAAGTTCCTATCCGTCGCGGTTACCACCTGACGAAGGCCAGAGGAAGTTGGCCGAAACGTTGTGAACCAATAACAACAAACAAACAACAACTAATAAAGATGAGACTAATAGTCCGAAATAAAAATAAAAATTAACATAAAAATGCTCATCTCAAAATAAAAAAAATTCCAATTAAGGAATGATATATATATACCAATCGGTACGGACCCGACTATGGAAGACCAGATAATAAATAAATGTGGATTTATAAGATCAAAGAATCCAACCTTGATCGCCCTTCGGGGCCCGTGGCGCAGTTGATAGAGACGTTGAATCTCTACGGTTCCAGATGAACATTGTCTGAAGATAGCGGTTTCAATCCCACCCAAAGCGTGCCAGAGGTAATTGGTCAAAAATGTGGTGAGACGACGACAACTACGGATGGCAGTAATGGCTGAGAATGCAGTTAGGAGATTCGAAGTTCCTATCCGTCGCGGTTACCACCTGACGAAGGCCAGAGGAAGTTGGCCGAAACGTTGTGAACCAATAAAAACAAACAAACAACAACTAATAAAGATGAGACTAATAGTCCGAAATAAAAATAAAAATTAACATCGAATAAAATTCCTTAGACTCTTTCGAACCATGTCCGAAAAACACAAGCATCAAGTATATAACATTACTTTACTTGAAATCAGAAGGTTACATAAAATATAGGTAAGCTCTATAAATTAGAAACGAGTACTTACTTGATGAAAAAGCATGCGTTTAGAAATGTGTAAAAAAAAAACCAAACTCCTTCTTTCTTTGCTAGAATGAATTTTTTTTGTACATTTCCACCCGAAACAAAGCACATAGCCACTTGATGTAGGGGGCTACTATCAAAGACATAAGCTACGGGGTACTATGTTGGTAATTAGGCAGTAAGATGTCGGTTCACGTTACACTTGAACTTCTGCATGTCAGTACAGTTGGAGAAGTAGGGTCCCGGAAGGGAATTCCAAAGTCTAGCGGTTCTGGGGGAAGAAACTACTGCAGTAGACTGTTCACTTCCATCTAGGGATCTCTACTGTGGAAGGGTGGGATTAACAGCTTGTCTGGTCTGTCAAGCGTATTTACGTAGAGGGCATACACGTGCTTGCTGTTCGTCAGAGCATTCTCCGTTAAAGTACTTGTAGAACAGGCAGAGGGGTGCAACATTTCGTCGATGGGACAGAGGCTGAAGCTTAGATGACATTTCAGGATTGATCAGGTTGGCGACTCTCTTTGCAGATGCACCAACCAAAAAAGGACAACAATGCTTTATACATGGGCGAATTGTGGCCTTATTGAGGTACAGTATACTTTCGGGCGTTAGTAGCTTTCTAGCACGGTAGAGAGAACCTACCTCCTTCGCAGCGGTCCTGACAATGTTCTCAATGTAATTGCTCCAACTCCATGTTTCCTATTCGTGTATTTCCCCTCCAGGCAGCAGTACTCGATATTATGATGCGTTTCGCTACTGGATTGGTAGAGAATTACGTGGAGAGTGAGATACTTTCTGGGGTGGTAAATAATCTAAACATTTTACAAGCGTTTAAACAAAGGTTTTTTTTTATATTTTTTAAAATTTATTTATCTATTTTTTTGCATTTCAGGCCAGGAGTAAAACTAAAAAGTCATAGACGCTTGGAAAACAGGCTTATTCCTCAAAATGACAGTCGTTTATTGAACCAAGTGCGAATTAGAGTATTAATAACTTAAAATCAAACTTTGGTTTTGTATGCATCAAAGGTAATTAGCGCTTGACCCACGCGCTCCAGCTCGGAAGTGAGATAATCAGAAAAGTATTCGTCCTTGCTAGTTTTTTTTAAGTAGATTTAATGTTAGTGATCATCCTGTCATCGGCTTTTTTCGTACGGGCAGTGTTATTGATAGTGCACCTTCGAAGTAATATCCTCCGACTGCAATGCACTTGCACCGTCCCCAAAACTCCTCGAAGTCAACACAGAAGTCCTCTTTTTCGAACGTGTCAATGACCGTTGTTAACGCTTCTTCCATCTCTTCAATTATCTCATAAAGACATCCTGTAAGGTTTTCCTTCCCCTAAGGGATTAACCAAAAGTCACTGCCCTAATGCCCATCTTGCTTTTTTCACAAGCTTGGCGAATACTGGGCGGATAGTGGCGATCAGGCATGCTTTCTTGTTGTCGAATGTTGTCGCTAATTTTCTCGTCGGGTTCAGGTCGGGGTAGAAGGGAAACAATGAGAGAAAAGTAGAAAGTCGCAGTACTCCTTCCCAAGCCAAGCCTGGATTTCTTTGGACTTGTGGGCTGCAGCCACGCCAAGGGTTTTCCAGAGGCCACTTGATTTCACCAGGAAATAACCACACTGTTCAACACATCCAAGTACACTTTTCAAGCCTACTTCGAAGATGTTAAGTGGCCTGATATGGCCCTTACTTAAAACCACACTAAAGACCATGACTGGGTGGACAGTTTGTTCTCCTCACGTCTCTTTTATTCGTGGCAACCAAGTGAAGCATTTTAAGAGTGTTGACAATGGTCCAGTTCTCATAAGTTGGATGAGTTGTACAGCGGCGCGTCTCGGATCTCGCTCGTTGAATATTGTGTAACGTTCAGACATTATAGAATCCTTTTATCGCTTTTAAGATTTGTACAGAACTGGCCTACTAGCAGCTAATCCACTCAAAAAAAAAAAGAAAAAGAAAACCGGTTGTCATCAAACGGAAATTGTAATTATGTTACCTTTTCTATGGCGACAATTTCATCGTATTACCCTATTATAATATGATATAACTACATATAATATAACAATGTATATATATATATATATATATATATATATATATATATATATATCCACGACATAGCAGAATGTAAGGTTATATATTTTTCCACAGAAAAACACGTCGCAGCACACAGTAGCCATGAACGCAAACAAACTGGAAATTCAAGATTCGAGTTTCGCACTCTCTTGTGCTCATCAGTTAAACACATCCGAACACAGGATTCGAAACCTGAATCTCTTACATGTAAAGAATATACTGATTCAAAATAAGGACAAAACTTAAGTATTAGACTTCTTGTTTTTTGGATTTCAGGGCTTATGTGAGCTGCAGCGTTGGTTTGCTGTGGAAATAATACTATCTCACATTCTGAAAATATAAATAATACACGTATATATGGTGGCTGTGCCAAATGGTTTATTTTAAATCAAATGAATTATTATGTACGTAAACGCCATGTTTGATTTAATATAAATGCAAGAAATTACACAAAAATGATCCAGTATTATAATTAAATTAGAATTCATCAAATTTAGCTTTTTAGTGATAGAAATGCGGATGTGCCCTAGGAATCGATTATCGAACCTATACTGTTCCTGATAAACACAAACCGTGATAAAATTATCTCAGAGATAGATATATTTGTTAATAATACCACACTGTATAAAAGACACGAGGAAGAACAGGAATTTACCCAAAGGGAATGGCTGGCATCTTAGAGAATTATCTGTAGTCTATAGACGAATAGGGAAGTAAATCGATGGCAATTATTAATGCTTCCAAGACTACGCTTTTTTCTTTCAAAACCACTGACTCTCATGACTATTAATATGAAACTTAAGCACTAATCCTTTAAACTCCTTGATTACATGACAAACTGACTTATCTTCCATGCTTTTCATGAAATAAAAATATCTCTGACACCTAGTCAGTAGGGTTGTTTCTGAAAAAAAGATACAGTACATTTACTGGATTATTTTTTCGTAGTTTCTGGAATACTATCTCTTCCCCTTCTGTCCCTATCTACCTCCTCTTTTTCTATTTACTTCTTCTCCTCATTCCTCTCTTTCCTCCTTCCATTTCTCCATCTTTATCTCTTTATTTCTCTGACTTTATTTTTCTCTCCGCCTCCCCGTCCCTCGTAATTATTAATGTTTTTCTTTTTTTTTTAAATAACAAAAATATGAAAATAATTTTTTTTCGAAAATACAACTTTACAAGTTGATAATAGTTAATTGTTGGATTTTGATTAATTATAAGATGAAACTCTAATGATTCAAACTCGATAGATAACGACAAACTTCCACCCATTAATATGGGAAGGGAGATTATCATCGAAAGTGTCCTGAATTGTTAACTTCGCACCGGACTTACTACTTAGATATAAATAAGTCACTTGTCCCCATTCCCCTCCTCCCCTCCTTTTTTAATGGAGAGTAGATAATACAGTGGATGTGTTATCGGCAGCTCCAGTAACTCTCGCTTCTCCTATTTTGTCATTCAGTCCTCATTCAATGAGTGATTTTTCTGACGAAGGGTGAAGAAAAACTGCTTAAAGGTCGGTAGTACTTGGTGACTAGTAGTCTGAGATGTCGGAAATTTTTCTGTCTCTGTCTGTCCTTGTGGCCATGTCACTAGTAAGGGTGCTGGAGGTAAACGTTTTGTCTGGGCTGACGTTATCCGCCTGATAGTCAGGGACCCGAACCTTGGATTAACCAATAAGGAGGCTGTCCTATCAGCAGGCGCAAAGTACTGGGACTGCTGTATTGCCATTTGGTGAGTAGATCTGGACCATGCAGTAGTCTCTTGTGGGGCCTCTCGATGCCATACTAGTGGGTAATTGTTACGGCTTTACCTTTTCGTGTTCTACAAAAAAAAATGTTCCTGCCTTTTTCTCTCTTACTGTCCCTCTCTGTACTGCTCTAAGCAAGTATGCCGACCTATTCCACAACTCCCAAAACCTCAACATGAAATATCTCCATAATAAAAACTCGATTAAACCTAGAACCCCAGCTTCCAACGTCGACCCCTACTACCAGGTCTCCTTCTCCAACATCAGGGATATACGTTCCAACCTTCCAGAGGTTGAAACCCAATTACAGGAGACGAAACCGGACATATTATTTCTAAGTGAAACTGGAATAGGGCCGACCACGTCCATAACGTGGAATGGCTGACCCATTCAAATAAGACAGATGATGAGGGGAGGTTTTGTCATGATTTTGCCATTGCTTATGACCTCACTAAGATTGTTCGCGAACCCACCCGTGTGCCAGATACACCCGGTCAATATGCAAGCCTCTTAGACCTTTTTCTCTCAACTTCCCCTGAGCTATGTTCATGTTCCGTTCATTCTCCTCCAGGATCCTCCGACCACTCCGTCGTATCAGTTAAGATAAAAACGAAATGTAAGAAGCCCCCAAACGTACCCCTCCACCGTACTGTATACCGATACTCTATGGCTGACTGAGATAGCTTCCGTACATTCATATCTGATTTACCTCTGCACTCCATGTTTAAAAAGAGAGTGTCCTCTATAGTATCAGATCTGACCGAATGGTTAATTGTACGCATAGACCAATTCATACCATCTAAAAAATTCCAACAAAAACCTAACAGCCAGCCATGGTTCTACCCAGAACGTGATGCTGCTATCGCGCACAGAAATCACTTTTTCCATAGCTACCAACGTAATAGATGCACTGAGACTAAAGCTGCTTTCAGGACTGCCAGCAACCACTGTAAAAGAGTAATAAAAAATGCAAGAGAGCTATATGCCCAGTCTGTTAAATCCAAGGTAGCTGATCAACGGCTTGGATCCCACCAGTTTTAGCAAATAACAAATAGGATCCTGAACAGAAGTGTGCGTTCTATCCCAACCATTATCAATGGACCAGAGGTCATCTCGTCAGCGTCAGACAAGGCCAAACTATTTGCAAAGAACTTTGCAACTAATTCTACCCTATGCGACGAAGGTCATCAACTCCCCATATTTCCTCCTATAACACAGAACAAGCTAGGTAACATACAAATATCCGTGCATGAGGTCGCCAAGCTAATAAAGAACCTAGATTCCAGTAAAGCAACTGGCCCTGATTGCATCCCAATTATAGTGTTAAAAAAGCTTCAACCAGAACGTGCTCCCATACTTTCGAAACTATTTAAGCGATGCCTTAAGGAGAAGTGCTTTCCGACTCCCTGGAAGACCTCATCAGTTTGCCCTGTATTTAAGAATTCAGGTGATAAGGCATCTCCCTCTCAGTACAGACCAATAAGTCTCCTATGTGTTATGAGTAAGTTGCTGGAATCCATATTAAATAGAGAAATAGTCAACCACCTCAGCAGGAATAACCTTCTTAGTGACACGCAATATGGTTTCCGCTCTGCAAGATCTACCGCCGATGTACTGACGGTTATGTCCCACAGGATTAGTGAATCCTTTGACAAAGGCTTCCTTTCTAGGGCAATTGCTCTTGACATATCAAAGGCCTTCGACAAGGTATGGCATAAGGGTCTACTTCACAAGATTTCCAGCTACGGTATAACTGGAAATGTTTTCTTAATCATTAAATCATTTCTCTCCGATAGGCTTATAAGAGTAGTGGTAGATGGAAAAAAATCGGAGGCCTGCAATATAAATGCTGGAGTCCCTCAGGGGTCAATCCTGGGCCCAACTCTCTTCCTGATCTACATCAATGACCTGCCTAAACACATACTTAAATCATTCGTTGACATCTATGCTGATGACACGACCATCTACGGCAACACATCAAAGGCTGTAAATGACAAAGTTCTCTTTGATTCTCTCTCCTCTGATCACGAGCGCGTGGTTCATTGGGGGAAGATGTGGCTGGTTACCTTTAATGCATCCAAAACCAAACTCCTATCCTTACATCATCAACGCTCTGATCCCCAGCTAGCATCAATTGTGATGGATGGCTCTCGTCTGGGTGAGGCCCCGTGTTTTGACAAGCTTCTGGGTTTGAACTTTACTCCTGATCTGAAATAGAACACGTAAATCAAGTCTGTTGCCAAGGTCGCTGGAAAGATGGTGGGATCCTTCTACCGCTCCAGAAGATATCTCACTACTGATGCTAATCTCTATCTATATAAAAGCCAAGTACGTCCAAGGATGGAATACTGTTGCCATATCTGGGCAGGAGCGGCAAAAAACAGCCTATCATGCTTTGAGAGAGTACAAAATAGACTTCGTGGCTTAGTGGGGGATGCCCTTTTCTCTACCCTGCAACCTCTCTCCCACAGAAGAGACGTTGCGAGCCTATCCTTGTTTTATCGTTATTTTCATGGCAGGTGCTCGTCTGAACTCCAATCTCTGGTCCCCCCTCTCCAATCTTTCACGAAATCACCCGTCTAGCTGAATCCACTGTGAAAAATTTCCCCCACTCTATATCTGTGCCTAAATCAAAACGTGGATTCCATGAAGAAAGCTTCTTTCTTAGAACTGCACGCCTGTGGAACTCTGTTCCGTCTGCCTGCTTCCCTCCGGACTACAACTTGGATGTCTTCAAGTCCAATGTTAATAAATTCCTAATGAACCGCCCCCTTAATTAAACACTTCATCAACAACTAACGTAATGTACTTGCAATAACCCTTATCCCTGAGTGGCTTCCGGGCCTTGATAAGTGGCGATCACTGTGTAAAAAAATACGAAAAAATAAAAAAATAAACAAATAAAAAAATAAATACAACACTCTTCTTTCTCTTCTTCTACCTCTCTTTTTATCCTTCCTCTCTTCCTCTCTCTATCTCCTTTTATCTTTTTTCTTCTCTCTGCCTCTATAATTCTTCTTATTTTCCTTTATATCTCTTCCATCCCCTCTCTCTCTCTCTGACCCTCTTTTTCTTTTCCGACTTCTTTCTTATTTATCTTTCGCGCCTCCCTTTTCTCGATTTTTCTGCCGTTGTGTAATTTTGAGCAGCGTCTCCCTCTCTTCTTCCCCCTCTCTTTCTCTGCATCTCACTCAATTCTTATTTTACTTCTTATCCCTATCGATCTCAGTACCTCTCACCTCGCTTCTTTAACTCTCTCTCTCTTTCTTTATTTTCCTCTTCTCTGCTATACTTCTCGCTGCCATTTTTTCTTCCATGCGCGTTTTTCTTCTCTTACTTTTTCACATTGCCTAAATATCACTTCATAATTTATTTGTTTCGTATTTTAGAGAACCGAGAAAATTAAATAAATCTTAAAACATCAAATAATTAAATAAATAAATAAAAATACGACACTACTCCTGAAAAGCAACTGAATTATTCCTTTTTATTATGCTTTCTTCTGTCCCTAGGGTTCCTGCCGAAGTTCTTAATTAGCTCCTGTTTTAAATGTTTAACACACTAAGGGGAAGGAAAATTAACATAATCTGTCCCGGGGGAGGTACCACATTCATGCCTTATAAAAAAAAATAGTATTTCTTTAGCACGCACATTTTGATTTTGAATTCTTAAAATTATTTGCCGCTTGCAACATTATATATTCATTTATTGGCAAGGTAACCTGGTTAATTCCGGTGTAAAAACGCTAAACACTAATTAAATTCATCTATTTATTTAAAAGATTACAGAAGAATACGTGGTAAAAAAATGAAATCTTGCACTTGGTGATGGCTTTTGGTGGCTATTTCAATTTCATAATCTGAAGCCTTCATCAAACAGACTGTTCCATTCTTTTTTACATAGCAATCACCGCTTATCAAGACACAAAAGCCACTCGAGGATAAGGGTTAAAGAGTGTACACTAGTCAATGAGACAATATCGTTGTAATCGTTATTAGTGGAAATTTAGGAAGTTGGATTACTTAACGGGAACGGCTCATAAAGAACTTGTTTACATTGGACTTGAAAACGACTATATTGCATTCATCTGGAAGGCAAAGAGTTCCCCAGCTGTGCAGTTTTAAGAAAGAAGCTTTGTTCGTGGAATCTACATTTAGGTTTAGGCATAGATAAAGAGTGGGAGAAATTATTGATAGTGGTTTTACCTAGACGAGTGTTTTTCGTGAATGTTTGCGAGGGGGGATGGATTGGAGCTCAGACGAGCACTTGCCATGAAAATAACGAGAAAGCAGAGAAAGACTCGCAACATCACTTCTGTGAGAAAGAGGTTGCAGGGGTGGGGGGGAGAGAAAAGGGCATTCCCTACTAGACTACGAAACCTATTTTGAACTCTGCTAAGACATGGTAAGTCTTTCTAGCAATTCTTACTCAGATGTGGCAACAGTAAACGCTCATCATTAAAAATAAAGTCACAGATTTTTTTTTACAGGGCGAATCTTATAATTAGAATTTATGAAATTTTTCGGTAGTGGTCCAGATCCTAATCAAAAACTGTACCACATTTCAAGCTTGTGGATCAAAAATTCATTTAGCATAAAAGTTGAAAAATCCCCCCCTCTCTCTCTCTTTCCCTCTCTTTCACACACACACACACACACACACACACACGCTCATTCTTTATTTGATAGATATACAGTAACGTCCAAAACTAAGGGAGAACATTTTGAAACCTAATATTTGTTAGAAATAACAAGTGTGAAAAACTCAAATTTTGACAACTGATAGTCGTTATCATCCATAATAACATACTAAAATTTGAATCATTTGCAAAGGATAGAAAATACTATGCATATAACATTTTGATTGCAGACATTTTTCTCTGGACAATTTTCATTTTAATTATATTTTTTCCGGTCGTAGTCTCTGGTTTTAAAACGTATCAAAGTCATAATCATGTAGTATTTGCTAATCAAGCTTCACACATAAAAACCAGCTTACTTTTTCGTCAACTCAAAAACTGATGAAGCAATTTTAAATATTGCTAAGCAACCGATTATTTGATAGCAATGATTTTTCGCTAAATTAATTCTTTAGAAAATGGAGGGAATTTTATGATAAGTTTTCATCAATTGTTTGTTTCAGCTTTATGTTTGTTATAATTGAATTGCAAATGATAACGGGAAACAATTCGAAATACTCGAATGTAAGTTGCGTCGAGTAAAACATAAGAAAATATAATTTTTTATATGTGTATATATTTTTATATATTATTCGTTTGACTATTCTCATCTTTGATACTAGTTTCTTTATAACATTTCGGCCGATATAACTTTCGATCTTTTCAGGTGCAAATTTTGTACTAAGAAATTCATTTTCGAACGCTTCGGACGCTACTGTAAAGGTAGACTAGCAGATGTACCCGGCGTTGCCTGGTCTTAAACGTAACGTTATATCCCTTTTAAAAAAGTAAGTAATATACGGAAATAAACTGAGACATGTGCATGCCAGTATTATGTTTTTCATAAATGGTTCATTTTCTGAAAGCAACAAGAACCAAAATCTACAGACAGTGAGTCAAGTACGATTACCATTAGGCTAGCTTGACACTTTCTTTAAAAGGAATTTTAAAGCCTATGTATTCCTAACATTAGGAAGTTGTCATTTGAACGATTCACGAATGCGCAGTTGTGAAAAGATTAAAAACGGGAAAAATCCGGTGATCTCCAAGTACTAATTTTCCCACTTTGGACTCTTAGCAGCCATTTTCTCCAAAAGAATACAATTAAAATGTTTTCCACACTGAACACTACATATACCAATTTTAAAGTTTGTAAATCACAAATTCGCTGTGTATATAAGTTGAAGGTTGTTCTCACACACCTATTCTCACTTATACACACACACACACACACATATCTATAATATAAAGCTGAACGTCTGTGTGTGTGTGTGCCTGGTCACGAATGGGCTCCTATACGGTTGACTATTATAGGAAACTGATCCCATATTATGATAGAAGATATATCTAAACACAAGAATGGGTATGTTTGATCTGGCATAATGATGATTCATTAAAATTTTGGGGTCTGCGTACGCGCCTGGTCCACAAAGTATGGTAATAAAAAAAATTAAAAATAAAAAAAACGGTTACAAGTGTTTTTGATATAGATGTACATAATAATGCGTTGATAAGTATGTTGTAACTTAAATAGGGATGGTATAATAAAACTGTGGGGTCTGCGTTCGCGCCTGGCTTACATAGAATTGAAATAGGCACAAACTTTAATAAAGACTGTTCATATCTATCTGCGTAAGTATAGTTTGATAATTATGTTTCAGTTTGAAGAAATATGGTGTAATTAAATTATGGGGTGTTAGTTCGCACCTGACCTCCATAGAATGGAAATATGTCACAAAGTTTAACAAAGTTGTTTAATATAGATCCACAGAATATTGTGATAAGTGTTGAAGTGTGAACAGGTATGGTATAATAAATTATTAGGTTTATCTATTTTATTTTTACTTTCATCATATTTTGCTTTGGTTTTGATACCCACAAATTCGAAGCTATCTGTTTAGAACCCTTCCTTTTCATAACCTATCATACTTTTATAAATCAGAGTCCATATTTTGTGTAGGTTGTTTTTGAACACAGTCAACGACGGGTACTTTTGCTAGTATACATACACACACACACACACACACACACATATATATATATATATATATATATATATATATATATATATATATATATACATAAGAGAAAGAAAATAATCACGCTAAGTTGACATTTACAATCACAATTTATTGTTCGACTGAATACTCCAAAAAATCAATTGAATACCCCAAATAAAAATTTACAAAGTCCTTATTCCGCAGAGGACTGTGTAAATTGTTATGTGGAATATTCAGTCGAACAATAAATTTTTATTGTAAATTTCAATTTACATTTTAATTTTCTTTCTCTTATAATAAGCTTATAATAATAATCTCTATTGCGTATTGAGCTTTTTTATTCGGTTGGGATTAAATTATCTATCTATCTATCTATCTCTCTCTCTCTCTCTCTCTCTCTATATATATATATATATATATATGTATATATATATATATATATATATTTACTGGTATTTATATTAGATTGCAGTTTACCATTGCGTATATCAGGTAAACACTATATCCTTTCGATTTCGTTACTTATATATATATATATATATATATATATATATATATATATATATATATATATATATATATATATATATATATATATATATATATATATATATCCGTATGCTGGAACGTTGTCATCTTAAAACCTGCGCAATTATGCAGGATTTGGAATACGCTTTTTTCATTGAATGTGCGTTTAGATTTAGGAAGGGATAGAGAGTGGTTGATAGTTGTTATAGCTAGTTGGGTTGTTTATTTATGAAGATGTGGAAAGGGGTGTGAAGAGATTGAAGCTCAGACAAGCATCTGCCATCAAAATAACTATAGAACTGAGGCAGGCTGTAAACTTCTCTTCTCTACGTAAAAGCTTAGAGGGAACAGAAATGGGTATCGCTCCCTAGGTGTAGAAGTCGGTTTTGAAATTTGTCAATGCAGGGTAGGATGACTCTGAGCAGCTTCTGCCCAGATATTGAAACAAGACCTTATTTTATTTGATACTTATATGGAATTGAATAGGGAGTGTCGAAATTACGCACCATTTTCCCGACAACCTTGGCAACAGATTTGATGTGTCTTCCATTTTAGGTCGGAAGTGAAAGTTAGACCTAGGAACTCGTGAAAATAGGGAGCAATTTTTAGACGTGGGCACTCATATCAAGTCCTAAACGCGGGCTATATATATATATATATATATATATATATATATATATATATATATATGTGTGTGTGTCTTTGTGCGTATGTAAGTATTTTTTGTGCATTTGTGTAGTTTAGTCACACAGCGTACTAGGAGGAGCCCCAAACATTGTCCGTCGGTAGCCGTCTGGACACGTAAGTCCCCAGCGGTTTTCTTCGCAGCCAAGCCAACTCTCACCAGCTTTCCCCTCTACTCTCTCCGATCTCTCAGTGCTCCAAACTGGATATTCTCCTCAACTATCGAAGACCCAACACTGTCGGTTAACTGTCACTAACTGTTGTAAACCGTCATATAACTTGTCACTCCTAATTCTGCCGACAAACTAACTCTAAATATAATTCCGTCTATTGTCCGGTCTTTTTGTCTCAAATAACTTCCACACCTTGATTAACAATTCTATGTCAGTTACTTTGTGTTATTTGGTGAAGAACTACTTATGCATTTGTTCAGCTTATAAACTTATTTACTTATTTTTATTTTATTTTTTTCTATTATTTTATGTTCTATCGCTTGAGGGGGTGTCGATAGTGTCAAAAGACAAATATAAATTCTTAGAATCTGGTAATGCAATTTCTTTTTTAAAAAATCTATAAATAATGCCATAAAACCCATTCATATTTCTTATTTATATTTAAAAAAAAAATGGCAATCGCTGAGCTTGATTACCAGGCAGGTGATACCAAAGATGACAAGAAATATTCAATTTCCAAAGGATGGTAAAATATATTCCTTTGTTCTCCAAATGAATTTCTAACATTTGCTTTATATGCAGAATCTTATAAAGAAATGATGAATGCGAAATTATTTTTGCACATCTTTCGATATGTTCAGTATTACAGAGATTAGCTTAATGTGTATGTTAAAAACAAGAAAAAAAAAGTATAGACCGTTGACTTAAAATGAGAGTTTTATGTCAAATTGATAGTTGGTTATCGCAAACAGCGTGCTTAGTTTTACATTAATTGCTAAAAAATGGTAATAGTACGACATAATCACGTTCACACACCGGTTCCTGCTGGATCACCGAAGATAAGAAACGTCGAACTTGGTCAGTACTAAACGGGTGACCTATTGGGACTTCTAGGTACTGTATGTACTCTCCGCTTATCTCTGCATTGTAGAAGTCGTCCCGGACTTCTCCCTACTACTTGAATCAAACAGTGCCGATACAGGAAAGGTGTGGATGTGTATTGTGCAACCCTTGCCTCACAATTTCATGCGCAGCTGTCCCTGCAAGGGGTTTCCTTTGTCTTTCGATACTGAACGGAGGCATCGAATTACTAATACCGGTAATTGCATTTTAACCCTCAAACAAGGCAATGGCGCCTCTTGATGTAGGTGGCTACTACCTGGGGCATAATTTAGCAGGGATACTTCGTAGGGAGTTGAGCAGCAAGATGTCTGTTTACATTGCACTTCGACTTATTGCAACGGTCCTTCACGTTACGGAAAAAGAGAACATTGAAAAGAAACAGGAAAAATAAAGAACTGTCTGCAAAGACAAACTGGATTGAATAATTTTATTAAAGATTACGTCAACCAATGTGATTTTATTATTTGTATCGAACTATGTAGCACAATATTAATTTCGTAGCATTTATTAGTTATTAATAATGTATCTAATTTATATCTTATTAAAAATACAAATTTACAAATGTTAACAAACTCATACGCTATGCGTGTTTCTGTTTTTTTTGCACCCAAAAAAACTAATTCTTTGCACAGCCCAGAAGAAATATCAGCTTTATCAAAACATATTTGTTGATTCACTATATTTTTAATCCCTGGAATTTCCACAGGTCCTGCTAGCTGCTGCTGCTATTATTATTATTATTATTATTATTATTATTATTATTATTATTATTATTATTGTTATTATTATTATTATTATTATTATTATTATTATTATTATATATTAATACCATAGCGTGTTATTTTCTATATACCGCTTACATTCGGGTCGTTTTATTGTAATGTACTTCCCTTTCTTGTAATGAATAATTTTACCAAGAATTCTTCATAAGTTTTGGTTTCGGTTGCAATTATAGCTGATAGCACTCAAGTCATTTAATTTTTTATACGTAATTTTACTAAGAATGATTCATAAATGTTGGTTTCGGTTTCGATTATAGCTAATGTCACTCCAATAATCTATTTTCTAAAACTAATTTTATGAAGAACTCTTCATAGTTTAGTATTCGGTTTCGATTCAAGCTGATGAACCCAAATTATATAGATAGTTTTTTTTTCTGAAATCGCAACTTTACAATAAAGAAAAATCGATAGAACATTAACTCTATAATAATATATACAAAATCTGCAAGAATTAAAATATCATATTTAAGCGTATTTTACGACCGGGCTACGCCAGGCGCCCCTGCTTGCTATGATAAACTTTTCCAGCTTTAACAAAAGAGCTACAATAATATCAGAGCGTCTCCATTTACGCTAACCATCATTTGCAGAATGCCAACATCTATATATTACATATGAATGAGTCCCCTGTGGAATTTCCACGGATCCCGCCAGTTATTATCATTATGTACGCACTAGGAGTATTCACGTTAGCCGTCTTCATTGTTGTTTGCGAACAATCTGTTGTGTTCCCTGGAGTCTGCCTGATAACAAGTCTCCCTAGATTTCCAGCACTCTCCATCTATTTCGACAACCTTTGCAAATTAAATTACATTATTACAACAGCCGTTTCACATTGATTTCTCGTTGGCAGCAATCATTGGTCTTCACTGGAATTTGAGCAGCAATAAACCTTCTCAAGATACCAGTCTTTTTTGCACATCTTCAGTGGGGGTCTCGCTAATGCTTTCTCTCCTCAGTCTTCCCCTCATCCCTGACCCTCAATTTTGTTTTTCGCTTGTATTTTGCATAATTACAACTAGCAGGTGAGAGAGGATGATGAATATTTTTACTGCCACATCACCACTCTGACTACGTCTGAGATAAGTTCATTCATGAAACAACTTCATTTCCATTCTTTTTTCTGGCATTTCCCCCCAGTTCTTTCTAAAATCAGATACATAAAGAAGAAAACTGTAGATAGCTAAGATCTATATAAATAAAACATTAGATGCATGCGTATATGTATGGATGTATGTAAATACTTAACCAATAAACTCTGAAATTACTGGATATGTAACACTGCAATAAACAGGAACTTATATCCATACATTACGTTGCTTATAACAAGTAAAATCATTGTTTTGGTGGACGAATGGCGCATATGTCGGCGAGTTTATATACAAAAACGTTAATTTCAACTTACCGATATATTTTTACTTTTTCTGCACCTGCCCAGATTCAATTTATTTCTTTAATTCATTAGTTATTAAATATTTCTATCACTCGATGGCATAATCAGTAGAAGGTGCGACTAAAGCACTAAATGTTTTGCTTTCAATGCTAACAGATTGCAGAAACATCAGTCTAGCTTTGAAATAATTCCGAGTCGAAGAGTGCAAACAGATCAAAGCTAAGTTCAACGAGTAAACTAAGTAAATAAAAAGCAGACTATTATATAAACTTGAAATAGTCTGTGTCTCATATAGTACTTGGTCTTAGAAAATGACAACCAATTTAGTACTTGCAAGTGTCAGTATTGCTAAACTTTAGTGATTTAGTTCACTGCAATCGATACAGAAAGAGACAAGGTAAATAATCTATTAACTTACATGATGATTTATTGTGAAATAAATCGTCATATTACTATGGGTGAGTGAATATATATATATATATATATATATATATATATATATATATATATAAATACTTTTAACATGCTAAAACAAAGTTGTTTTGTTTTTTTTTATTTTTCTAATTTCAAAATACGTTGCACCATTATTGTGATGTTTAATGTGCATTATATTTCAATTTAACTTTTATTATAAACAGTTTGAGTTTACGATTTGCTAATTGCAAAAAAAAAAATACCCTCTCTGAAAAAACAAGTAAAACTAGCTGATAAAATATGTAAGCCTTCTGAGGAGCTAACCGCTTCAATATAATTCCAGAAACATATAGTGAGAAAACATGGACCATTTTATATATTTAATATACTATATTTATAAAAAAAATTATGGCAGGAGTTAAAATAAGGAGGGTTTTTTTTGGGGGGGGGATTAGCGATTTTTGAAAATTTCAGAAGATAAAAGTTAAAAAAATGTAGCGATTTTCTGGGGATTTCTTTCTCCTGATCTCGCGGGTCTTTTTTAAATCTCAGTTGCCAACACTGCATGTGAGACCAAAATATCCTTTTAGTGATAACTAAAATGATATTTTGGTCTCACCACTACAGAATGTGTTTACAATATCGGTAAATTTTCAATGGGTTTAATCACATGATTATTGATAATGTAGCCATGTGATTGAAATTTGATTTAAATAAACCACACGTGGTCGCTTTCCTATCAAATATTCATCAAAAAATGGTAGGTACAGACAAAATGAATCCGACGTTCAAAGTGTATAAACATTTTGACCCCTCCCTTTACTTAAAAAATCACCAAAGATCAGGAGATTAACCAATTTTAATAAAATTTTCAGTATTTATCTAATCATGATCGCAGAATAAGGAACTAATTATTTTACGTAACTCTTAGTATAAATGCTTTATTTTGTTTAAACAAAAATACCTTTACAAAAGTTAACGTTTTCAGTAGTAAATAAAAAAACGCAAGAATTTATTTTTGCTTTTTTTATATAAATAAAGCATCGTAATTTTTACAATAAAAATAATTTTTACAGGGACATTACGAAAAAAGCCCCTAAAGTCCGTATTAATGAATTCGATATAACTCGACGAAAAGTGAATTTCTCGCATATTATTCAGGAAATTAAAGATTCAATTAGATTCCTATTTCAGTCACCTAAATTATTTAGGGTGAAATTAGTTTAGGAATTTTTAGCAAAACTTAAATATATATTTTTTTTTCTTAAAAAAAATAGCATTAACACAGTAAGTTAGGTAAAATTTGCATAGAATGCTCTGCTTTACGGTTGTTGTAAAAATTGAACGGAAATTTGAATATCGTTCTCTTTTACATTCGGTACATTTTTACATTACGTCCAACTCATCGTTCACATTCGACACGTCAACTTTTATAGCTTTTCAGGTATGCTGACAAGATTAGGGGGTGTCTATTCTGAAACCCGTTCTTAACATGGGTTGATTGGAGTGTTTATTCGTTGAAAACGTACCCGACAACCTATAAATGTCGACATTTCCAATGTGAATGGTAAGCTGGACTTATGTAAAAAATAACAAAAAGATATACCAAACTGACTTTTTCGTTTAAAAATATAATTATTTCCCTTTCCTTATTAACTTCATTTTTTTAATATTTTGTGTTTTATATACATAAAGTACAATTGTTAAATGTTACTGTTTTGATTATATTCGTTTGGGGGGGCACAATTAAAAATTAAGAAAGATTAAAACGGAGCGAAATTTAAGTTTCCGTTCCATTTTTACAACAACCGTAAAACAGGGCATACTCAGCAAGTTTTATCGTAATTAATAAGCATAATGTTGAAACACTACATCACCATTTTATTTATTTTTTTGCATAATTAATGATGGAAGTATCTTTCTATTTATTTTCTGAACATCTGTTAAAAATAATTTTTACATTCTCTTGAAAAAAAGAATCAAACTTTTCTCTACTGTCACCTAACTATTTACAGTGTTCATGTAAGGCATTCATCTGTTCTTTTTATGATAAAAATTCCGTTTTGAAAGAGAAACGTTTACTGCCAAATTTATTTTTAAAAAAATGTGCAAGTTTTCCTGACAAAAAAAACAAGTTTCACCTAACAATTTATGGTAAGAAATTAATCTTTTTTTTTTGAGAAAAAATAGCAATTGTATTGATTAGAAAAATTGCAAAAAATAATAAAAGTAAATAAACGAACAAAATGCAATTTTTCTTGGGGACTGTGTTAAATTTTAATAAACTGAGCCACAGCAACGCGTGGCCGGGTAAAGCCAGCATATATATATATATATATATATATATATATATATATATATATATATATATATATATATATATATATATATATATATATATATATATATATATACATGTGGGTGGGTGTATATATATATATATATATGTGGGTGGGTATATATATATATATATATATATATATATATATATATATATATATATATATACGTAAAATATATAAGCGATAAAAATAAACACCTAAATTTTCTTCATCGGGCGATTTTCTACGGAACAACGAAACAAAATCTTCAAGGTGGAGACATTTAGTTAACAGTATTATCGTTTAAAAAATCAACAACAACGATGAATTATATATATACACATATATATATAGTCACACACATATATATATACCTATATATATATAATTACATGTATAAGCATATCTATATATATACTTATATATATATACATACCTATATATATATTTATATCTATATATTTTTATACCTATATATATACACCTATATATATACATATCTATAAATATATATATACACATATATATATATACATACCTATATATACACATTCTTATATATGTACATATATATACACCTTGTTATATATATACATAATTATATATATATATATACATACATATATATACATATATATACATATATATATATATATACAACCCATATACATATATATATATATACATACCGCTATATATACATACCCATATATATATATATATATATATATATATATATATATACACACACATAACTATATATATACACACCTATATATATATATATACATATATATATACATATACGTACCTGCATATATACATACACATACATATATATATACACATATATATATATATATATTTATACATATACATACCTATATATATATATATATATATATATATATATATATATATATACACACACTTTTCAACCTATATACACATTGATTTTTTATCTACAGCCTCGGAATTTGGTATATAGGTTATTCAGACATGTGAAAAACTGTTTAATCGGTTTACATGCTATGAGGTCAAAATGGAAAAATTAGTACACGGGCGGGGGTGATCGGATTTTGATCTGTTTGCTAACTGTGGCCGGATGCGCATGCGTAAATGGTTCACAGTACAGATTCCTTATGATGAGAATTAGTAGGTTTAACAACACATTATGAAATACGTTGCAAGCTGGCCTCATGGTTATTTTTGATTTTGGGTTCGATCTCAACTCATATTTTTTTTTACATATAAGCAGTAAAATCTTTAGAAAATACATGATACTCGGATGCACATGTCTCAGTTTCATTTTTTTTACTTCAGTTTTTAAGGGGGGTTTTACGTTACGTTTAATACCAGACAACGCCGGGTACATCTTGTAGTAAACTTATAAAAATAAATTAAAATAAAAAATAGAGTAGGAAAATAAAAACAGGAAAGGGTAATCATACCGCCATCTTTAAACGTACATCTAATGATTTATATATCACAACCTGGGTGGCCAGCATTGCCCGGGTTTTTGGAGGTGTGTATTAAGCAAAAAAAAAAAAAAAAAAAGTGGTAATAGGTAGGCTGGATCAAACCCGTACCGCGATGCGGAAAAGAACGTAAAAAAATGTGACGTCTTTGTTGTGTCGTCCATCGCCACACCGGAAGTGGCGAATGTTAAAATAATGACTAGTCAATCGCAAAGAAGGGATGATTTTTGAAAATATCAGCGAAAAAAGTTATTTCTAGAAAAGTGTCCAGTTGAGGGTAAAGGAATTAATGATTTTAGCCAACGTTTCGATATTTGTCGTCTGAAATATCATGCTTCAATACGATATCGATTTCGTAAAAATCCGTATCTTCTGTCGGAAATTTTAGGCATACGCACAAACATACATACATTCATACATACATACATTTAAACAGACAGAATACGATAGTGTGTATGTCATTTGTGTGTATCTCGCTTAAATCGTTCTCTGGGGTTTAATTGGCATGACCTTTCATTTCATGTAACAAATAATTTAACTAATACTTTTTCATAAGTTTGATTATACCTGATGGCACTCAAATCATCTTTTTTTTTTAATAAATAACTTGCGGGGGCGGCGGATTTGCCCGTCGTAAATACGATTTACTATGAATTACTGGGTTTAATGCTTCTTGTCTGCATGAGACATATTGCTATTCGAAAAGTCTATTGAAACTTTCTTACATTGAAAGGATTCAGTCAGTGGAGAATTATTTTACCGCCCACTAATTAATGTAATAGTAGACGTTTTAGTGGATTTATGCGAAAAGTTCTTGTAAAAGAAAAGCCTCGATGTTGTTACCTACTAAGCAGTTGCATTTTCTTCATTTAACATTCAAATTCTCTTAAGTAGGCATATAGATGTTGTCCATTGATTGTCGGACTGACTTCCTCATCTTCGTTATTATGGTCACAACGTTTCGGCCGTATTACACTCGGGTCTTCATCAGGTTTTTGTCTCGAACTGGGGAACCGTTTGTTAGGAGGCTCGTCCTAGTGACATATGGCCGAGTGGTCCTAGACATTGTAACAAAGGTTACAGTTACCCAAAAGGTATTGAGTTCAATCCTGAACGAAGGCAGTAAAAAAGTAACATTCAAAACAGAGAATCAGCAACTATGTCCCAGAGCCTAGCTGGAGTCCGAACACGGTACCCCTGTAATAATAATAAAGGGTTGGGTTCGAGACCCCTAACAAACGGTTCCCCAATTCGAGACAGAACACCCGATGAAGGCCGGAGGGTAAAACGGCCGAAACGTTGTGACCATAACAACCAAGATGAGGAAGCCAGTCCGACAATCTCAATCAATGAAAACACCTCATCTCAAAAATACAGACAATTACTAGATATTGTCCAGTAAACATTAACTTTCTTATTTTGGACATTCAGATTTTCTTCAGTACGCATTCAAATTATATATATCGTTTGACATGTGTTATTGAAAACCAATTAAACGTCACACTTATTATTGCAATCAGTCAAAAACATGACCTTAATGTAAAATAACTCCGAGAGTCGAAGATTTCTCTAAGATTAAAATGCGTATACGCTTAGTTCGATGGGTTACACGTCTTCCTGAAGAAGTGATAAACCATAAGCATTTGAAAATGTGGTGAAAAAATCATTGCAAGCCTTTCTCTGCTCTATAGTGATTTACATGGCAACTGCTCGTCTGAGTTCTACTCTGTGGTTCCCCTTGCAAAACATTCACGAAAAACACTCGGCTTGTTGAAACCACTATCAATAATTTGTCCCACTTTTAATCTGTGTCTAAACCTAAACGTAGTTTCCATGATAGAGCTTTCTTTAAACTCCGCGTCTGTAGAACTCTCTTCTGTTTCCCTGTTTTCCGGCAAAACATGTATTCCACTACGACCACAGCCCAACAATTGTCGTTAGCTTTTTCTCAATATAAAAGCGGCAAAATGGATGACGGTGATCGAAATGTAATTTTACTTTTATTTTGGTTTCTGTGTGGCTTTTACAACACGAACACAACTTCAAAACTTTGAAATAGCACTATTCTTTCTCTGCACACCCCGTCATTCAAGTGGATTTAAACGTGCATTCCATGAACAAAGATTCTTTCTTAGAAGCGCACGCCTGTGTAGCTCTCTTCTGTTCCCCTACTTTCCAACTGACTACAATATGGTTGTCTTCAAGTCGATCGTAAATAAGTCCCCCATGAGCATTCCTTATATAAGTATTGATCCTTTGCAAAAACAAAAAAAAAAAAAAAAATACAGGTGCATTTCGAGTGGCGTCATTTCCTTTTTCTTTCTTTTTTTCTTCGGTTTAGTGGGTGGTTGGTTGTTTTTGTTTTACGGCATATACACCCTTTTCAGGTTATCTAATGCCGAATCCAGTGATTTGGAAAAAAAAAAAAATTATAGAATATATTTGTTTTGTTTTTTTCAAGGTGATTTTTATTAAACCCAGAGTTTGAACCCAAACAGGTACTACCACTCCGGGTCAGAGTGGACCTATGAGCAATCGTAATTAAGTGGTGGCTCCACACTTCCCAAAGCTCGCAAGCTGGGTGGCTCACAATGGGATATCGTTTAAGATAATATCCAGCACCTCTTCTGTTTATAACCCGATGTAAAGTGGCCGAAG
>NC_136515.1:16643559-16663559 GCF_053919585.1 Euprymna scolopes
TATTTTGGCAGCATGTCATTATTGGAGCACGTCTGCTTAAACACGACAGATTTATCCTTTTTCCATGTTTTCTAGATATATTTTCGATTCGCCGAGCGGTCTTTTTTTTCAGATGCCATATTGTATAAAATGGCGCGCAAAAGTTAATTGTTCAGCCATATTCTTCTCAAACAATTTCTATTGGTGCATTAGGAGTTATTGCTGATTGATATTTATTTAAAACCTCCGTTTTAATATCGATCTGTCCTTGGGTCATATGGTAGTGAATACCGCATGAGAGCTAAATTTTTTGCTTTTGATTCTTACTGATGCCAGCCAAGTTATATTTTTATAACTTTTGAACCCACTACTATATATTAGGTACAATATAATAATCTGTATATAATTGGCAGTGATAATACCTACGAAATCTGCATCAATTTAAATATCATATTCATATATGCGTATTTTACGACTAGGAAACGCCGGGCGGCCGGCTAATATTATAGATATTTACATAAGAGAAATATCTTTCGAATGTCGAGCAAGATAGGTTGAATCTGGTTTTGAGTATTGGATGCAGTTGTACGTAAGTAGATTGCTTTGAAATATTTATTTGCACAAAATATAAAAATAAATTATGAACAAATTTTGGCACACGCCCATTCAAATTGTGGCGATATTGGGTGTCTTTGGCCATCTTCAATACTAAAAATTTTCTATCTTACTGTTTACTAGAAATATCTCAGTTGCCACAATACCACATTCCCTCCAGAGAACTATCTTTTTAAATAAACCTAAATTTCAAACCTTTTATTGAATTATTTACAATAATAACATTATTTTGGCTAGGGAATAAACCAGAAACAATAGAAATTAGTTTTAAGACTCTTCTTTCCTCTTTAAAAATAATAGACAACCCACTGTTTTCCGGGTCAATCTCTAACTGGGAGGGGGATTTAATTGCGAGAGAAAAGAAAGAGGTGGGTTGTTGGGCAGTGGGTAGCGTTTGTTCATGATGATTGCACATGGGCGATAAAGGCTAGGAAAAGAAATAAAAGGTGGGATTGGGAATCTTGGCGATCTTGGGGACCTCATTAATCTAATAGCTAAGTGTCTAGAAGCTTTAAAACCACCATAAAATGTTGGGGTGCGATAGGACCTGAAATCGCGTGCATCATGCTTAGGCGCGAAGCACATACTCGTAAGTTACTCCTTCTTTGATGTTCCTATTTACTTGCCTCCCCACGAGGGCAGAGTTAGACGCAAGGTCGGTTTTTAATATGGAGAAATTCAGCTTCCCAAAACGGCGCACTTTAGGTAGGAATAAAAAAAAATGGCTTTGTTTAGAAGGATTTCTCTTCTACTGATCGAGGTCAGAACAAGTGGAGTGCAGTATAAGAACCGATACTACACTGTGATCTTGGATAGTTGCTGAAAACGCTAGTCGTTAGAAACGACGTATTAGCCGGGAAAAGAGTCGAGAACGATTTTTTTTCTTAATCGGCGAACATTTCTTTTTTTTTTTTTTTTTTGCCGCAACTAGATTATGGCTCGGCATTTTTAAAAACAGCATTTTTAGCAGCAGTTTTTAGTAATGATTGTTTTATAAATGATTTTTTTGATGTTTCTTTTTCTTCTTTTTTAACCGGAAGTCTTGCCCAGAGGAAAGCATTAGTTCTTTTTTTTTGTTTTTTTAATTTCCTTTAGTTTGTCCTTGAAGCGTTCGATTCGTGCGACAGGGAAGTTTTGGATCCGAAACTCACCGTCTTTTTATATTAGAGATAAGAATATCAATTCTACGCGCGATTAACGGCCGCTTTAATAGAATCCTAAGAAATGCCGATCGGCATTAGTGTAAGAAGTTTTTTTTTCCCCTTGATCCATAGTCACGTTATCTCGCCTGAATTCTAACTGTGTAAATAGAAGATACAAAATCTTCAATTATGAAACACAGAAATAACTCGCTCAATACATAAGCGGATTTCGAAAACGAGGCTTGTCCTCTTTTTCGAAATTGGTTCGAACTCGATGCAGGTGTTATATCTAGCTCTTCCCTTTACATCTGGCGTGTTTACCACCAGACGTACTTGTAATGAGTGGTAATTATCGCACACATAAAAATACAGACGTACTAATAATATGTAGTAATTATCGCACACATAAAAATACAGACGTACTAATAATATGTAGTAATGATCGCACACATAAAAATACAGACGTACTAATAATATGTAGTAATTATCGCACACATAAAAATACAGACGTACTAATAATATGTAGTAATTATCGCACACATAAAAATACAGACGTACTAATAATATGTAGTAATTATCGCACACATAAAAATACAGACGTACTAATAATATGTAGTAATTATCGCACACATAAAAATACAGACGTACTAATAATATGTAGTAATTATCGCACACATAAAAATACAGACGTACTAATAATATGTAGTAATTATCGCACACATAAAAATACAGACGTACTAATAATATGTAGTAATTATCGCACACATAAAAATACAGACGTACTAATAATATGTAGTAATTATCGCACACATAAAAATACAGACGTACTAATAATATGTAGTAATTATCGCACACATAAAAACACTTCTTGTTTACTTTTCTCCAAATTTGTCTTAGAACTTTACATGACTCATTAATTTTCTATTATTTGTTTAGCGTCGCAGTACGAGTGAGGTTAAAAATGTAATACCTCCTATTTTGTTTCATTTCGCACGAATGGATCAAAATCCACTGCAACTTGCAGTACTAGAATGTTCAAACTTATGCATAAATAACCCGAAAATTACATTTCTTTTCTGGCAAATATTGACGGTGGCGACTCTATAAAAAGCAACATCTGTAATTTACGAGAATCAAAAACGTAGATGCGTCATTGACTTGCTCTATGCAGGAAAAAAAATTTGAATCAATCAACATTCACCGGCGCCTGCTGAAAGTTTGCGACGCCGATGTGGTTACTATAAGCTCAGTTAGGAGAGGGCTTCGTATATTAAAGAATGGTAATTTTATTGACAAAACGCTCCCTGGACTTTTACGACTATGCATCACAAGAGGCTCGCAAACGTGCAATGGCAATGGTGGTGACTATATAAAAAATAGTTTATTTTAATGGTGGCACTACCGTCTTCGTACCACTTCAACGTTTTAGTTTTTTGGAGTTAAGGTATAGCATACATTTCTTATGGAATCACCATGTATATGATTGTGTGATCGTACTTAACGATTTTTTGGACATTTTTTCTATAATTATCGCTAAGTATGCTTCATTATGGCCTAACTATATACGGCATAATCATGTTAATCAGTTAAGCAACAGCCTGGCCAATACTACACGGGTGACCAAGTGCTGTATGTGCTATCCCCTTATCTAGACATTATTTTCAGTTGTCCTTTTTTTTTTAAATTTTTATTCAATTTTTACCCCAAACAAGGCATAGTGACACTTTTAATTAGGGGGCTACAATGGGGGACATACATTGCAGAGATATTATGAAGGGAGGTGAGCAGCAAGATGCCTGTTCACATTGCACTTGAACTTCTGCATAACAGCACAGTTAGGAAAGTAGAAACCCGGAAGGGAATTCCAAAGTCTAGCAGTTCTGAGGAATAAATTATTGGAGTAGAAGACTTTCTTACACCTAGGGGGCTCTATTGTATAGGAGTGGGATGCAGGTATTTGTCAGGTTTGTCGGGGGTATTTATGTCGAAGGAGGTCCAAGATCCTGTAGTTCCTCGGTGCATTCACCGTTAAAATATTTGTAGAATAGTCAGACGGATGCAAAATTTCGTCGATGGGACAGAGGCTGAAGCTTAGATGACAGTTCAGGACGTATAAGGTTGACGACTCTCTTTTGACCTCTGTCCAGGAGTGAGAGGCTAGTTGTAGATACACTACCCCAACAATATCCCATTCATGGGCGAATGGTGGCCTTGTAGATGTGCAGGATACTTTCAGGAGTAAGTAGCTTTCTAGCACGGTAGAGAGAGCCCACATCTTGGAAGTGCTCTCACTTCACTTTGCCACTGGACTCAAGGACTGCCGATTCATAAGAGATGTGGTTGGAGATTGTGCAACCGTTCCCACACAATTACACGCGCAGCTGCCCCTACTTTCGAAACTGAACGGAGGTATCGAGATATGGCCTACCTGCCACCTTTACCTCTGACAAATCCTTTTTTGTGAGTAATCCATAATATAAAGCTGAACATGTGTGTGTGAATGTGTGTGTGTGTCTGGTTACGAATAGGCTCCTATATGGTTGACTATTTTTTTAAAAACTGATTGCATATAATGATAGAAGATGTATCGAGACACAGGAATGAGTATGTTTGATCTGGCAGAACGCTGGTTAATAAAAATTGTGGGGTCTGCGTTCGCGCCTGGCCCCCAAAGTATGGAAATAAAAAATGAAAAATAAATAACGTTTACAAGTGCTTTTGATATAGATGCACATAATAATACGTTGATAAGTATGTTTCAACTTAAATAGGGATGGTATAATAAAATTGTGGAGTCTGTGTTCGCGCCTGGCCTCCATAGAATGGAAATAGGCACACACTTTAATAAAGATTTTTCATATCTATCTGCGTAAGTATACTTTGATAATTATGTTTCAGTTTGAAGAAATATGGTATAATACAATTATGGGGTGTTCGTTCGAACCTGACCTCCATAGAATGGAAATATGTCACAAAGTTTAAGTAGGTGTTTTAATATATATCCACAGAATATTGTTATAATTGTTTCAGTGTGAACAGGTATGGTATAATAAATTATGGGGTTTATCTATTTTATTTTTACTTTCATAATATTTTGCTTTGGTTTTGATACCCCCAAATTCGAAGCTATCTCTTTACAACCCTTCCTTTTCATAAACTATCATATTTTCATAAGTCAGAGTCCATTTTCTGTAGGCTGTTTTGTAACCCAGTCAACGACGGGTACTTTTGCTAGCATATATATATATATATATATATATATATATATATATATATTTGTGTGTGTATGTGTGTGTATGTGTGTGTGTAATGACAGTCAATTAGAATAAGAATCGGAAATTAAAAGACTGAAGCTTTTAAAAAAATCGATATCGAAAAAAATTGTATCTTTTTCCGATGCCAAACACGATTTTTTTTTTGACATTTTTATTTAATTTTGTTTATAGTAAGATATTCTACCGCTAGTTGTAATAATAAAATAATAAATATTTATTGATTTTCAAAATACCAGTAAAACTAAAATCTAACATCCCCAACCGGTGTATTTTTATGTCCGAGAAAATATCTGCATATTACATTAATCGGAAATAAATAGCAACTGTGATTTTAAATATGTAGAGATTAACTCAAAGAACGCAAATCAGAATCTGTAATTGTATTGGAATCAGTAATTTAGTACAGAACCGGGAAAAATATTAGAATAAACATTTATTTTTTTCCTGTCAGGATTTTGGGCTAAAATCAGTGTAATATCCGTTCTGATTCTACGCTTTATTTTTTCTGTACTCGGTCACTGGAGAAGAAATCCTTCATGACTCAGGAATTTTTATTTTTGTTCCTAACCATGAGTGTATCTTTTTGTGGTGCTGGATTTTCCCCACATTAAAATCCGACGTTGTGTCTTATTCTGCCCTCGTAGGGAGGCAAGTAAAAAAAAAACAAAAAAAAACAACATTGCTATTATTTTATTACCGATGTTATCTGTGTTTGATCTCGCTTCATAAGTGATGAGAGAGTTATGCCACTTTTTATATAGCATTCTGCATTTCGTCACCCTCAACAGGCCAAATTTTTGTTATTTATTTTTATTTCTTATTTATTTATTAAATATTTTTGCGCGAATAGAAGTTATCCATGAGCACGTGTTCCCGACTTTAATTGATAGTGGGTGATTACGAAAGGTGTGCGATAAGTAATGCCCCTGACCCACTTCCTGTTGTCTGATCTAGTTGAAAGTTTGCATGCGCAATGAGTTATATCTCTACGGGTTATCTGTCAAATTACAGCTCTGAACTAATTGTGGTTTCTCTTTTACAGGTGTTTGAACTGAGTCAGGTGTGAAATGGAGCATCTTGAATGTCGAGCAGTGATCCGGTTTTTGTATTTGAAAGGACGCTCACCACAGGACACTTTTGATGAAATGAAAGAAACTTACGGTGATAATGCCCCATCATATTACCTTGTAAAACGCTGGCATCGTGAATTCAAACATGGCTGGAAGTCTGTAGAAACAGCTCCCGGACCTGGTCGCCCCCTTCTGCCATTGATGAGGCATCTGTCCGTCAAGTTGAGGCTGCCATTTTGGAAGATCGATGCAGTACTATTCGCCAAATAGCCCAAGATGTCAAGATTAGTCCAGGGTCTGTGGAAACTATCATTCATGACTATTTGCATATGCATAAGATTGCTTGATGGTGAATTTGGGGATGAGTCAAAGTTTTTCAAAAGACTGATTACACAGGATGAAAACTGAGTCCATAACTATGATCCAGAGACCAAAACCCAACCAATGCAGTTGAAGCACTTGGACTTACCACCTCCAAAGAAGGCAAGGGTGCAGCCCTCCGCTGGCAAGGACATGCTCACAGTCTTCTGGGACCAGGACGGAGTACTGATGACAGATTTCCTGGCAAAGGGTACCACAATTACAGGAGCCTATTATGCTTCACTTTTGAGGAAATTAAGGGAAGCTATCAAAATCAAGAGGCGAGGCAAGATCAGCAAAGTACCCACCTCCTGCAGGACAACGCACCGGTCCACAACTCGCATGTCGCCAGATCAGAAGCACGGTCGTGTGGTTATGAAATCCTCCCCCATCCTCCCTACTCTTCTGACCTTCCACTCTCTTACTTTCACCTTTTCCCAGCCATGAAGTTGTTTTTGATAGGAAAGCGTTTCCCAGATGATCAAGCCTTGATTTCTGAAGCCACGTCGTGGTTGGAGTACCATCCTGGGGTGCTCTACAATAACGGTCTCCAGAGCTGCATCAAACGATGGGAGAAATGCATAACTCTGGGTGGTTCCTATGTAGAGAAAGCCTAATAAATGTGCCAAGTTTCATTGCTCTACTGCTATGGGAAGTGGGTCAAGGGCATTACTTATTGCACGCCCCTCGTATTAGCATGGTTCGACATTTTTGGACAAGGATCGAACCTATAAATGCACAATCTGCGGCCTCGCGTTTTCCCGCTGGTCCACGATGCGTTATCAGATAATACGCAAGCTTGTTAACACTAGGACTAATATATTAAACCTATTTTGCAATCAAAAACGTGAGCTACCGGAGCAGATACCTTTTCTGATATATTGTGTAGATAAAATAAAGACGTTTTTACGAAAAGATATTCTAATTAGGATGGCCTTCTAATAAATATGTAAAAGAATGTCCAGCGACATTGCAATCTTTTACTGTTTAAAATAACTTGTCTCTAATTTATGTGAATTTTTAATGCTATTCATAGTTGTTTTGTTTTGTGGGGGTTTTTCTAATAAATATTTAAAAGTTGTTTTTGGTATTCTGCTAATATATTTTAGTACCTTTGCCCTCGGTTATTGGAGGCCAATAAGATACAGATGCGTAGATAATCCACAATAAATAGTTTTTGACTAATTTCCCGGTAAGCATGCACTTATTTTTCCGTGCTTATAGTATCGTGCTGAAATAATAACGTGTTTATTTAGAAACCAATTCTTAACACGGAGAGGGGAGTGTCTTTTTCAATCAATCTGTATTTTCACCCGACAATGTAATAATTACAATAAAATATTCGATCATCAAAAGTAATATGGTTACGCTTAAACATGAAAAAGTAAAGGACTAGTTGTTAACACTGGAAAAGAAAAACACAAGATAGTCTAGTAAAAATATAATACATTTATAACTTAATATTTATTGCAGCATTAAAGAATTGATTATATAATGTTATAAATTGTAGTAAAAAAGACATTCTTAATGCTGCAATAGTTTAAGTCATTAATTTATATTTTTTACTAGAACTATTTTGTCCTTTTCTTTTCCAGTTTAAACAACTCGTCATTTACTTTTCCATGTTTAAGCTTTACCATATTACTTTTCATGCTCGCATTTTTCTATTGTAATCCATGCCTTTTCCAGGCTTTTAGTAAATTCACTTGTTCTTTGTTTAATTTCAGTCTTATTTTTTGCCCACATAAACATAGCATATAGATATTTAAGAACAATATACGGCACTCGTCTGCTTACAATAAAATCCTCCTAATTATCTCCCTTTCATTCTTCGATTCTCTATGTTTCATTTGTTACTACTCTTTTCGCGAGAGCTTTGAATTAGTAGCAACAGTGGAATCTATGGAAAACCGTCATAAAAACGTCGCTCACCACCCCCTAGATTTTTTTACGATTTTGAAAACCAGTAAATTTATCATAACTTTGGTTTTACTGAACGAAAATTAAACATTCTTTGTTCACAATTGGGTTGAGAAAAGCATCTATAAACTGTAAAAATTGATTAAAATTTGGTCGAAAAATGAGTGAGCAGTGAAGCTTTTAGGCAGTTCTAAATGATTAAAACTGTCACTTAACCAAATACTTTACGGTAGTGCTTAAATGATAAAATTTTATCGTACAATTTGAATTTAACTTGGAAGTACTATTAAAAAATGCGCGTTATTATAAGTGTGTAAGGACCAATTTCCTGATCGAATCTTTAGTAATCTACGTTTATATAAAAAGGAGCATTGCATGTCTGTGTGTGTGTCTGACATTGCGAGTTCGTTCCGTATGAGCTTCAAGACAGATGGGCCGACTTTTATGCAATTTCACTCTAATGTACTTGGTTTATCTGATAGTGTTCTTAGATAGAATTTCACAGTATTTCTCCGCATGTCTCCAATAAGTATCAATGATCGATCATCGGAAAAATCCCATGAAATAAGGCAAGGTGATTTTGACTAACGTTTACAGCTTATATAGCATAACATTACGTGTGCATTTTAGAAGTTTTATGACCAAACAAGCAGAATGGCTCGACATATAAAATCAACAGTAACATCTTTGATAGGACAGGGGCGCTTTCAAAATGAACTTTGTTGTTTAAAGCAGAACAGAACCATAATACTTGCTTTTTGCATTTAATTCTTGAATTCTAGCCGTTATATGTATATATAATTTTATGAAATAAACAGATTCTCTACAGTGCTATGTAGACTATAATGTATTGTAGACTAAGTAACGGTGGGGAGGCATGTGAAGTGCCTTCCGATTTATGGCGGTTTTCCCTTACTAGAGTAAGTAATCTACGATTGGATTAAAAATTGGCAATTGTACCGATGTCGATGACAATAAAGATTCGATAGTGTGAAACATTCGCTGATAATCATTCAATCCCGGGTAACATTTGTTTTCCTGATAGTATTTCATATTATAAGCTACGCGTAAAAAACAGCTAGTGAGATATCCCCTTCTGATACCAATCATTTGTTAGGCTTTCCATTATACAGATATATCTACGGCAACTCATCAAAGGCTGTAAATGACAAAGTTCTCTCTGATTCTCTCTCCTCTGATCTCGAGCGCGTGGTTCAGTGGGGGACTATGTGGCTGGTTACCTTTAATGCATCCAAAACCAAACTCCTATCCTTACATAATCAACGCTCTGATCCCCAGCTGGCATCAATTGTGATGGATGGCTCTCGTCTGGGTGAGGCCCCATGTTTTGACAAACTTCTGGGTTTGACCTTTACTCCTGATCTGAAATGGAACACGTACATCAAGTCTGTTGCCAAGGTTGCTGGAAAGATGGTGGGATCCTTCTACCGCGCCAGAAGATATCTTACTACTGATGCAATTCTCTATCTATATAAAATCCAAGTACGTCCAAGGATGGAATACTGTTGCCATATCTGGGCAGGAGCTGCTAAAAACAGCCTATCCTGCCTTGACAGAGTACAAAATAGACTTCGTGGCTTAGTGGGGGATGCCCTTTTCTCTACCCTGCAACCTCTCTCCTACAGAAGAGACGTTGCGAGCCTATCCTTGTTTTATCGTTATTTCCATGGCAGGTGCTCGTCTGAACTCTAATCTCTGGTCCCCCCTCGCCAATCTTTCACGAAAAACACCCGTCTAGCTGAATCCACTGTGAAAAATTTCCCCCACTCTATATCTGTGCCTAAATCAAAACGCGGATTCCATGAACAAAACTTCTTTCTTAGAACTGCACGCCTGTGGAACTCTGTTCCGTCTGCCTGCTTCCCAGCGGACTACAACTTGGATGTCTTCAAGTCCAATGTTAACAAATTTCTTATAAACCGCCCCCTTAAGTAGACACTTCATCAAATATCCACACTAACGTAATGTACTTGCAATAACCCTTATCCCTGAGTGGCTTCAGGGCCTTGATAAGTGGTGATCACTGTGTAAAAAAAAACCTCCAAGAAAGATAAAAAGATATGCCGATTTTAAGGAAATTGAAGATATTTTTTTAAAATTCTATTGAAGTTCTTCTTATGATTGCACAACTTACGTTTAAATTGATGTAAGTTGAAACAATTGGGTAAGGACAGAAGCTTAGAGTAGAAAACATTTCGGCAATTGGAGACCTCTACAGTTGAGGAGTTGGCTTTTCTTGGCGGAAAAAATTGATCGGCGATATTTACGCCTGTAACTTTGCCGTTACATACAAACAAACGTTACATACAAACAAACGTTACACAGAAGCAAATGTTACAAAAAAGCAAACGTTACGTACAAACAAACGTTACATACAAACAAACATTACATACAAACAAACGTTTCATAAAAGCCAATTTTACATACAAACAAACGTTAGATGCAAACAAACGTTACATACAAACTAACATTACATGAAATCAAACGTTATATAAAATCAAACGTTACATACAAACAAACGTTATGTTGCATAGGGGTACACATATATATAGACCAATGATGAAGGGGAGAGACAATTATACAGTTCTGTGATATTTCTACTTAACTGATATACAAACAATCGTTACATGCAAACAAACGTTACACAAAAGCAAATGTTACAAAAAAGCAAACGTTACGTACAATCAAACGTTACATACAAACAAACATTACATACACACAAACGTTTCATAAAATCAAATGTTACATACAAACTAACGTTACATACATACTAACGTTACATAAAATCAAACGTTATATAAAATCAAACGTTACATACAAACAAACATATTGTTGCAAAGGGGGGCACATATATATATATAGACTAATGATGAGGGGGAGAAACATTTATGCAGTTCTGTGATGTTTCTTCTTAACTAATATAGCGTGAGTGAAAGGGTGATAGATGCACAGTTCCTGTATTTCTTATAACATATATTAGAGAGGAGGAGAAATACATATTTTTGAAAGCGTTACGCAATGTTCATAATACGATGTTTCACGCATTACCGTTTGGCGTTCAAAGATGACACGACAACAGTTTTACAAAAACACAAAGATGATTCGGTATTCATTAAACCGGTCGAATGATGATTACGTCAGGAATCCAAATTCGGGATCTATATAGTTTAATTTTCTTCCTTTCGCTTCCAAAGGGCTCTCAACTCTCTCCCTGAACGACTAGCTGACTCAACTGTTCTGCATCAACTCCCGCCATCTGACTAACTCTAGCTCATATATTGTTTGCTATGAGGTCGGAGGTGTAGTTTCAAAACGTGACAAATTAACGTGGCTACGCACACGTTTTCCAAACACACTTTTGGCAACAAAGATTCCTTAACTAACCTATTTTTAAATCTGACCTATTTTTTAAAAAAATACATTTTTGATTTGTACTGTTCATTCTTTTTAGCTGACATTTTTCATTCAGTTTTCATAAAAACGAACAATAAATTATTTTTACAATATAAACAATATCTAACTATTTTATAATAAAATTTAACAATAGGCGCGTTTAACATTCTGATTTCTAGCATTCTATTTCTTAATCTTGCTTACAAAGTTCGAGTCCCAACTTATCATAATCTCACTTTCACCCATCTAATGTTCTTCTTATTGACATGGAAAGGGACATCCCCTTTTCCTGTAAATCCTTATACTTCCCATTTTAAAAAAATGTACGCATTTTAAAATTATAGTGCATTTTTCTCTATATCTATAAAAAAATTTTTGAGTCAGCCCTTTTCCAACTGACTTCATAATTATATTTTTTAGAGCAGAATCTCTTTCTGATCTTCCTGGCATTTCCTTATGGGCATAGAGTATACCTCCTATAATTCATATCAGCTGCTTATTACAGCAACCGTTATGCCGTAAACCGAGGTCTCATTTTACCATTTTCAAGAATTCGACGACTTTTTTTGTTCAAAAGTTTCCTGACCCTTTCTTTAACCTGGATGTTCTACAAATTGGAGTTTTGACTCATTTTCTAACTATCTTATCTTTTGGGACATACATCAAAGCTCATTTACTTAAATCGTTGTGGTTGGCTTCTAATTATGAAGATATACCATTTCATCACACTGATTCGCTCGGATTTCCTTGCTTGGACACTTGGAACTTGACAAAGATTTAGAAAACATCACCCTTAACTAAATAATCCCGATCCCTTGCGCCAAAAATCCTATTTGCATACAAAATTTTAACAATGGCCAAGATTTCTGTGATTTTTCTTTTTGTTTATCATCAGGACGTCCAAGATTCCAACAGAGATATCCCGCATTCATACATCTTTAAAACAATATAAGGTTATATCATTTCTTCCTACGTACTTACGGTATATTTTACTTTTTCTCCCTCCTTAATGCTATATGTGATATGTCCATGTAACTGACTCTTATAGTCCTTGGTACCTAAGGAACTCTCCTACCCTACGACGCCTGCCTTTTTAATTTTTTTTATCGAGTCTTACAATTTTTTTTATAAGACACAATATCGCAGGATCCCATCTATATTTTTCTAACAGGGGCATCACTAATGCTGGTTCACTTTTTGCGAAAAATATTTATGGGTATCAAAAAAAAAGCAAAAGTAAAAAAAAACAATTCTCTCTTGTGGCTTATCACATCCGAAAAACTCTCAAAATACCCGTTTACATCATTTTCTATTATCCACTCTCTAAAATTCTAATTTATTTCTAGGTCACGCATTTGTCTCAGTTATCGTTTCATTTTATTTTTTATGACTTGTTTCTTTCCATTTTAATGTATTTACCTAATTATGACTGAATTCCTGGCGTTTTTGTTTCGCTTTTCATCTCGCGCACTTCCTTATGTGCATATGAGCATTTTTCGTCTACTGCTGCTGCTGCTGATGATGATATCTACGCAGGCCAGTCATCCTTCGTCGCAGCCAATACTTTCTTCACGCTCATATTTCACTATGGTACACATCGAAAAGTTCGTCGGAGCACATTTCATTTAAGCACTTAAAAATGAACAATGATGCAGCATTCATCTACATCTTATTCCTATGCACTTACTTTAAGTAAAGCATAATAAACTGAATGCTGTGTTTTATGGTGATTAACGTAAATGTGATCCTATTTTCTTTTTTGAAAGCAATTGACAAGCAAAGCTCTAAAGGTTTAACAACGCTTATCTCTCTTCTATAAATAAAGTCCAGATGTAAGAAAAAAGCAAAGGTCAACATGTTATTCCTTTTTTTTTTTTACAAATATCTAGATTTAAAGATCTCATGTATTGGCTTAAATCTCTGAATTCCTTAGTTTATTGAGCGGACTGACGCCTCTTTTTCTCCCCTTCCCTAAATTCTAACATTTACTTTAGCCCAACCTTTTTTTACACAACCACTAAGTACAGCAACCTTTTGGTCAGATATTATTTAATCCGGCCAAGAGTTAATCCCTTAAAATAGAAGATAACCAGCGATTGTCTCGAGAGGTCAAGTGGCCAAGATTTTCCAATTTGGTCCAACCATTCCCCACTCCCTGGAACTTTCAAAAGAGAATTCCAGGCAAGAATGTTTCCACTCTTTTGAGATTTGCACTCAGAAAATTTCGTCAATGCAACACGGTGGGGGAGGTGGGGGTCGCAAACGCTGGAATAAACTTTTATGTCAAGAGTTAAGTGAATGTTTTTCCCTAAATATTTGCTTCATTGTTTTTATGTGGCGGATGAAGAGTTGGGTGGGTAGTTGGGATGCTGAAGACAAAGGAAGATAAACCGATAACTTCTCTACTTATCGACATAAAAAAGAGCTTATCACGCATCAGCACAAAACTAGTTTTTGATACTGTATATTTGGTAATAGGGTACCATTAAGAAGAAAATGTGTTCACTGACTTATGTTTACTTGCTGACGTCTGAGTTTTTTTTTAATGTCAAGCAGATAAACTCAAATGTTTATTCGGTACACGTAAATATTTGACCGCAGTTATTTCTATTTCGTAGTATTTTGATTATTAAGAGTACTCTTCTTATCGTCGCGCAGTGGATAAAGTACTTGCTTAAATTCAGTTGTAAGTTACACTCTTCTAGAAATAGGCGGGTAATACAATTGCGAAGTAGTTAGGAAATCTAGCCGTTATGGTTGACAGAACAATAAAATGCTACTCCTGCAGATTGAATAAAAGGTTCCATACAGATTTCCGAGTTCGACAGAAGGATTCCCGAGTTCAACATACTTCACGTGAAGAAGGTCGGATACGATATTAACAGAAACGTTGTGAAAAAACAACACTCAGGATTAGAACTTAAATTGGAAGAATATAAATAATATAAATTATTAATCATCCGTTCCAAAATTTCTGGAGCAGTATTTCTGTCTGAAATCAGATCCTCTCTGATCTAGTAAATGTTTGGTATTTAAAAGGGAAACTAACATTTTTCCATCTCGTTTTCTGGAATCAGATAAGGATTTCGAAGTCAAAGCTATAAAAACTCATTAATTAAACTTCAAGATGGGTGAGAGAATAGAGAGAATAGAGACAGAAGAACACAATTGAATTTGTTCTTAACTTTTTTATTTACTTGTGATTACTAATAATATGTATTAGAAGGACGCATGGAAATTCTAAAGTAGTTAAATTAAACAAAAACATAATAAAACGACGAATTGAAAACATTTTTAGTAAATTCTTTTTTGACCTTATTAAAACTAAATAGAACGAAAAACAAACATATTTTTCTTCAATAAAAATTCAAAACAAAACAATGTTTCGCCTTTTTCTGAATAAGCTATATATATAAAAGCGAAAATGTGTGTATGTATTATGTGTGTATGTATGTATGTGTGTTTGTTTGTATGTCTCGCAAAACCTTTTCACACGGGTCACGGATTTTCGCTAGATCGGTATCATTTAAAGCTTCCAACGTTCGCCCTAGAACTATCGAAAAATTGGCCAAAAACGTTAATCCCTTCACTCTGAAATCAGCACTTTTCTCAGGGGGTGGGCAGCAAATACCGTCCTCTCATGACGAGTTCGCTTCTACGCATGCGTCATACGACGTTGAAACATAATTTACTTTAAATATTTGAAAAAGCGGCACAACTTCGTCGACGTCGGCTTAGCTCAGTTGCTTAGAGCGCGGCTTCATTATCTAAAGGGTTTGAGTTGTAATCGTGGTGTGGGATGTCTTTTTTTATTTTTTAAATTTTAATATTGAAACAGGCTTATTTAAGCCAGTGTTTTTTTTGGGGGGGGGGTATTTTTCAGATTTCTTAAAGAAGTTTTAACGTTCGTTTTTCTGTTTTCTTTTTCGGGTTTTCTTTTTTGTTGTTTCCCATTTTTATATTTAACATCGTTCGTTTGCCTTACGTAAGTTCTTTTGTGTGTGTGTGTTTTTTTAATATTTACTTCGCTTAATCTTATGTTTTGATTAACACCCACGCCCGCCCGAGCACACACACCTCGAAACACCCGGGCAACGCCGGGTACCCCCACCTGTTTAAATATAAATTACAATGGAACAGTTTTCAATGCACTTGCACATATTTTTTTTTAATATATAATAAATAAAAAAAAAACTTACGGTTTCCTTTCGAAATGACACCTTTGTAAATTATAAAATAAAATAGCCAATTTGAAACTAAAAAGCAGCGATATTGTTTTGTTTTACAAACGGTTTTGGAGAGGAAATGCTTTTTATAAGGTTTTACTCATAAAGAGCGAATATAAAGGGAGATAATTCGTTGCTAATTAATGTTTATCACGCTTATGATTTTTATCACACCGGACGTCGAACAAGTAAATTATTTTGATATTCGCTTTAAGTTTTTTTAACTGAATTTTTATTCTTGATTATATAATAAAAAACTAACACTACTGCGTTTGAATATATAGTTAAGTGTTAATCATTTGGAACTGCAATAAAGTTTTACCGCTCACCCGTTTTGCGAGCACATTTCAAACAAATGCCTTAATGAATCTTGCTTTCCGAGCTTTTGGAAAACTGCTTCTGTGGTACCAGTATTCAAGAATTCTGGCGAAAGAACTGACCCATTAAATTATCGCCCTATTAGCCTCCTCCCACTTTTCGCCAAAATATTTGAGACCTTAATTAACCATGCTCTAGTCCAGCACCTTACAGATGCTAAACTTCTGACCGACCATCAATATGGATTTAGACAAGCCCGTTCCACGGCAGACATCCTCACTGTAATCTCTGAACGCATATACCATTCACTGGACAAAGCGGGAGAGGGCAGAGCGGTAGCTCTAGATATATCTAAGGCTTTTGACACGGTATGGCATGAGGGTCTCCTCAGGAAGATTAGATCTTACGGTATCACTGGTAGAATACTTAACATAATTAAATCCTTCTTAGATAAGAGAAAAATCCAGGTTGTCCTCGACGGTCGTACGTCTAAACAATATAATATAAATGCGGGAGTGCCCCAGGGATCTATCCTTGGTCCTCTGCTGTTCCTGATATTCATAAATGACCTCCCCGACAAAATTGCCTCTGAGATGGGTATATATGCTGATGACACCACACTCTATAGCAGGCACGACAGGAAAACAAATGAACATATATCTAAAGTAATGGCAGAAACACTAGAGGATGACCTCAAATCAGTAGTGGAATGGGGACAAAAATGGATGGTAACGTTCAATGCCACCAAGACAAAACTGGTTTCATTCAATAATTACAAGAAACCTGCTCTACCACCTATAGCAATGGCCAACAACTCTTTAGCTGAGAGTACGTCTTTCAAGCTCCTTGGCCTAACGTTCACAGGAAACATGAGCTGGAACAATTACATCGAGGGCATTGCCAGGGCCGCTGCGAGGAAGGTGGGCTCTCTCTACCGTGCTAGAAAACTTCTAACACCTGAAAGTATCCTGTACCTCTATAAGGCCACTATTCGCCCATGTATGGAGTATTGCTGTCATATTTGGGCCGGTGCATCGGCTACTAGTCTCTCGCTCCTTGACAGGGTTCAAAAGAGAGTCGCAAATCTGATAGGCCCTAAACTGGCATCAAAACTTCAGCCTCTGTCCCATCGTCGAAACGTTGCATCCCTCTGCCTGTTCTACAAGTATTATAATGGTGAATGCTCTGAAGAACTGCAAGCACTTGTGCCCCCACGACGTGAACACCCTCGACAGACCCGACAAGCTACAAAATCCCACCCCCACACTGTAGAGATCCCTAGATGTAAAAGATCTTTCTACTCCAGTAGTTTCTTCCCCAGAACTGCTAGACTTTGGAATTCCATTCCAGGTCACTGCTTCCCCAACTGTACTGACATGCATACGTTCAAGTGCAACGTGAACCAACATCTCGCTGCCCTAATCCCTACATAGTACCCCAGTAGATGTTTCCCCTGATAGTAGCCCCCTACATTAAAGTGGCAATGTGCCTTGTTTGGGGTGAAAATGTAATAAAAAAAAAAAAAAACACTTCATAAGTTACCTTCTCAGGTTTATGCTGAAACAAGAATGTTAAATTCTAGTTCATTAAAACAAAGGTTATAATAAAATTATTGGTGTTCAAACGTCCTGTAAGGAACATGAGAGACGGCTTCCTCTGATTGGCTGTTGGTTACCATAGCAACGTTTCCAACATTGGCGTTTTAGAGACAATTTCTTCTGATTGGTTTTGGTTACCATAGTATTTTTTTCTCGTCGACGCCTTCATAAATCATAGCGGAAATGTCACTCGCATGACATCTTTTTTGGATTTTATAGCGAATAAACAAAAGTAGTGATCTTTACCGTGCTAGGCCTGATAATCTGTCACTTGCGACGTTGGCCGTTAATTCTGTTTCTCTCATTTCCCCGTCTTTCTTTTTATTTACTTAATTACGTCTTTTAATTGATTTTTTTTTTATTTCGTGAATTTAAGAAGTTGGTCATAGTTTTTTTATGGTTTGGTTATAATGCGTATAATATTAAACACAAAAAAGAAAGTACTATTTCAAAGCAAGGCCTGGAAAAATCATGGATTACATTGAAAAAATGCTTAGAAAAGTAAAAGGACTAGTTGTAAACACTGGAAAAGAAAAAGACAAAATATTCTAGTAAAAATATAATAAATTTATGACTTAAAATATAATAAATTTATAACTTAAAATAACGCAGTATTAAGACTTTATATCTAAGGTTAAGTTTATTTTTAACAAATTCTTAATGTTGCACTATTTTCAATTATAAATTTATTATTTTTTACGAGTATGTCTTGTCATTTTCTTTTCCAGTTTTAATAACTAGTCCTTTTACTTTTTTAAGTTTAAAATTTACCAAATTACATTTCATGCTCACATTTTTCTAGGTCTGTAGATTACTGTTTAAAATATAATAATAAATAAATAAATAATACGTCCACATAAAAAATGGTCGACTTTATAAGAAAAACACCGCATCTCCGAGGTGGAGACCTTAACCATAATATCGTTTAAATAATCAATAACAAAAACTACGTAAACAGATGAACGATAAAAACTAGACAGTAAATTCTCTATGGCATCATAGCTTAATGGGTTAGGGCGCTAGATTGAAATACATAAGGTCCGTGGTTCGAATCCTAGCAACAAATAAGCAACGCTGAACAGGAGTAGGACTCCGAAACACGCGTGTCGCTAGATTACTGTTATTTAAAAATTAATAATAATTAATTAAATAAATAAAAAATACATCCCAATAAAAAATAGGTGAATTTCTAAGATAAACACCGGAACTCCGAGGCAGAGACGTTAACCTTAATATCGTTTAAAAATCTACAAAAAAAAACTATGTAAACAGATTAACGATAAAAAAAACTCAATAGCAAAGTGTTTATGGCATCATAGCGTAATGGGTTATGGCGCTGGACTTAAATATATGAGGTGCGGGATTTGAATCCATACAGCAATCAAGCTACGTTGAAGATGAGTAAGAGTCCGAAACACGCGTGTCCGTAGATTACTGTCTTTAAATAAATAAGTTGAAGAGCTACGAATTTATTAACCTAATCTAAATCCATAAATGCCTCTTTTCCGCAAACGTAGAGCTGCATTTTTTGATTAACTTTACAAATTAAGATAATTAAACGTATAAAAGTGAACTTTCACATACGCACAGGAACTCTTTCACTCGACTTACGCCTCTCGAGTTCATTTTTTTATGTTGACCCGTTAGTAGATATTTTTTCTCAGATAAAAACTAAAGCTAATTTTTCTCACAGGCCCAAATTCATTAGTAATAAAATGTAAATGCGCAGACCAAAATTGACAGAGTAATTTAGTAGTACGTTTCCGCACACACGGAAACAAAGTCATGTGTATTTTTGGTACTGCACTGCTTCTAAATAGTTTTTACAGTTAAACTCAAGTTTCGCGATATTTTATTTTAATTGTACGGTGGAAGCATAGAATAGTTTAAAAAACAACAACAACAACCTCCTCCCCCCCCCAATGCTAAAAATGGCTTCCGAAATGATAAGTTTTTTGTATTGCTACACGTAATCCGAAACAAATGAATATAAAAAGATGTATACTTATATACTTCTTGCATTATATATACGTGTGTGTGTGTGTGTGTGTGTGTGTGTAAATCAATAAAGAAAGAAAAAGAT
>NC_136515.1:16666059-16721059 GCF_053919585.1 Euprymna scolopes
TCAGCAGCTTGATTTAGGTCACTACTATAAAGCGCAGCACCTTCGTGGACAGCGCTCCTCCATGCCAACCTGCTCCCAGCCACATCCTCCCATGTCTCAAGGTCCATGTGAAACCGCTTTAGATTTGCTTTGATGTTGTCTTTATACCTCATCTTTTTGCCACCCTGGGCACGCTTTCCCTCAACAAGCTGAGAGTAGAAAATCTGTTTTGGGAGGCGGAGATCCGGCATTCGGACAACATGACCAGTCCATCTGAGCTGCCGTTGAGCAACAGTAGCGGTGATAGTGGGAATGTCAGCCTCACTCAGGACGCTGGTGTTGGTGCGTCGGTCCTTCCAACTAATTCTGAGGATTTTTCGGAGGCATCTTTGGTAGTACGTCTCCAGCCCACCACCACTACCTTTATCTGCCCAAATTGCACAAGATAAATTGAGTCTAGGATTGGCTCTATGCTCACATGAGGAACCACAGAAGCCACAACGGAGGACAGTCTTACTCGGACACGAGTGACCGCCGATGATGATGATATAAGAATACTTTGATAAGTATGTTTTAACTTGAATAGGGATAGTATAATAAAACTGTGGGGTTTGCGTTCGCGGCTGGTCTACATAGAATGGAAATAGGCACAGAATTTAATAAAGACTTTTCATATCTATCTGCGTAAGTATACTTTGATAATTATCTTTCAGTTTGTAGAAATATGGTATAATAAAATTATGGAGTGTTCGTACGTACCTGACCTTAGCGGAAGAGTTTGGTAGAGTCCTCAACGGTCAAATCGTTTAACTTTGACCCCTTTATCGCCAAATTTCTGGCCAAAATCATATCACATCGATTTTCCTAAATCTCAGTACCCTGTATATTAAATTTCGAGTTTGTATATATATATATATATATATATATATATATATATATAATTACGTGTATTTTTTCCGTCTTCTGGAATTTTATTTTCAGTAATTCAATTTCGTTCAAGAAATTGTATCATGCTTAGTTTTTTTGCATCAGCCTGCGAATAAAAGTCTCACCTTTTTGAGCCGAAACTGTGCTTTTATGCGATGCATCGTAAGAAAGGCGTTAAACGAGAAATACCACGCGCTTGGTCGTTCTAGTGACGGAGTTGGCTGGTGTCGGGTGGCTGCTGCAAGGTGATAAACGAGGGATACATTTACAGTTAATTGATCGGCTAAAACCTTCGTTTGATGTCAGTTTGTAAAAAAAAAAAAGAAAGAAAAACTGATAATTACCAAACAAATAAAATAAAAAAGAAAAATAAGAATAGCTATTTTTTTTTTGTCCGACAGAAACGCGTGGATTGCATTTATTTGTTCAGGATTGAATACGAAAATATTTTGGTCGAATGGCGATGAAGGGTGGGTAGATAGGGGAGGAGGGAAGTAGGGGATCTTTTCTCGGAAACTGAGAACAGGTTGGAAGTGTGGGATACGTTTAAGATGGAGATTGTGTTTTCTGATAGGAGCAAATAACGGAAATTTAAATATAACACTTGAAGAAGACCAGGGAAGGGAGTGACGGGGAGAGGTAAGGAGAGGTAGAAAGAAACAGTGCACTTATGAGAAGTAGATGAAAACAAGAATAGGTTCACTTAAAACTTGCAAAGAGTAATCAGGGTTTATTTCGGAAATTGAGAAAACGTTGGAATTGTGGGATACGTTTTGAGATAAAGATGGTGTTTTAAGATACGAACAAAAAGCGGTAATTTAAGGCATAATCCTGCACAAGAAACAGGGACTTATGAAGATAGCAGGGAAGAGAGAGAGAGGGGGGACGAGAGAAAGAAAGAGAGAGATAGAGAGGAGGAAAGTAATGTTCAAATGAGAGAAAGGTTGGTTGTTGTTGTTTTTACGGCATATCGACCCTTTTCAGATAATTTAATGCTGAATCCAGTGATTTTGAAGTACATTTTTTTAATAGAATATATATATATATATATATATATATATATATATATATATATATATATATATATATATATATATTATTTTTCAAGTCGGTTTATAATTAACCCATAGTTGGTAACTTTACAGGTTCTAGCATTCCGGGTCAGAGTGGGCGGTGGACAATACAAATTAAAGGGTGGCTCCACACTCCCCAAAGCCAGCAAGCTGGGGCCTCACCACTGAATATAGTTTACGGTCATAACAAGGACCGCATGAGAGAAAGGGAAGAACAAAGAGAAAGAAAAATAAGGTAGACCTGCAGACTTACAAAAAGGGTGTTTTTGAAAATTGTAAAGAAAATCGAATTATTGAATACGTTTTGAGATGAAGATCGTGTTTCAAGATAAGGGAAAAGTTGAGAGCATTGCCAGGACCGCTACGAAGAAGGTAGGCTCTCTCTACCGTGCTAGAAAATATCCTGTACGTCTATAAAACTACCATTCGCCCATGTATCGAGAGTTGTTGTCATATTTGGGCTGGTGCATCTGCTATTAGTCTCTCATTCCTGGACAGGATTCTGAAGAGTCGCCACCAAGCTAGGTCCGAAGCAGTTATCTAGTTTTCAACCTCTGTCCCACCGACAAAATGTTGCATCCCTTTGTCTGTTTTACTAGTATTTTAAAATCGATGCTCCGAAGAACTACAAGTTTTTGTACTTCTTCGACGTAAATATCTCCGGAAACCCGACAAGCAGCAAAATCCCACCCCTACACAGTAGATATCCCTAGATGCAATAAAGCCTTCTCCTCTAATAGTCTCTTCCCCGAAACTGCTTGACTCTGGAATTCCTTCCGGGTTCCTGCTTACCCAACTGTACTTACATGCAGAAGTTACCTGTAACAGACAAGTCAGCTGATCAACTCTCTGCATAGTGTCCCTGTTGGGGGTAGGACGGTCTGCCTGTGTTAGACGATCCCGTCCCCATGAGTGTAATGGTGGAATGGATGTATTTAATGGTAGAGGAATTGAAAAGACGAAAGGTCGCATAATGAAGACGAAAATATACCGTTATATATCAACGAAAGAAATGCAATTTAGTTGCATAAATATACAGGAAAGGAAGTGATGGGAAGAATAAGAGTTCATTAAGAGATGAGTAACGTTACTTGCGTCAGGAATGCGGTGGTAGCTCATAGCTCCAGCGGAGCTGTGCTCGTCACATGTTGACTGTTTGAGCGTTCAGCAGAAAAGAGGGTGAAATATGAGAAACAGGAAGTGACGTAGCTAGGTCGCTCTTCTGAGTTAAAGGATGACAATCGAGTTAGGCTGAGAGTGTTCAACTCCTACATCCCTACAAATTATGTCCCTGATAGTGGTCCCCTTTACCAAAGTGGCACAGTGCCTTGTTTGGGACGAAAATGTAATTTTAAAAGAAAGGTATGAACTGATCGTGTAACAGTAAGACGTTGAACAAAATTTTTAAAAAAATACGCAAAAAATATGTTGCGAGAGATATGGTAAGGGAGGGGGGTAAAAGCAGCATAGAGGAGGAACAGAGAACTGTGTGAACGAGATAACAAATATAATATAAACCTTGTGTAAATGAGCATTTGTCACTATGGCTTGATGAACTTCAATTGGCGCGTCATCGCAAATTTATTTTTATTCACGACAATGCGCCATCGCACTTAACCAAGGTAACGACATTCTACGATAAAATCATTAGGCATTAGTGGAAAACAATTTTTTTTACATAGGCATCACCACATTATCAAGGCCAAGAGCCCACTCAAGGATAAGGGTTAAAGAGTGTACAGTAGAAATTGGACTATATAGTAATCATTAGTAATGAAAATTTGGTAAATTTGATAACTTATATGGAACGGCTCATCAAGAACTTATTTACGTTAGACTTGAAGACAACCATATTGTAGTCAGCCGGAAAGCAGGAAAACAGAAGACAATTCCACAGGCGTGCAGTTCTAAGAAAGAAGCTTTGTTCATGGAATCTACGTTTAGGTTTAGGCACAGATAAAGAGTGGGGGGGAATTATTGATAGTGTTTACAGCTAGACGAGTGTTTCTTGTGATGGCCACTTTGTTCTCCAGATATAAACCCATTTGCGCAGCTCTGATCAATAATAGAAAATGAACGTTTATGAAAGAGGTGTTCAATTTTCGCCGTGGTTAATATTGTTATTGGAGATGATCTTTATTTCATATAAATAGAAATTTGAAGTTGAAATATTGTTTTATTTAAGAAAATATACATTTGTATACACTTGCGATGAATTGATACACACTTAAAATTACCAGAAAATTGAAAACTTGGCGTAATATTAAATATTTGTTCAAATTCTACCAAATATTTTCGAAGTTTTCTATAGCATCACAGCATCTCAAATCGGCCGCTTGACATCAATATTTGACAAGAGGCTGCTCAACGTGAGTTTGAAGCATACGAGTTATGCTGATAAATAAATATTTCCTTAAACAAAATTATGTGAAATTATTTTTCGATCTGGGTTAATATTTTCATTGCATACGTTCTTTATTTCATATAAATAGAAATATGAAGTTCAAATATTATTTTATTTTAGAAAATATAGATTTTTAAACACTTGCAAGAAATTGATACACACTTAAAATTACCAGAAAATAGAAAAATTAGCATAATATTAAATATTTGTTCAAAGTCCACAAAAAATCAGAGAAATAAGGTACCCTGTTATGCTTTTCCAGTGTACCATATTTCACTTCTCTGCGTTTCATAGCAATTTAAAATTAAAAAAAAACATATTGACCTGCAATAAAGCGATACGCATGGCTTGGGATGAGACAGCGGGGTGGGGGACAAGTCAATGAAAGATTAGTTCTTACTGTTTAACAATCATCTCTATCCCTTCTATTAAATAAATTTCATTTTGTGTGTGTGTGTGTGTGTGAAAGAGAGAGAGAGAGAGAGAGAGAGAGAGAGAGAGTTCCTCGTAAGTTTCGGAACGGATGAATCTGTTATCAGCAAATTTCACACAAACGTATTTTATATACCTGGCAGTGTTCTTAGATATGTTTTGTACGGAAAGTCATCCGAGAAGTGTCGAAAATCGAAAAAAAATCCGATCTAAAAATAGTCCTTTCTCTCTTAAAAGAAGATTTTTTTACAGGGGAACTTTTTTATGATACACCGGCCAAGAGAAAGAATAAATTCAGTAAATCATTCTTTCTTAATAACCCCCCCAGATTTCTTGACATCTGAAGACTTAGCAGAGGTGTAGAGCATCATCAGATCAGATGTTTTCAATATCCAAACCTCATCATTTTATTAAAATTAAAAGATGTTTTCAATATTCAAATTCTTTTTAATGGGCATACTTTACGATGAAAGACGTACAATTTTAAATCGACTCAAATCATTTCTTTTTGTAAAGCAACTTTTCAGCATGCGTACATATACATTAGTAGTTTGAAATCGCTTGATTTATAGTTTTGTTTCTAAAAGAATATCATGATAGATCTGACGGAAACGACACAGGTTGAAGCGCCAAAGAACGCACCTCGCTTCAATTGAGATTGCATTTATGAGTTCATGTGTGGATGTTAAAATAGTTGGGTTGATTAGTGTTGAACCGAGAGAAAAAGGAAGGGAAAGGCAGGGGGCAATTTTGTTCGGAAAACTGAGAACAGGTTGTAAATGCGGGATACGTTTTGGGGTAGAGGTGTTTTTTTTAATATAGGAATAAAAAGCGGTAATTGAAAATATCACACCGGAGAGGTAAAAAGAAAGATCAGCGATAAAGAGAATGAAAAAAATAAATGAAAAAAAGAAATAATAATGAACTTAAAAAAAAAAGAGAGATCGATTTACTTATAGACATACGGAAAGAGATCGAATGCTTTCTTTTTTTGATACTGAAAACAGCTGGGAGCTAAAAATCATTTCCACTACCAAACAACACTCTGATTGTTATACGTCATGTTCTCATTTGTTATTGTTATGCTATGTTATTGAGATATAAAATAATGTTCTTAAATGCAATTTTGCTTTATTAATTAACTAGCGGGGGTACCCGGCGTTGCCCGAGTGTTTGCTTCCGGGACGGGGGGAGTTTTAAAAAATGTTATGGTAGGTAAGTAGGAAGGATCAAACCCGGAGTCATGAGTAAAAGTAGGAAAATAAAGTGTGAAAAAAAAAAAAAAAAAAACATCTGCAACGTTAACAGTTCGGCCACCAAGAAAACTCCATTCCAGTTGTTTAGGAGAAAAAAAAACAAAAAAAAAACGAATACGGTAGGTCGGCGCGAACGTGAAAATATAATGTGAATTGTCCAACACGCTAACCACTACGCCACAGAGCACTGCAGCTTAGTTTAGTGATTTTAAATAACTTTACATGAAAGAACTACGAAGCCAAACCGGTGTTCTCTTCTCAACTGTTCCTTGTGAACGATCCCCAAACGGTGTTAAGTGGTGACAGGGGGGAGGAGGAATTTATGAGAGAGAAAATATTTTACCACTTCCATTGATCTTAACCGATTTTGACCGTGACTTCTCAACAGAAAAAGTATAGAAATCTAAGATTATCGAGGAATTTGAGAAATAATAAGCCTATAACACACCTCAGATATTGTTCTGCCGTTTGTGCATATTATATTTGCATGGAATATCTTGATTTTTAATCCTATTAAGGTCAAAATCCGACGTGAAAAAATGAGTTCATTTTATTTATATAGAAGATAGAGAAGATATAAATATATATATATATATATATAGTATATATATATATGTATGTATGCATGTATGTATATATATATATATATATATATATATATATATATATATGTATAGAGAAGAAATAGAGAAGAGATAAGTGAATGCAGAAATATTTTGCTAGAATAGCCTTAAAGAGATTGGAAGGAATGGAATGGGGAAGGAAAGATGTTTTCTTGGAAACGAAGAACAAGATGGGATTAGGAGATACGTTTGGAAGTAGGCATAATGTTTAGCTGTAGTTTAATGTAAAATACTTAAGAGAGAGAGAGAGAGAGAGAGAGAGAAACGGCTGGCTTGTAAAACGTTCTTTCTGCTGATTGTTGTCCTCTTACCTGCAGCTGTAGTTTTTTTTTTCTAGATTAATATGAATAAGCATCCTCGGTTTTTGCGAGAATCAACTATTAGCTTCTTACATAAAATTGTTTTATCCAGTGTTTGCAGTGATTTAAATCTACAAAAAAAATCACGTCCAAAAAGTATTTTATTATTTGGTTTATGGGTATTGAGGAACGCACGTCGAAACGATGTAAGCACCGAAGTAAAAACGCAGAAAAGAATTAGGTATAGTAAGCATGGTAACAGAGCCGTAACAAAACGCATCCGGCGACCGGCCAACATACGTGTGACTTGTTGTGAGAAAGCGAAGTCGAATCAATATTGTCAGTGTCTACGTGTGCAACGAGGCGTCTCACTCTTCGTTTCTGCTGACTTCATGGCGAGCTTTTGTTAGAGGTACCTGTTTATATTGACTTAACTCAGATAGGTAATGTCATTGAAAGCACATGCAGTTCGAGCATCCATATTGATTCGTAAAGATGCAATTATAAAACGATACTTTTACAAATGTAGGCAAAGAAAAGTATATATATATATATATATATATATATATATATATATATATATATATATATATACTAGCAATTTTACTCAGCGTCGCCTGGGTCCGGGGGTTGCTTTGTTGCCTTTTTATGTCAAGTTAGAATTTAACCTGGGTGGCAGTCATAAAACGTTGAGAAGACAAGTGAGGTCTTTGAAGATAATAAACATCTTTTTCATTTCCCTTAATCCCTTATCCAACCTACATTTTAGTTTTTATGACATAAGGTACTTGAGAATTTAGTTTTTTGATCTTGGAGTCTGTAAATTAAGAACATTTGCTATGGTCACTAAGTACTAACCGGTGTCTTTCAATCTACACCCATTTATCCACACACATACATGCAACACACACACAACACACACATACACAGACACACCCACACACACACACTCACGTTAATACATATATTCAAAAGCGAATCTATGCTGTTCGTTTTTATTTTACTCACACACACGTACTGAAACTAGGCAATAACTCTAAACTACGCAGGAATAAATTTAAAATTAAAATAAGGTAAATAAAAGAAAACAAAAAATAAATAAAAATGAATAAAAATAAGATAAAAACAAATAAACAAACAAAATGACTCCCACCCAGGTTACATTCTAACTTGATAAACGAAATAGGAAAATGTATTTGGTTGAAATATCAGTTTCGACGGTAATTCTTGGCCTGAAGACGTAATCCCCCAACGCGGGTGATTACAGAAACATGTATGCACATACGTAGCCATTAATGTTTGTACAAATATATTTTATATATATATATATATATATATATATACACACACATATATATATATATATATATATATATATATATATATATATATATATATATATATATACTAGCAATTTTACTCGGCGTCGTCTTGGCCCGGGGGGTTGCTTTTTTTTGCCTTTTTATGCCTCTTTTGATCTTTATCTTTGGTGAGTCCAATATTTCCTTATATATATATATATATATATATATATATATATATATATATATATATATATATATATATTATATTTATTTATATTTTATATTTATTTTTTATATTTATTAAATTATTTTAGTAAATTTCGATTGTGATAACATTATTTTTTTTTATTACATTTTCACCCCAAACAAGGCATATTGGAACTTTGGTGTAGGGGACTATTATCAGGGGCATAAGCTACTGGGGTACTATGTAGGGAGTTGGGTAGTAAGATGTCGGTTCACGTTCCACTGGAACTTCTGCATGTCAGTACAGTTGGGGAAATTAGGAGCCGGAATGGAATTCCAACGTCTAGCGCATCTCTACTTTGTAGGGGTGGTATTTAGTTGCTTATCGGGTTTGTCGATGGTATTTACATCGTGGGTGCATAGGTGCTTGCAGTTCGTCAGAGCACTCACAATTAAAATACTTGTAGAACAGACAAAGGGGTGCAACATTTCGTCGGTGTGACAGAGGCTGAAGCTTAGATGACAGTTTAGGACCTATCAGGTTGGAGACTCTCTTTTGGGCCTTGTCTAGGAGCGAGAGACTAGTAGCAGATGCACCAGCCCAAATACGACAACAATACTCCATACATGGGCGAATGGTGGCCTTATAGAGATGCAGGATACTTTGGGGCGTTTGTAGCTTTCTAGCACGTTAGACATGGCCTACGTTCTTGTCAGCGGTCCTAGCAATGCTCTCAATGTAATTGTTTCAACTAATGTTTGCTGTGATCCTATTGATCAACGTAGCCACCGCACGGTAGATGCAACGTGCCCGCAACAATCCTATTTCTTTAATTTGCCCCCTTAGCAGCTAGTCTTCCAGTGTAAAACCAACTACTTTGGCGAGGTTTCGGGGGCAGTGAATTCTTTCACCGTATGCGAAAGAAACTACAGGATCAACATTGACTAATATTCCCTGTAAGAATGTATGTGGTTCTCGCTGTATTGTTCTACTATAAGTCAGTCAACTGTCTCGAAAACTTCCTGGCATCCTACTTGTGCTTGGTTGTTGCGGCTTATGTTGTGTTTAACCAACATATAAGAAAACCCTGAATTACATTTTCACTAAAGATGCGTGTAAACTGTTTTGCAGTTTTTTTCATACCAGAGCCAGGGCCAGGCATTAAATAAAACGCAATCTCTCGGCCTTCCGACCGGTAGTATCTGTTCTGCATCTCGTCCTTGATCAATGTAGAGAAAAAACCCTTAATACTGAGACTATTGCAATTTTTTGCATAATGCTAAAGTGCCCCCTTTTTTGGCCTAGCTGCTTTGCCTCCATATACAACACGACCATCGTGGGGGGGGTGTTTAAAAGCAACGCCATTTCAGCAATTCATCTTTTTGATTGACTACGTTAAATTTAAACACTTTACCTTTCCGGTCTCGTCATTGCTTAGAGGTATTTCCAGTAGATACGAACTCATAGAAATTGTAGATATAAAGTACATTACTTAAATAAAGTTCTTCTTACTTGTAACGTTTAAAGATAAATGTACGTTTTATGTAAAATTCAGAAACACATGTTTGCATAAACATAAGTAGCGTCTTTTTTTTGTATAAATTCGAATCAAAAGAAATGGTTCGAACTTAGATGAAAATAGAGTATTAATGTATATTAAGAATTCAACAGATCGTGTTATGGTATGATTAAGGAGGTTAAACATATATGCAGTGTGTTGTAGTGAGAATAATTCTCTATTTTCAAACTAGCAATTTTTTTTCGTTTTGACGGTGAATTCAAATTGCAGACAAACAGAAAAACAAAAATAATAAAACATGATCTTTTAATCTTGTTTTGTCTTTGTCAAAGAAAATACAAAACGGCAGGAATTGATTAAGATGTAAAGAAATTAAGATTTTACTACAGAAGAACATGTTTGCAATGCTTAGAAATTAAATGCTTTCCAGAAAATAAAATTAAAAAAAAACTTATCGGACAGTGATGTGGAGATCAAGTTGTCATGCATTTATCCTAAGATATTAGTGCTTTTTTGTAACAAATAGTGAAGCAGAGGGGATAGGGAGAAGAAAAATGTGATTCCACGTGAATGGATAGTCTTGTGAAGGGTAAAACGTCCAATAATGATAAAATCCAAAAATACAAAATACAAAAAAGTTGGTCAAGTTTACATTTCCCTGGATTTTACTTGTGGAAATGGAAACTTAACCAACTTTTTTTGATTTTGAATTTTTGGATTTTACTAGATAATCAATTGACGTGAACTCACCTTCTCTTCACCCTATTCCCTCTGCTTCGCTATTTGTTACCCAGTAAGATCTATGACTAACTTGTAGTTTCAACAAATACTTTTGCAAGCACAATCCAATCCCGCATTTTGCTAAATCTTACCCTCTGATGAGAAGGAAAGTTTTAGTTCGAAACTCCGCGGATTAAGGACTGTCCACTTATTTTGTAGTTCCTTTTTAAAATTAAATATGTTTTTTACTATTTTTCAAAGTGGTTTTAACGTATTATTTAACTACTTGTACTCGATACCAAAAAGTTTGGTTGTAGCCTTAAACGGCAAAACATTCAATAAAGTTGGAAAACATGATTATAAACGTAAATGGCAATAAGGGAACTGGAACTTCCATGGCTTGGCCCGTCAGGTATCTCAGGGCTCCACAGACTGAACCCGGTCGTCATTATGCTACTGCGAGATTATATATGCCAATGACCATCCGCTGTTGGAATGTGCAGACGCTGCTGGACTTGCCGTCAGCAGTAACGCGCCCAGAGCTGCTCGTGTATCTAAGGAAGTTCAACGTTATGACATTTACATATTTGTACTGTCTGAGACCAGGCTGGCTGATGAGGGGCAGTTTTCTGAGTTGGCTGAAGGCTACACCATTTTCCGGAGTGGTAGCGCAGATGAATGTAAGAGGGAATAAGGCCTCGCTTTAGCTATAAAAACATCAATTCTTTCTCGCCTTGAAGAACTTCCCTGTGATGTGAGTGACCGGATCATGACTATAAGGTCTTCTAAATGGTCGTTATACAACCCTTTTGAGTGTCCATGCACCCACTATGGAAACAACAGAAGATGAAAAGGTTGCTTTCTACCTTGCTTTGTGCAGTGTAGTTAGATGCATTCCCTCTGCTGACAAGATCTTCATTCTTGCAGATATTAATGCTAGAGTGGGAAGAGATTTTGAAATCTGGGATGTGCTGAGTAAACACGGTGTTGTCGTGTAATAGCAATGGTCAGATGTTGTTGCAGTTTTGTTCAGATATGGATTTTAAAATCGGTAACGCCGTCTTTCAGCAGACGGACAAATATAAGACAACCTGGGTGCATCCGAGTTCCAAACAATGGCACTTGATAGACTATGTGTTAGTCAGAAAACGTGAGATGAGGGATATCCACAGCGTTCGTGTCATGCGTGGTGCAGAGTGCTGGACCGATCATCGGTTGATCCGTGTAAAGGTTAAGTGTGTTGTGAAGCCCAAGATGATGGGACCTGCTGTGACTATCTCGAAGCGACTTAATGTTGCCCGTTTAAGGGACAATATTGTGAGGGAGAACTAGTAAAGGAGAAGGAAGAGATTGACTGTGAAAACACTTGGCCTGCTTTTAAGGAGACTGTAAATGAGGTATATGATAGAGTATTAGGTTATTAGCGTAAACATCAGGATTGGTTCAATAAGAATGATACTGAAATCTAGGTTCTGCTTGATTCAAAGCCCAGAGCAGTACATGCTTATCTTGAGGGTCGTTTGACGGATGGTGAGGAAGATCGATTGAGGGGCAATTTTAAGGTAATCAAGCCTAAGGTGCAGTGGAAGTTGAAAACATGCAGGATGAATGGTGGAGGCAGAAAGCTGAGTAAATACAGATTCGAACAACACCAAGGTCTTATACAACCTACTGCGTGCGGTTTACGGACAATCCAGATCCATTATTACTCATTTACGCTCGAGGTATAGTGGGGATCTTCTTCAAGACCCTACCGACATTCTTCATAGATGGAGTAAGCATTTCGATGACCTCTTGTACAGGCCTTCTTAAGTTGATCAGGAGTTTGTTAGGTCGATTCCCAGCAATCCGGTCAAAGATATCTTGGCAGAGGTTCCTTGTCTCCATGAGGTTGAAGCAGCTGTCCATAAGTTGAACAATGGAAAGTCTTCTGGCCTGAATCATTTGCATGCAGAGATTTTAAAATGCTCTGGACTCAAGATGATGCAACGCTCAGCGGACTTGTTGCAGACTGGTTGGCGGGATGAGTGTGTTCCGCAGGATTGGCGGGATGCATTGATGGTGGTGTTATACAAGGGGAAGGGTAGCAGAGATGAATGTAGAAATTATCGGGGCATTTCTTTGCTGTCAACAGTCGGTAAGGGGTTCAGAAGATGAGGAGGGACAGTGGGTATGATTTTTACAGCTAGGCAACTACAGGAAAATGTATAGAACAGCAAAAGGGTCTGTATAAGGTGTTCACCGTTTTTACTAAGGCCTTTAATACAGTAAATAGGGATGCTTTGTGGGAGATTCTGAACGGCTTGGCTGTCCTGACAAGGTTGTAACCATCTTAAAGCTCTTCCCAGATGATATGAAGGCTGTGGTCAACGTTTGGGGAAAGCTGGCTGATCCTATCTCAGTAAAAAATGGTGTGGAGCAGGGAGACATTCCAGCGTCCACACTCTTTGCGTTATATTTCACCATGGTCTTTCAGATGGTATTTGGGGGTTGGCCTGATGGTGTCTACATTCGTCACCGAACTATTGGGGGTTGTTCAACATAAGGCGCTTCAATGCAAGTACAAAGGTACTCACCAACACGCTCCGTGACTTGCTCTATGCGGATACTGTGATCTGGTGGCTCATACGGTGGCTGATATGCAGCATATTGTGGACGCCTGCTTCAGGATTGACATACTATGAGCCATCAGTTTATATCTGTCGGTCAAGGATAGCGGTTGTCACTAAGTGTATATACTTGGGTAGCACACTAAGTATGTCCGTGTCCTGGATGATGAGATATCGTTACGGATCAGCAGAGAAAGTGAAGCCTTTTGATGTTGGACAAGCGTTTGTGGAGCTGTCATTGGATCTCGCTGCCAACAAAGATTTGGGTTTATGACGCATGCGTTCTCCCTGCTCTTCTCTATGCCTGTAAAACTTGGACAACATACAGGAAGCATTTAAGACGTCTCAGGCGGCTTCACCAGGTTTAAGTTGGAAAATGTGTGTAGTGATGTGGAGGTTCTTGAACGGACACTATGTCTAAGCATTGAAGCTCACATTATCAAACAGACTGAGATGGAGTAGACATGTGGTGAGGATTTTAGACAGTCGACTTCCCAAACAACTCCTTTATTGTGAGCTCACCGAGTGAAGACGTCTGGTTCCGAAGCCTAAAATGATATTCAAAAATTGTTTGAGGTCCACTGTAAAAAATGTGAGATATATGAATGAACCTGGGAGAGTCTTGCTTTGGATCGTGGAGAGTGGAGAAGGACCTTGCGGGGAGGTGTGGGCAAGTTTGAGGCAGATCGAATCCAGTATGAGCAGCTGAAACGTGATATACGGAAAAAAGGTAGGCTGAAAGGAGCAGTGGATTGGCGGGGCGCCAAATTGGTCTGGAGTGTGAGGTATGCAGAAAATTACGTCTGAGCAGAGCTGGGCTGATAAGTCACAAGACTATTCATCAGCGCAGTGGGCCACAAAGCAGTCTTGTGTTGCCAGATCTAGCCTGTGTCAACTGGCGTACAAAACAGCAGGTGGTTTGAAGCCGCATTTGATTATACATAGAAGTGACCATTAAGAACTGCAAGTGGTACATATCTGCACAATATGCGCCAACGAATGCCAGAGTTTGACAGGGCTTAAAAGCTACCTTCGTGTGGACCATCACTGATTTGTTTTCGCGTTTCTGTATATCTTATATGTTGTTCTATATCAAGTAATGGCAATGTTTGAAAACGAATTTTCTGCCATCATGTATGCACCCCCATATATATATATATATATATATATATATATATATATATATATATATATATATATATATATATATATGTTGTTTTGGTAAAATATTTTTTTGGAATATATTTCACTCTCTTGTGTATACTTATCCTTTTTTTTAGAAACTGGATAACCTTTTTCTTCTTATATATTGGGACAAAGTAAAATTTGTCTCAGTCTAGAACAGGAATAGACAATACGTCCACTGGTTTATCGCAGATACATTGTGAATAGATCCACATGGTATTGAAAAAACTTCCAGAACCTCGCAGCAGAGCTGGAGACACAAGAACAGTCATGTGCGCTGTTGGCAATGCATGTAACATGAAGAAAACTGGTAATTGTCTGTTTAAGTTCGACGCTTTTAAAAGGTTTGCTTTCAAGTCTTTGCCTTACTCGAGCCAATCGCTAGGAGAGTGGGGTGAGAAGCTAATCAGAAAAGATACGAAATTTCAATCCAATCTAGTTTAGGATTCTATACATGGTTTAATTCAGTTTTAGATTACTACTTAAATCAATTCTACACAATATTAAAATACATCTGTATAAAATAATGTTGTTTAAAACCAATCTGCGTCTCTATCTATCTATCTATCTCTTTCTCTTCTCTCTCTCTCTATATATATAATATATTTATATATGCATACACATTTTCACAGGCATTAATATATATATATACACACACACATATATATAAAGATAGCTATAGATATGTGCGTGCATGTGCTAATTTGTATATGCACATATACATATACGTACATATATATATATTTGCATATATATGTGTGTATATATGTATGTATGCGTGTGTATGTGTGTGTACGTGTGTGTTTGTGCTTGTGTGAGGTTTGATGTCAGTCTGGAAACGGTACACGCAATTATTCGCGAGAAACTGAAGATGTGGAAAATTGGTGCGGACGTTTCCCCAATGATGGCTGGGGAAGATCAGGAGTTAATATGTTGTCATAGCAAGAAGATGGTCGAGCTAATCAATTCAAACTCTTCAACACTAGATGCTCTGATTAAGGCTGGATCTACTGCTATAACTCAAAGATCTAGAGTCAGATTTCCTAGTGGATGCATGCTGGCTCTCAGAAGACCAGATAGAGGAAATTTGCCCAGAAATTTATGATGATCAAGTTTTTGGACAGCATTTGCATGATCTATATGCAATGTTGAAATTTTAAAGGAGTTCAGGAAGAGATTCAAATTGGGTCAGTGTGTGTTGCATCATGGTAATACACCAGTTACAGCGCCATCCTTGTCACAAACTATTTCACCAAGAAAGGCATCAAGATAGTTCCCCACCCTCCCTATAGCCCAGTTCTTGCTCCCTGTGACTTTCAGTCATTCCCTATACTTAAGGAAAACCTTGGAGGCTGTAGTTATTAGAAAATTGGGGAGATGAAAGAGGCTGTGGCAAGGATCATTGATACGCTCAGAGAAGGGGATTTCCTTGCAGCCTTCCAGAAATTGCTGGAACGGTACAGCAAGTGTATTGCATCCGGTGGATATTACTTCGGGAAGAACTAGAGTTCATGCGTGTACTATCAATAAAAGTGCCCATACAAAAACGTCTGGAAACTTATTTAAGTTATCTTGTATATTTGCATATATACATGAACATAACTTTAATTATGTATACGCTTACATATCCTTTCATATAAACACACACACATACATATATATATATACATATATGAATATATATGCATAGATAGAAAAGTAACTAGATAGCTAGAGAGCTAGATAGATAGATAGATAGATAGATAGATAGAGAGATAGATAGATAGATAGATAAATAGAAAAGGAGGGGGAATGAAAAAGGGAGAATTTGTCGTTTAATTTAGAAATAAAAGATACTGAAAATATGAGATTTTAATTTAGATTTGAAAAATATATTTTCAAGGGCTTTACCTCGTATTTCATAATTATAATGAATACGTAATTTGATTTGCGCAAATGAAATAAGTGCAATTGAGTGTTGCACGTTATGCAATTAAAATTATGAATAACCAATCAGGAAAATGTCAGCACGCCATTTTTACCTTTACACCGATAAACCAACCCGTCAAACATGCAACGCATTTAAATTCCCACATACGTTTATTGGCGTTCACTGCACCGTGCATTCACCTGCGATCATGCTGATCTCGGTTTATGGATACTTCTGCTAATATATACTAAGTATTATTGAATTAATGATAATTAAGTATACGGTTCTCGTTTCAAATACATATCCGCCTATTTTATTACTTAACTAGCAGGGGTGCCCGGCGTTGCCTGGGTGTGTGTTGGAGGAGGGTAGATCAAAACAAAATGGAAACTAAATAATAATCAAAGCATAAAACCCTGTTTTAATAATAAAAAAAACTACAGCGAAAAAGTATTGGGAGTAATTATAGTACTCAAAAAACTTCAACCTGAACTAGCGCCCATACTTACAAAACTGTTTAAACGTTGTCTTAAGGAGAATAGTTTCCCATCTCCCTGGAAAATCTCATCAGTATGCCCTGTATTTAAGAATTCAGGTGATCGCTCATCCCCCTCTCAGTACAGGCCAATAAGTCTCCTGTGCGTCATGAGTAAGTTGCTAGAATCTGTGTTAAATACAGAAGTAATCAATCATCTCAACAAAAATAACCTTCTTAGTGACACTCAATATGGTTTCCGTTCTGCTAGATCTACAGCAGATGTCCTTACAGTTATATCGCATAGGATTAGCAAATCTCTCGACTGTGGCAATCTTTCTAGGGCAATTGCTCTTGACATATCTAAAGCCTTTGATAGGGTATGGCATAAAGGTTTACTTCATAAGATCGCTAGCTATGGTATAGCTGGAAAAGTCTTCTCAATTATTAAATCATTTCTTTCTGATAGGTTCATAAGAGTAGTAGTTGAGGGGCAAAAATCAGAAGCTCACAGTATTAATGCCGGTGTCCCTCAGGGATCCATCCTGGGCCCAACTCTTTTCCTGATCTACATTAATGATCTTCCAAATCATATCCTTACATCATTTGTAGACATTTATGCTGACGACACTACCATTTATGGTACCACATCTAAGACAGTAAACGAGCAAGTACTCTCCAATTCTCTCTCCTCTGATCTTGAGCATGTAGTACAATGGGGAAAGGAGTGGCTGGTTACTTTTAATGCATCTAAAACCAAGCTTCTCTCTTTACATCATCAACATTTTAATCCACATTTGTCATCAATTGAAATGAATGGCTCTCGTCTTCAGGAGGCCTCAAGTTTTGACAAGCTTCTGGGCTTGACCATTACTCCTGATCTTAAATGGAACACGTATATCAAATCTGTTGCCAAGGCCGCTGGAAAAATGGTGGGATCTTTCTATCGATCCAGTAGATATCTCACTGCTGATGCTATTCTCTATCTATATAAGAGCCAGGTACGTCCAAGGATGGAATACTGTTGCCACATCTGGGCAGGAGCTGCTAGAAAGGACTTGTCCTGCCTTGATAGAGTTCAAAATAGACTTCGTAGCCTCGTAGGAGATGTCCTTTTCTCCTCCTTGCAACCTCTATCTCACAGAAGAGATGTTGCGAGTTTGTCTCTGATGTATCGTTATTTTCATGGAAAGTGTTCAACTGAGCTTCAATCTATGGTCCCCCCTCGCCAAACTTTCACAAGAAACACTCGTCTAGCTGTAAACACTATCAATAATTTCCCCCACTCTTTATCTGTGCCTAAACCTAAACATAGATTCCATGAACAAAGCTTCTTTCTTAGAACTGCACGCCTGTGGAATTGTCTTCCGTTTTCCTGCTTTCCGGCTGACTACAATATGGTTGTGTTCAAGTCTAAGGTAAATAAGTTCTTGATGAGCCATTCCATATAAGTTATTAAATTTACCAAATTTTCATTACTAATGATTACTATATTGACCAACTTCTACTGTACACTCTTTAACCCTTATCCTTGAGTGGCCTCTGGGCCTTGATAATGTGGTGATGCCTTTGTAAAAAAAAAAAAAAAAAAAAAGGTAGGCTCGAAACCGAAGCGTTGAGGTTAATAGTGTGATTACTTAGCATGAACGCCACGAAAGTAGGGACTTTAGAACAGCCGAAAATAATTTTTTTAAAAACGCAAGTGGTTGAAGGTCAACGGACGGTTTTTTAGGTCAAATATTACGCCATAGTAGTAGTAGTAGTAGTAGTAGTAGTAGTAGTAATAGTAGTAGCAGTAGTAGTAGTAGAGAAACGAATTCACAGCGCGAAGTAAAAGATATTTACGACGCCGTTTCGTAAACGTTCGATATTATAATCTTAGGAGTATATAAAATTTCAAAGATATAGTAACCACCCAGAGAACTCCCTCCAAAAAAGCTATGCCGGACATAAAGAAAAAAATGCACACACTAACACACTAACACATATTTTTCCTTATATATATATATATATATATATATATATATATATATATATATATATATATATATGATGATTACAACGTCTTGTCAGAACAGTGCCACTCCCTCAGACATTTAAAATACATGAGCCCAAATGCCTGAGGGAGTATCTCATATGATGTTACAGAGTTTTAGCTTTGTACGACAGGTTATGATGGTGGTTGTTATGATAGTGGTGGTGATTGTCGTGATAATGATGATGATGATGACGATGATGGCGATGATGGTGATGATGATGATGATGATGATGATGATGATGATGATGATGTTGGTGGTGGTTGTGGTGGTGGTGGTGGTGGTTGTGAATTTTTCTTTTTTCTTTTTTTAATTACTACCGCTATTACAATATTTTTGGAATAACATTTTTTCAAGTAAAATTTCTATTTTTTGTCCCCTGTAAATTCACCCTTGTCCGTTCATCCGTTCGTCTGTCCGCACTTTTCTCAATAACTCAGCCTTGATTTTTTTTTTTTAATTTTGCACAAATATTAATCATGGTATAAGTAAAAAAAAAGTAACAGAACGAATTTTTCGGGAAAATTCCGGTTACCCCACTAGGTGTGCCTTTCGGGATATAATGGCTAAAATTTACACTTTTGTGCTTATTAAAAAAATGGATGCCTTGGATTTTTATAAAACTTTCTGAAAAGTTGTAACTAACTGATTCCTATATAATTTTGTTAAATAAAATCTTGGTGTGCCCCAGGGGCTTTTTTTAGGAAACACTAAATTTGGGGGACTATTTTACCATATTTGTCAAAAATTTTCTGTGTATGTATATTTAGCAGTTTTGCATGGTGCGGAACTCAAATTTACATATGTTAATATGTCTTGTGGACTTTTAAGGCTAAATGGGCGGGGGCAAATGCTGGACTTAGTCATTTCTTTTTTGCATGGTCCAGAACTCGAATTTACATATGTTAAGGCCTACCACTGCACCGTTTGTACATTTTTACCAGGATTTGACAACCCCTGGGGTCTTTGGGGGCTCAATGGGGAGGAGAAAATGCTGAACATAGTCATATTATATGCCTCGTTCACTGTGCACTCATTGGGCACCATGCGTGTTTCACTTGTTAGTCACTAAAACGCAAAGGAAAAAAACTTAAAAAGTAGAAAAAATAATGAATGTTGTCTCATTGCAATGTGCTCTTTTTTTTAAAGATATTTTACAAAAGCCGACAATATTCTTGTTCACTTTTGGCCCTGTCGGCGGGGCATTAGACTACGCCGACTGTCCCCCCTGCAGAGGGTAAAAGTCCCTCAATGGGGATCCTGGATATGACCTTAAACTATATCCAGTGGTGAGGCACCAGCTTGTGGGCTTTGGAAAGTTTGGACCACCCTTTAATTACCATTGCTTCCAGGTCTACTCTGACCCGGAGTGGTAGTACCTGTTAGGGTCCCAACTATGGGTTGAATAGAAACCGACGTGAAAACAACAAATATATTCTATTAAAAAAAAAATTCTTCAAAATCTTTGGATCTGGCATTAAATAACCCGAAAAGAGTTGATACGCCGTAAAACAAAAACAACCAACCAACCAACCTTGTTCACTTTTTTTTCGACTTTCAAGGATTTCTTTGTGTTTTATGCCTGAATACATCTTGCACCTAATTTCAACTTATTGTTTTTTTAATTCTTTAAAAGCCAATTCACTTTCCCGCGCTGCTCTTTCAAGTACGTTCAGTATCGATAAAGCTTTTGGATTATTTTTAGCGTGGTGAATGCTTTATATTGGAGTGATTGGGTTAGAAGAAAATCGAAATTAATCACGTAGCTTAGTAGAGTTGTATCAGCCCGCATTTGGGTGAAATGAAATCTCGAACAGGAAAAAAAGGTCATTATTTCCAAGAAGAGCACCAAATGCCCTCATTAAAACATGACTTAACTTTTATTCAAAGGATACACTGGAATAAAACAGATTTCATTACTTGTGCTTTTTTTGTACTGAAGGTATCTCAGCGTCCGCTCGGCTTTGCCCGGAACATAATGACAACCGCTCGGTTTTGCCTTTAATCTGACGTACAATTCGCGGAAACGAGCAGACGAGTTTTAGATAAATATAACGGGGGGGGGGATATCTGCCAAGACATAGAATCTGCTTTAATATTATGTTTTAATTCGTCCAGATTTCGTATATATTATTATTAGGGCTATGGCAAGATAATATTCTTTTCATTATATTGACTCTCGAGCATATATCAGTTAATATCTTATATGTTTTTAGAAAGAGTGCTATGGTTCTTGATTGATTAACTGTGCCTTACTGTGTCGGATATATACTTTAGAGTCGTGATTTCAAAAGTAAAAACAAGAAGTATTTAGGTGCGATTAGCTAGAATCGAAACCGAAACTGTAGTATTATAAGCAGAGTAAAAATAAAAATGAAAAAAAAATAAACTACGATCAATGTACAAAATTTTTAACGTTTTTTTTTTCAATTGTCACCTATTTTGTGACCCCTTAAAACTATTTTAACCGGCTAAAGACTCATAAAACAACGCCCCGTAAAAAATCCAATCATTTGAGGCGCCTATCGTCACTCTGAGACTTGTAGTTTCGGAGGAGATAGAGTTTGAAAATATGGAGACAGACAGGCAAATAGACAGACAAACCAACAGACAGACATATGGCCGTTTATATATGAGATTTTAAGAAAAATAAATTTAAAAGAACAACAACAAAAATACATTGTTCATGGGAAGCATGAAAACTAACAACATTACGAATTAGTTATGTTAGACAAACAACTACAGTTTCCCGAGGTCCTGGATATGACGTAAAACTATCTTCGATGGTGAGGCCCCACCTTGCGGGTCTTGGGGAGTGTAGAGCCACCCTTTAATTGGCATTGCTCCCAGGTCCACTCTGACCCGGAGTGGTAGTACCTGTTAGGGTCCCAACTATGGGTTAAACAGAATCTGACTTTAAAAAAACTATACTCCATTAAAAATCGTTCCTCAAAATAACTAGATTCGGCATTAAATAACCTGAAAAAGTTAATATGCCGTAAAACAAAAACAATCAACCAACAGATTCCCTAATCCGGCTGGGGAGCTTTTTTTCCATTTCTGTAACATTTTCTTAGGTCAATTTACCATGATCTGATGCTATCCTACTATCCATTACCGAACATCACTGTCTATCTGATTTCTATTGACCCTTAAATTCTAGTGGCTTTTTGGTCTTGATAAGCAGTTATCCCTTAGGAAAAAATCGTACATTTACCTATTAAAACCCGACTTCAAAACCGAATAAGTGATGCCTGTTTCTCTTCCCTGCAACCTCTTCAAAAAACAAACTTTGCGTGCCCGTTTTTGTTCTATCTTTATTTTCATGGCAGATGCGTGTCTAAGCTTTGATATTTTACAAACTTTAATAAAAAAGCAATCATCTTACTACAACAACTATCAACAATTCCTCTCGTTCTCTATCTGTGCCTAAATATAAACACATATTCCATGAACAAAGCTGCTTTCCTGAAACTGGCCGTATGTGAAATTCTGTTCTGCTAGCCTGCTTTCCAGCTGACCACACTATAGTCGAGTCCAATGTAAACAAGTTCTTGTTGAGTTGGTCCCTAAAATAATCAAATTATATCCAATTGTCAACACTAACAATTACTACACAATTGTCCTGGAGGCTACTTATTCTCGAGTTACTTTCGGGCCTTGATAGGTGGTGCTCCGCTTGTAAAAAATGCCATTTCCAATAAACAATAAATTTGAATAACATTGCCAAAAAGCATGTCAATAAGTGAGTATGAAGACAACAATTTATAAAACAATCGTAAATGAAAATTTATTTTGACAGCAGACGGTCTGTTAGAATATAAAAACTAAACAGACCAAAAGAAAAGCCAACGATGAAAAAATAACATAGAATGTTTCTTAAAAAATGGAATGTACCATTTGAAAATATAATTACAATTAAAAACTTTTATGTAATCCGATTTTTTTTCTATTTTGCAATTTAAATATCAATTGTTCGAATCTCTAACACTTAGTTCACGGAGTATATCTGCCAGGTTGTTTTTGAAATACTTTTTCTGGAGTCCAGTTGCAACTATTAGTATTGAAATGATAAAAATATTCCTAAGATACCGTACATTCATTAACCCTTATTCTCTAGTAACTCCTGGGCCTTGATAAGTGGTGATGCAATGAAATTTTGTATGTGTATGTGTATATGTTCTTCTAAGGGGGTGGGGAGTATCTTTATCTATTTATGAGTGAAATGTGTGTATCGTTATTGTCGTTATTGTGATCGTTAGCTTGCTGTTTCTTAGTGTCTCTGTGATCGTCTAGTTAAACACTTGCATTTCGAAAGATTGTTTCAGGCCAAAAATATTCAATGCTAATTCATCCTCTTTGCAATCCGAATTTATAGAAAGTATTTACGGATTATTTGTCTTACTACGCCAAAACTTCAAGATGTAAAGATTGAGCTTATCTTAGTGTATTATCAGAAAAGATAATGTAATATATTTGTTTGAGCCGACTTCGACTTAGAGAGGAAGATGTAGACCCTAAGAAGTTAGACTTGACGTTAAACGCTAATGCTCTCGCTACGGCTCGTGATCGTTTGATTAAATGCCTATGGGTGTGTGTATCATGTATAAAGTGAACCCTCTCAAGACATAACTGTCGTTCCGTTTTCTATGTTTTGCTGTCGAAGTCTCTTACATCTTCTCTGGTAGCTTGCAAAATCTGTTCTGAGTGTGAGATTACAGATGAACCTAGACAAGTGTTTCTATATAGAAACTTAACTTAGAATTGACCAGGCATGAATCAAACATTAAGATGCAGATCGGGAGGGATTCGACCCCTTTTCTGGCTGTGGCGCTTTTCATCTCCATCTTGAGACCCATCAAGTCTCTTCAAAGGGGAGACTTGCTAACACGTCTTCCCTCTCCGCTGATTGAAGCTCAACTCTTTCTTCTTAAACCCTGAAACTCCCGCGACGTCGTCACATGATAATACATCCACTATCTTCCGGTGAACTCCAGTCGTTAGGTATGATTGATGTGCAGCTGATCCCCTCTGACATCAGCAATGTTTTTCCACTGCTCGTGGGAATAAACTCAACTCTGTTCGCTCGATCGATGGATAGATAGATAGATAAATAAACTGATTGATTTACAGGCAGATACATAAATAGCTTCATATACTTGTATATACTCGACCAGATCAAACAATAGATAGATAGATAAATTAAATTAAGCAGATCGAAACATTAAATCACTGGTAATTTTAGGGTGTCGCTAAGCTATCCCATTACACTGACCCGCTTGTAAAAAGATGTCGTTTCCAACATAAAAAAAAATTCGAATACAATTACAAAAATGCATGTCAATGAGCCAGTATGAAGACAAGGAATTATAAAACAATCGTAAATGAAAACTCTATTTTGGCAGCAAATGGTCTTTTAGAATCTAATTGCCAAACAGAACAAAAGAAAAGCGAACGATGCGAAAATGACATAAAACATTTTTAAAAAATGGAATTTACCATTTGAAAATATAATCACTATTCTAAACTTTTATGTAATCCGATTGTTTTGTTCTTTTGCGTTTTTGCAATTTTCTTATCAGTTAATGCTGTGAATGAGGAATCCTACCAGATATCAGAACTTCATCCGTTATCTCATTTATTCCAACCGAGAGATCATTTTAAGATACTAAACATGTTTTTAAGTGCAATTGTTTGAATCTCTCTTACACTTGGTTCACGGGGTATATTTGCCAGGTTGTTTTGAAATACTTTTTTATGGGGTCCAGTTTCTACTATTATTAATTTAACGATGGAGATATTCCTAAGATTTCAAATTCTTTTCATGTAACTAAGACCTTATATTTTCTCTCTCAGCTCTGTTGAACTTTGGAGACTGTAAATTTTTCTATTCCCATATAACTCTATCAGGTTTACATTTATAAAAGTCCTTTTCCAGTTTGTAAAAATCTTTTAGATTTGACGTGAGATACAAACTCGTATATTCACATCGTAAGCACGTCTTTCTCTTTCTACTTTTCTCCCTCATACACAAACACACATACACACACACATACACCCCTCATACACAAACACACATACACACACACATACACACATACACACAAACTCACACAGATACATAACTCCACATACGTACGTAAGGCGCCCATCACACTATATACACACTTCTTTGAGTGGAAAATCGCTTTAGACAAGACAAAAAGCCACTTCATGTAAGGAGCTTAAAGTAAGTAAAAAGAAATCAACAATAAATATTAGATGAATAGATTTTTCATTAGAAAACAGCAATTTTCTCCTCTTTATCAGAAACATATCTCAATTAATGTGATGACTAAAGCGGGAAGTATGTGACTGCTGAAAATAACGCTAAGGTTCATTTCTACTCTGCTTATTCAACCAACTAAACTATATGCACATCGAAAGACACATTTCCTTTATACGTACCTATTTCAACATTAATTTTTCCTCCATTCTTACTGCCGTTTAGTTTTCCTTTAAATATTAACTGTATATAACGTTTTTCCTTAATAAAACCCATTTTAACCTAATAGATATGATCAAACAAATCTACCGGATCATCTAAATCCAGATGTAATCTTATATCTGTACCAAACACACTTCATAGCTCGTGGTCTGGTGATATGGCAGAGTTGGACCGTTTTCATTTGAGAATGATGTTAGGGAAACAGTAACGGCTGATATAAATATACCGTCAAACAATCCTCATGTGTTGACTATGACGTAACTTCCTTTTTGTATCTCTTCTTCTGTTCTCACGAACATTTTTCCTAGTCACTGTTATATCGTGTCTGTATAATGTTATCTGTACTTTATATTCCATATCTACACCGGAAAATATATGCACTAGCTAAGATAGTACTAAGCAACTAATCTATTTCGATATAAAGCATTTCCTTATAGTATTGCAGATTGTGTGTAAAGCAGATGCACCATCAAAACCCAATAGGATACGCTTGAATTATATTGATTATAACCCTGTTTATACGTGTGATGAGTACAATAATTAATTTTTGTGCATAAGTCAGCCAACAATTTTTACGAATAAGGATTTTTTAATGTAAATTATGAAGGAAGTTTTCTTTATATATATATATATATATATATATATATATATATATTATTCAATATTTTACCATCGATTAAATATCTCCATTCTTCAAAGCAAATATAGTTTTTGCTATTTCGAGTGACTTTATTGATTTTACAGATTTTTTTCTCATTAGAAAATTTCAAGTCTAATATTAAATATACAACATGATCACCTTGACAAAACGGATTCCGTTAGATCAGCGAGGTTAATAGACTTTGAGCCAGGCCAGTACTAATGTGCGCAGACCATAGAGTGGAATGGGCCCAGCCAGGCCATTCTTGCACAAGACATGCTGCATGAAATAATACAGCCCGCCCAGGAGGGTTAGGAGTGACGTCCATACAAATTTATATTTTCCTTTCATATTTTTTATAATAATAATAATAATAATAATAATAATAATAATAATAATAATCTGCCAGCGAGAAATCAATGGTGAGAGGGTGTTGCGATAACACAAATTTATTTGCAAATGCTATCGAAGGAGCTGGAAAGTGCTTGACGCCTGGGGAGACTTGTTGTCACTCAGCTTCCAGAGAACACCACAGGTTTTCAATCAGATATCTCTGATGACCTGTGAGAATGCGCCAAGAGAGCCAATAATAATCGTTAAATGGGGCCAAGAACATTGAAGATGCATCTCCATAAGTTCTCTATCTCGTCCTCTATGCCCTCACATTACCTCATCCCCCCCAAAAAAAAATGAAGCCAAATAGCCGAGAAGGATCAAGGAGGATGGAAAGATCAAGGAAAGAGCACTGACTAGACCTCCGCTGGACAAGTGTGAAGAGAACTGGGATCTTGGGGAGGCTTATTGCCACTCCAATTCCAGTGGAGACCAATGGCCCCTGCTAGCGAGAAATCAATTGTAAGCGGCTGTTTCGATAATGTAAATTAATATGCAAATGATATAAAGAGTTGGAGAGTACTGTAAAAATGGCGAGACTTGTTGTCATCCAGCTCCCAGGGAACACCACAGCTTGTTTTTAAGGAAAGATCCTTTATGACATGTGTCATAATATATACACGGCTGTATTTCTGTCTATCTGTAAACCGTTCTATCTGTCTGTCTGTCTCCATATTTTCAAATTCTATTTCATCCGAAACTAAACGTCGCAAAGCGGCGCTAAGGGCCTTAAATGATTACATATTTTTTTACGGGCCGTTCTTTTATGGGTTCTTAAATTGATTTTAAGGAGTCAAAATGGTTCAAAATTGAAAAAAAAAATCGTTACACAGGTTGTACATTCATCTGGGATTAAATGTATTTTACATTTCTAATCAGTTTATATGCGTGTTATGTTAGTACAGTGGTAACGTCGCTAGCTTTGAATGTTGCAGTTTCGGTTTCAATACTAGCTGATTACACTTAAATATATATTTTTTTTTTACTTTTGAAATCACGACTCTTTAATATATATACGAAATCTGGATGAATTAAAATATCATATCTAAGCGTATTTTACGTCCGGGCAAATCCGGGCGCCCCCTTCGCCAGTAATAATAATAATAATAATAATAACTAGCAGAATCTGTGGAAATCTTACGATAGTTGAACATTTTTAAAACAAAATCAATAAAAAATAAAATAAAACAAACAACGAAAAAATGTAAAATTTATTTTAGCAAATTCTTTTTAAAAAGAACTGATTTAAAGACTGAATATTTTTCAATGAACATCTAACACACAAAAGACGCATCTATTTTTATCATCAATTAATCAGTTATTTATTTTTATATAAAAGCTATAATGGGTCAAAAATATGCACCCCATATTTCGGGAGAAAAGTCCCTTTTCAAATATATAAAGAATCGTTTATTACGTTGGCTGTTGCGTCTACAAACTATGGTAAATTCATCAGGGCAGTTTTCAAACTATTTTAGAATTAATCGAATAAATAGAAATCAGATGTTTCCGCCTTTTTTAAAAAATAAGGAGATATTGTAAATCGAAAATCATCTGCTATATAATAAATTCACTTATTTTGTTCACTGGTCCAATAACACAAACACGATTTTGAATCCATTAGAAAAATACAAACGATGCCGGTAATTTTCACAAATAATTCAATATTAAATTATTTTTCAAAATAAAATAAAAAAAAGATTCAACACGGTACAAGAAAAGATAAAATTATAAGGAAGTAATTCCTTGCGGATGGGCGACAAGTTGGGAGGGTTCCATTAATTTTATTCATTGCCAATGAATTTGTAATGATTTCTGGCAAATTTTTTGAGCAGGTGCTGTCTAAAATTGAATTGAAAAGGAAGGTCAAGTGCAGCAGACTCAGGCTTGGGATGATGAAAGGAAAACTTAAGAGCGTGGACCAATTCCGTGTCCTTAAATGCAAACGTCGGCTTGAAATACAATATGAAATTAAAGAAAACTTCATAAATTGCCAACGTTTTTAATACGAAAATTGAAATCAGATGCCATTGATAAATAGGTAAATAGAAAAAAAAACTAATATCTGTACTTATATATAAAATACATTTTGTCTGCATATGTGTCTGTGCGTGTGAGTTTGTTCCCAATGGATTCCCAAACGATTGGGCGAAGATCTTCTTTTAATCTAACGCAAATGTATTTTTTATTATTATTCAGCCTTTACAAAGCATGTCGCCACTTGGATGTAAGGGACTACTATTTGGGGGCATGTCTATGAAGGATTAACAAGATATTTGTTTATATTACATTTAAACTTCTACATATCAGTACAGCCAGGGAAGCAGGCAACAGGAAAGGAATTCCAAAGTATAGCTGTTCGAGGGAACAAACTATTAAAGTAAAAAGCTTTCTGGCATTAAGGAACATCAATAGTGAAGGGGTGAGATCTTATTGCTAAGCGGGTTTGTTGGGGATATGTACGTCGAGGGGGTACAAGTGAAACGAGTTCATCAGAACACATTCCATTAAAATATTTATAAAGCAGGCACAGTGATGCAACATAGCGGCGATGGGACAGCGGTTGGAGATTAGTTGAATGCAACACGGTTGTACTTAAATCTAATGTAAACACGTTCTTGCTGACCCGTCCTCGAGTGGCTTTAGAACCTTTATAAGCGGTGACTCCTAAGTAAAAAAAAATACATTTTATAAGAATAATTTTATAAAATCATCAGTAGTTTCTCTACAGTGCCATGTTGTATTAGAGACTAAGTCACTAGTAGAAACATATGCAACTTTCTCCATGTTTAGCGCGCTGGCTCCCCGGACAGCAGGTAATCAATTGATTTAAGTTAAACATGGGTCATTTTGCCGATTTCAATAATGATAATTGCAATATTGGAAGTGTTGAACAACCGTTGATACTCATTTAATTCTAACCAAAGTCAGGTCTCCCTGAGAGTCTTATACGCATAGATTATACCAGCCAATAAAATCCAATATATGTCTAGGAAATCAAGTAATTCAAATGGTTTGGTATAATAATAATATAAAGTAACAGAAAGTCTGATCTTAAAATACATTACTTTTACAACGTGACTTTCTAAAGATTGAATGGGTCCCATTTAATTCAAGCGTAAAAAAAATCTGTTTTTTTTTTAATAGCCGGTTTAAATTTTTCTAAAAAAAAAAATCAACTTTTTTCATCCGAAACAAAGCGTATCACCGTTGGACATAAGGGGGTACTACAGGCACAGCAGAAACACCTCCCATATTTTAACATGCGATCTTCGCAGTCGCGCTCCGTGCAACTTTTGATCAATCATTAATTTGTATGAATGGACATGCATATCAGTGTGTAGAATTCTTCTGACTCTTCGATCAGACAATTCTAAGACCAAATCATGTTTGCGAGCTGAACCTGTAGAAGACTGCATAACAGAATGTCTCATAGCTCGAATAATGTCTGGCGTTCGAGCGCTTCGATACCTTCCAGATGGCGTGCTTTTAAGTGCCGAACCCGTAGCTCTGAAATGTGTAACCTATATCTGTATTGGTTTTCTATCTGAAACATCATCATGCCATCCTAACTTGAAATGAACTCGGAAAGCTGTGTTGCAGTTAAAGATCCACGATTCTTCAAAAACATTTTTAGAGTAAAAGCATGAAATGCACCAATTCAAACCATATTGTTTGATGAGGCTATCTGAGAAAAATGGAAAGTTATTAGGTAAAAGAAAAAAATATCATTGACACTTGCATGAGTTTATTAGCGACACATATTTGAAAGTTTAAATGTAGGAGATATTTCTGTTGCACGATGTATTTTGAACTATGGTAACAGTGGATTGTGAGGGGGTTAAGTAGCGCGCATTTTTCTACACAGGAATCACCAGTTATCAAGGCCCGGAGGCCACTCCCGGATAAGGGTTAATGGGTATGCATTAGTCAATGTGATTATCGCGTAGTATAAATAAGTAGTGTGATTTTTGTAAATTGGATTACTTAGGGGAACGGTTCATCAAGAACGTGTTTACGTTTGACTTGAAGACAATCAGATATTAGTCAGCTGAAAAGCAGGTAATCGGAAAAGTTCCACAGTTGTACAATTCTAAGAAAGAAGTTTTGTCATGGAGTGTACATTAAGGATTAGGCACATATAAAGAGTAGAACAAATTATTGATAGTGGTTTTGATTAGACGAGTGTTTTTCGTGAAAGTTTGGCGAGAAGAGGGCCATAGATTGAAGCACAGTTGAGCACTTGTCATGAAAATAACGATAAAGCAGAGACAGGCTCGCAACGTCTCTTCTATGGGAAAGATTGCAGGGAAGAGAAAAGGGCATCTATCAAGGCCAGATAAGCTGTTTCTAGCAGCTTCTGCCCAGTAGGAAAACTCCAAACGGGGATGAAAGTTCGAAGCCTAGAAGTTTGAGGGGGGGAAAATTAATAGCTTTCCAGGATTTAGAGACTTCAACAATGAAGGGGTTGGTTTTTGCTGCTTGTAACAAAAATACTTCATGCATTAGCTGGTTGTTTGGGTTTTACGGCATATCAACCTTTTTCAGGTTATTTAATGCCGAATCTAGTTATTTTGAGGAACGATTTTTAATGGAGTATATATATTTTTTAAAGTCAGATTCTATTTAACCCATAGTTGGGACCCTAACAGGTACTACCACTCCAGTTCAGAGTGGACCTGGGAGTAATGGCAATTAAAGTGTGGCTCCACACTCCTTAAGGCCCGCAAGGTTGGCCTCACCATCGGATATAGTTTACGGTCATATCCAGAACCTCCATGCGTTGGTGAACTGTAGCTTGTACAGGTATTATATGATAATTTGAGTGTGGATAAGTTTCATGTATGGTATAGAGAGCTCATCTTGAACTTAAACAGATTTTTCAAATTTGCAGGCAAATTATGTTCTTATAGATAGATATTTCCATTACTAATATAGTGATGTCCATTTGTCTTGTAAATGCTCTTTGATGTCAAACGTTGCCCAAAAGATTTCCAGTTTCTTAAACGCACGAGTCTTGGACTGAAAAAAAATGCATTAAATCTAATCTGACAATTCCTGGAAAAGATTTTGGTCCCCAGCGGCAGCGGTAAAAATCCAGTAAATGGAAAAAAGACGAAGACCGAGTAAAAAAAGAAGACTTTAATGGCAAACACAAGCATATCTGCACGTCCCCCGACTACAAAACGCTCAGACCCAGCGCTCCCCACCTACATTTCAGACAGAATTCACTTGACCCGAATCAATTTGCGAACAAGAATTTAAAAAGACAACTTCGACAGAAAAAAAATAAAAGACAAGAGAATAGAGTCAGTCTCTGTAAAGTTCTTGTTTGACAAAAGATTGCGTTTAACCATTCCATCTTCTGTCAAGTTCCGACATATTTGAAGCAGCGCGTTGACTTTTCGAAGACGGCCCAATGAATCAGCATCATCAAATTGATATTTGCTCGCATAATTATGCAACAGACAACGTATTTCCCGGAAGAACCTGGAATTGTGACTGTTTATAATTTATTTCCATATATAAGAAAAAGTGCAGTTCATAAAGAGATAATATTGGATCAGGGCCTCATTGGAAAATAAGTATTTTCTATATAAAAAAAAAAACTATAATGGGATGATATACGAGTTGCGTTCAATAAGTTTCAAGACATTTGTCGTATGGGCACTTTTACTGATAGTAGAAACGCGAAACTCTACTGACAAAATATTCTCCTGCTGCAATGCACTTAAAATATTTTACCGTTCTATTAACTTCTGGAAGGCCGCATGGAAATCGTTTTGTATGAGCGTGTCAATGACTAATCATAGCCTCTTTCATCCTTTCATTGTATCGGCCTCTAAGGATAAGGAATAACCAAAAGTCACAGGGAGCAAGGTCTGGACTCTAGGGAGGGTGAGAAACTGTCTTGATACCAATCTTGCCGAAATAATCTCTCACAAGGATGGACAACCATTGGGACAAAATTCGCGCACATCGTCCACATCTTCCATTTCTCGCGAATAATTGTTTTACCGTTCCCACACTGACATCAAACTATGCACTTATTGTCTCCATAGACACACGACGGGATCAATCCATGAAATGCTTTATTAGACTAATAAACTCTGGTGTTCTGATTTCCTTATTCCTCCAAAACATCTCAGCATCCCTCAAAGAATCCCTGTCTTTTTAAAAACTATTATGCCACTCCAAAACTGATGCTCGGTTCATGCAAGATGGTGCAAAAGAAGCCTGAAGAATTCCATACGTTTCTCTTGCATTGTATAAAACAAATTTATTGCATATCTTTCTTCTAAAGTGTCCTCCATCCAGATTGCATAATTGAAATTTATTAGCTTTGCCGATCAGGCTTTAAGAGGGTACATACCAATCCCTGCTACAGCTGTTCATTTGAGCGTAAAATCATAAAAATGCGTCAATTATCTCATATTATATAGAAAAGTACAACACTGGAATTTCAAGAGTCTACGATGAATTAAAATTTTTTCAGGTGTGAAAAATAACCCGGCAAAAGATAATATTAGATAAAACTCTCTTTTGAACAAAGTATTTTCAGGAAGAATGAAAGTTAATATTTGTTTTACATAGGAATCACCACTTATCAAGGTCCGGAGGCCACTCGCGGATAAGGGTTAATGGGTTTCCATTAGTCATTGCGGTTATAGCCTAGTAAAAATAAGTAGTCGGAATTTTGTGAATTGGGTTAATTAGGGGGGACGATTAATCAATAACTTGTTAACGTTGGACTTGAAGAAAATAAGATTGCAATCAGCTGGAAAGCAGGAAAACGGAAGAGAATTCTACAAATGTGCAGTTCTAAGAAAGAAGCATTGTCCATGGAATCTACGTTTAGGTTTAGGCACTAATAAAGAGTGTGGGAAATTGTTGATAGTGGTTTTAGCTAGACGGGTGTTTTTCGTGAAAGTTTGGCGAGGGGAACCATACATTGAAGTTCAGATAAGAACTTGCAATAAAAATAACGATAAAGCAGAAACAGGTTTGCAACGTCTCTCTGATGAAAAGAAGTTGCAGGGAAGAGAGAAGGCACTCCCCACTAAGCTACGAAATCTATTTTGAACTCTGTCAAGGCAGGTTAGGCTTCTTCTAGCAGATCCTGCCCAGATATGGCAACAGTTCTCTATCTTTGGGCGTACTTGGCTTTTATATGGGTAGAGAATTGCACCAGAAGCAGTAGAAGGATCCCAGCAGTTTTCCAGGGACCTTGTGAATGGATTTGATATAAGTTTTCCAAAGAAAAACAATCGAACAAAAGGGGTAATCTCAATCGCGTATTGATATGTCAAATAGATTGCTGTTTAGGTCTGGCAAGATTTTAAAGTTATAGTGTAAATATCTGTGAGGTTATTGTTTGACAACAGATTTCATTTAATATCTGGCTTCTATATAGGTAGAGAATTGCATCAGGAGTTATAGTCAGGTTCCTAATGTAATTTTGTGGGAAACCTATACATTTTTGGAAAGGTTTTGTTCTTAGGAATCAGAAAATCAATGTTTGCCTTTGCCAAAATTCGTTTATGGCGGACATATTGGATTTACAAAATGGCTGCTGTAAAATGTACGTTTTGTAATATCTTTGCCTCTAATAAGCTGGAACACTGATTTGAACTGCTAAACCTTAATTTCCATGGTCATAGAAGCCAATGGTGGTAGTTATAAAGCAACAACATTTTCAACATTAACCTTTAGATGCATAACTGGGTTCAAACTGATGTGGTTTTGTTTTATTGCAATATCATTGTAATAAAAATATGTATCATTTATAAATTCATACTTCGGCTGTTCCTAAAAAATATTGCATTTATATCAGTAATTCAAATTGTTATTTTAATTCTGATACTTTGATCACTTGTAGTTTTTGTATTGCTATTCTAACATTACTGTAATGCTCTCTGTGTTTGTATGTTAAGCATGAATGATGACTCGCAATGTAGAGAGGAGGCATGTCAAACCAAGGAGTCTGTTAACTGGAATCAGTGCATTCTCTGCCAGTCTGATGATAAAAAGAAAGGAGTTTTGGTGCAACATCCTCGATTAGAGTCCTATGGGCTCGTACTGCAGGTAATTCTTGAGAGGGCTAGTTTGAATGACGGGGACTATGTCCAAGTCCAAAGGCGACTGCAGAACTGCACACCAAAAACAATATGTGAAGAGAGGGCGATCTGGCATCGCTCAGGTCATGCAAGTGCAACTAACAAAGTTGAAATACAATGTGCAAGCGATCGCAATCTACACGCTTTAGCTACAGGACATTACACTGCCAAAAAGCCTGGCCAGAAAAGGGGAAGCACAGAAGAAGCTTTTCCAGGCCTTTCTACATCTGCTTCTGCATTTCCATTCACACGATCACATACAAGTCCACTAAATAATAAAGAGTGCTTCTTCTGCTAAGAGGGCAATGGCAAACACAAAGGTAAAAATGCCGTGGAAAGGTCCCATAATCCTGCACTGACGACTAGGCTGAACACTTGTATATTACCAGGTGATGCACATGCCTATACCACAAAGCTTGCTGGACCAAAAATATGTTCGATGTTCTTCGAGACACTCACACTAGAAAAACTGCTGAAACACCTTTTCTGCAAAAGGCGAGTCTGCTTGAGCTGATAAATCTTATTGATGTAGAAACAAAAAAAAAACAAAGCATACCTTGGGATGGATGATATTGAAACGACATGTTAATATGCTTGGTTCGGAAGTTTTTGAAAGTCATGTACCTGTATTCAGTAAAAAAAATAACGGCAAGAAACTATCCTTACTTATTTGCCGCACCTCGTCTGTTCGACCAAAGATGAGGAAGCCAACTGTTCTCTACTCCCCAGATGAATGTGAAGAAGACTTGTATTAATAACTCACTGAAAACTGGTAAGGATGAGGAGAACAGAATGAAGACAATCTACAAAGCAGCACAGGTGATAAGAAACAGCATTGCAACCTTGAAAGAGCCCAAGGAAAGAAATGACCTGCAGCCATCTAGTTACAACGACGATGTTCCAACTAAATTATACACCTTAATCCATTAGATAAGGATTGGGACTGCTGAAAAGCTAGGAAACTCTAAAGAGAACCAAAGATGTTTACTGAGCAACACCAACGGTAAGCCAGAATATCATGTATGGGTCCACATCCATTAACAGGTAAGGTACAAACCAAGCAATGAATCATCATTCAAGTCATCTCGTGCACGAAGGAAACCTCAGGTTCTGGGGTTGGCACTGACTGTCCACCATGACACATGCAACAAGAAGCTGTTGAATCTTAATGCTGACGGCTACGCTATTTCCCATCGCAGTTTCCTTCTCATGGAAACTGTTCTGGCAAATGTTGTTGTAGAAAACACCAGAGCATACCAAGTCGTCTATGAATCACCATTCCTGAAGAGGCTGACAAGAGCAGACATCCCCTATGAAGACCAGTCACCTCAAGGTGGAAGTTCTACCCACCGAGATGCGACGGATACAGGATTTATAGAGCCCACATCTACTTATCAGCCAAATCGGAAGATAGCACTGGTAGATGGCATGGTGCTTGTGCAGAAAATGAGCAAGAAACAGGGGACTGTAGTGACAATCAAGGATCTGAGTGGCTGCTTTAATGCGAGACTGATGCAACTAACACGAGATTATGATGAAATTATATTCGTTTTCTCTGAAGGGTGCAACCAAAGATAAACGAAAACAAGGAAAAGCTTCTTTTCACTATCAAGTAAGAGATGACACTAACATCGAACACATCCTGAATACACTAAGAGCAACAAAGACCTGGTCTTTGAAGTAAATAACCATGAGGAAGAAAACATGCTGCTGATCCACCAGGCTGTGCTGGCTTCACAGCGAAACCCACTTGATGCACAGTTAGTACTGTTCTCCCAAGATACGGACGTTTTAATGCTAGTCACAACTAACTATGCCCTACTGCTGAAAAACATGTCTATTCATATTGAACCACTGAGGAAAGCTCTAGGTAAAGAAAGACCAAAGGCTTTGCCAGTTTTCAATGCATTCAATAGGGGCCGACAACATATGCAAGACAAGCTGGCTGCAGATCTACCTCGAAGTAGATGCAGATGTTGTCAATGCTCTGCAAATGCGAATGGATAAAGCAGAAGTGACAGAGGGAATGCTGTCAACACTGGGGTCCTTAGTATGTGCAGCTTATTCGCCAAACGGGATCAACATAAAAGCAATCGCTGAATTGCGATGGCATCCGTTCTGAAAGATTAGGGCAGAAAATGACAGGCCCCATCTACACCTGGAGCTCTAAAGTAGCATATTTTAAGAGTCTATGTCCAAGCAAGGGTATAGGCACATGCATCCATTGCTCTGCAGATTCCACAACTGGATCCCCTGGAAAATGGATGCATTAAACAATTAGAAAGCATCCTGAAACCAATGACCACATAGGTCCTCCCAGCCCCTAAGTCCATCCTTGAAATGGTCACATGCAAATGTATATTTGACTGTTCTTCAGGCAGATGTTACCGCAGGGCTAAAGACTTAGCCTGTACTGATATGCAGCAGCCAACGCGAACACGATGAAGATTCCCAAGCTGTGATGTATGAAAGTGATGTTGATGTTGATGTTGATGATGGTGATTATGCACAGATTATGATCAAACATCTCATCATACTTTAGATGGTGGCACAAACATTCAAGGTTTACAGTTAAAAGGCATCTCAATAAAAATAACTGGTTTAGTATCCAACTGCCAGGGTTGTTAAGTTTTTTTACTCATATGGTGGATTATGTGTTTCAATGAGGGATACAAACGATGAAACAATAACTTGGACACTGGAAATGTAGGTTTAGCAGTTAAAATCAGTGTTCGAGCTTATTTAGAAGCAGAACTATTACAAAACATACATTTTACGGCAGCTATTTTTTAAATCCAATATAGCCGCCATATACGCATCTTAGTAAATGCAAATATTGATTTTCTGATGCCTGAGACAAAGGACCTTCCAAAAATGTATAAGTTTGTAAATCTCCAATAGTTCCACAAGAGCTGAAATTGTGCCATTAGGAACCTGGATATCAGATATCTACTGGAGCAGTAGAAAGATCCGACCATTTTTCCACAGACCTTGGCAATGGATTTGATATACGTGTTTCAAACAAAAAAACAATCGAAAAAAGGGGATAATCTCAATCACGTATTGATATCTCAAATGGATTGCTGTTTAAGTCTGGCACGATTTTAAAGTTATAGCGTAAATATCTATGAGGTTATTGTTTTACAACAGATTTTATATAATAATTTCATCTTCAGCCAAATTACGACATTTTATGAGTCGACATTTATCATTCTCTGACCGTCGGTATTCCTCGAAAGGAGCACGTCAAGCGATTAGCAGTAAAATAGGACCTTCTTTAAGGGAGAGGGAAACACCTGGGACAGCGAACCTCCTAGAACTCGAGAACATCAAACTTCAGTCAACAGAAAAAAAAATCAATATTAAAAATGGCATAGAACATGTTTATATTTGTGCCGGGGCAAAACCCCCGGTGATTTTGTGACCTGCGGTCACTTTCCGAGAAAAAAATAATAACGGTACTTTCTGTCGTCTTTTTCGCCCCATATTGTTTAAGAGGCTGGACATGTTTTGGCTGCCTTACTGAGTCAACTTGACCTTTTCTCCTATATTTATGGCAACATGCTATGCATTTTCCGAGAAAGGAACGTGGAATTGACACCGAGTTCTTAATTTATTTATGTATAAGTGGCAACACAGCTGAGGAAGACAGGAAATTGGATAGGGCTCACATCGGAGAAGAGTGTCAGAGTGCAGCCGGAAAAAGGAAGAAAGCAACAAAAAAATCAAATTGAAATATGCAACGTATCTTGCTAAGAGTTTTCTGCAGTTGAAATTGTTTATTTGTTTATTTAATTATAAGAGACAGATTGAGAAGATGAGTTGATAAATGTTTGATAAAGCTCGCGTTCGAAAAGGAAGGAACTATTGACGTTGCGCAATCTTAACTGAAAGTTTCTGGCGTTATCCGTCCACAACTGAATAAAAATAGATTTTTACAAAAAAGTTCCCATATATCAAAGCCAATATCTACTCAAGGATAGAGGAATGAGCTTTCCATGTGCACGGTTGAGGAAAACGGTGATAAATGATAACGAGAGATGAAACTGGGAGCAAATCTCATCTTGAACAGCTCACCCAAAATGTGCTTACATTGAGCTTAAAAACTACTACGTTGTATCCAACTGAGAAGCAACTCTGATATATTTTGCTCCACAGACGAGTAGTTCTCAGAAAAAAACTCAACCAATGGAAGCTCTGTTTCATTTTAGCTACACAGGTTAAGAAAAGGAGATGAATTACAGCGGTGGTAACTAGACGAGTTAGCGGGAGAAACTGACGCTTACTCGACCATTTACCATGAATATGATGATAGAGCAGGCAGAGACTAGCAACATGTCTTCTGTAAGAAAATGGTTATAGGGAAGGAAGAAGATACCTATACTATATTCCTAAATCGCTTGCGTGCAGACACAAGATTCTCTTAGCGGCACCACCTCATATCAACATTCTCCACGCGTACCTATAACATTAAATATAATTATTTGTGCACGTTTAGGAGTGTTGCTTATATTATCAGTGTATTACGCACATATGTACAACAGAAAATATGGTAAGAACGCTGAGGTGGACAAAGATATTTCATTTATTAATAGTTTGTCTACGACAAACTATTAATATAATTAACGTTACATATATAAATAGATTGACCATAATTAATAATAACATTCATTGTTCCTATACAAAAAATGCACAATTTATTAATAAAACAGTAAATAAATTATGTAATATGGATATTGCATGAACCCTTTAGCCTGGCGTCCTATTCTCTGTGTGTACAATTCCAATGCAGGTCCAGTGTCTTTGTCTTTGTTTTTATTCTCGACCGTGTAAAAGGAGGCTCACATTAGCGAAAATTGACAATACATATTTGCTGTTGTCGTATTAAGGGTTTTTATTTTATTATTTTACTCGGTATTCTTATCGGCAGGAAGAAAGTACTGCTATGTGATACATATTGCTCCCTGTTTTGTAGGTGATTGACCCCTCTACTGACGACTGCGTAAATGTAATGCTCTAAGGAAATGAATAGCCGCAAGTTTCAACCTTCGCGACTGTTTTCTGTTATGCCCGCATTTGGCATTTATAGATGTTTTGTTTCCCTTAATATTCCTATATAGTTCTGTAAATTTAAAAGAGAATCTGTTCAGCCGTCTCGGAGTCGAGAAGAAATGAGCTCACACACATAGACAAAGTTGCATTTATATAACTGTAGCTATATATATATATATATATATATATATATATATATATATATGTATATATATATATATATATATATATATATATATATATAGATAGATAGATAGATAGATAGATAGATATGTGTTTGTGTGTGTGTATATATATATATATAGATATAGATAGATAGGTTGGTTGTTTTTTGTTTTACAGCATATCAACCTTTTTCAGGTTATTTAATGCCGAATCTAGTTATTTTGAGGAACGATTTTTAATGGAGTATATTTGTTTTTTTAAGTCGGATTCTATTTAACCCATAGTTGAGACCCTAACAGGTACTACCACTCCGGGTCAGAGTGGACCTGGGAGCAATGGCAATTAAAGGGTGGCTCCACACTCCGCAAGGCCCGCAAGGGAGGACCTCACCATCGGATATAGTTTTAGGTTATATCCAGGACCGAGATAGATAGATAGATAAATAGATAGATTGATATATTGATTATATTATTGTTGTTTTCTAGATGTTACTGCTATAGAAATTCTTGTGTGTATTTAGTGCTCAATAACAAATGGAGCTGTATTATTTTATCATTGTCTTCGTTAAAAACAAACACCATTGGCTACAACTGTGCATGCATGTTTCAGCTCAGATTATTTGGAAATCCAACTTCATGAGATCAGTAGTCTCGACTGCTTCCGAATTCGGCAACAGTCATTCCTAGTGGACTGATCAATGTTTAATTTTTAAGGAAATTATAACCGAAACATGTATACACATATGTAGCCAATGATGCGCGCATAATAAAATAAAGAACAGTAATCCATCTATTCTTTCGATAACCTATTTCTTTCTTATATTCACTATTTTACCTGTTCTTGTTCTACTTTACTTTTTTTATTTTTTAATGTGTTGATCTTTACGTGTGTAGGCTTTTGGTTCAGCTAACCGCCCTCCGCCCCTTCATCGAAATGAACTAGTCATTCGACTAATGTCAGCATCGATCTTGAAACCATGTGCAAAAATCAATTCCGTCAGATCTTTCAATGAATCGATACATCGATAAATCATTAACCGGTGCTAATTAAGCAAAGCTAGAGAAACCGGAATCATTTTTAAGACATGCATCTTCGCATCAAAGCGTTTCGCGCAGCAGAACCCTTTTCAGCTTATTCTTTTCGTGGAATACTTTTTTTCGGAGATTAACCAAATTCGAATGGCTTTCAAAATTCGTTTTGAATGGATACGATTTCTTAACGGCGCAAAATCTCATTAAACGAATTCGTTGTGTTTTTATTCACTTAAAAGCAGATGTACCCGGCGTTGTCTGGTATTTAACATGACGTTAAATTCATTTTGAAAAAAAAAAATAAGTAAAAAATTTGAAATAATTTACATACGAATATTATGTTTTTTCTAAACAGTCCACTTCTTGGAAGTAAAAAACAAAAACAAAAAAAAAAAAAACAACACTCGAGTTGAGATCGAAAATCTAAAGACAGTGGGCCAAATACAATAACCATCTCGCCAATATCTTTAATAACTGTTACCAAACCTATTCATTCTTAACATAAGGAATCTGCGCATGCGCAGTCGTGAAAGAGTTCACAACCAGATAAAAATCCGACGCCCCACCCCAAGTTCCAATTTTTCAATTTAAACTTCTTAGCAGCTTTTTTGTTCGTGTGAAAACCGATTTTAAAGTTTTTCATATGTCTGACTACCCTACATATCAAACTTAATGTTTGTAGATCAATAATTGAAGTAACTTGGTTGACAGTTGTATTTATGCACATATTCTCACTTTTTTTCAGATTTTCACACAGGAATTTTCATTGATTGACTAATACAATGTCTAGGCAACAAAAAAACCGTACTTACTTATACGAGGTTGTCTCTATAATAACATTGTGAAAAAAAAAATATCTGACTTCTTCTTACCAAAACATTTTAATGCATATTGTGTTTTTGATATAATGAGGGGGGATATTTATTGCTGCGAACCACAACAAAATGTGACACAAGGTCAGAAGGTGGGAATGGTAAACCAGCGCCTCTAAATGAGAATATAAATGGTATAGGTAAGCCTAACCCTAACCCGAAACACGGGTGTCAATGCCTAGTAGGGTGGACCTGATAGGTAATACGCAGGCGGTATACCTCAGTCCGTAGGGCTGATTGTCAACAGCGGATTGGTGACTGGTATTTTTTTTTAATCCAGGTCTTCATGCAACCTATACAGCGAGGAATCCATACTTATCGATATAATGAGGATAGAGATTTAAATGCTGGGCATATCAACATTATGTGACACAAGGTCTAGACATTGGGAATGGTAAGCAAGCTCCCCTAAAGAAGTGGACACTCCTTCCTAGTAAAAATTGCCTTGTCATCTCGTCGGCATTCTTCAGTCAGGGCGCCTTAGTCAGCAAGAAATGAACTTACTCCACCCGAAAACCGGGTGGCAAAGCCTGGGAGAGTGAATATCCTGGGTGATACCTAGGCGGCATATCTCAGTTCGAAAACTACTGAGCCAGTCTATGCCCCGCACCCGTCGATATGATTGCAAAGAACGGATTCTTGACTGGTCCTTTCTACCCAAGTCAACCGAAGAAGCAAAGAGGATCATCCTAAAAATTCCAAATAATAAAAATATAGTGTCGATATTTTTATGATGTCAACGTCAGCATTATGTGACACAGTGTCAGGACAGTATGACGTCAAGCAAGCTTCCTTTACCCTTGGGTTACGATGGTATTTTTACACACATTCCAACGATGGGTGTGAATTTTTTCACATCACATAAAATTAAGTCTAGAGTTTTTGAAAAAAAATTATTTTATATAAAACCAATAAAACATTCAAACATGGGTTTTAAGCATAGGTTTTATTCATTTATTAATGTAGTTAGGGAAAAGAAGCATTCCATATTCCTTGAAGACAGCATTGTTGCACTTATTTGTAATAGAAAACTAGGTGTTAAAAAATTAACATCCACCGTAGCCTAGGCGGTAAAGAAGAGACACTCTTGTATACCAAAAATTACCTGAGCATCCCGGTCGGTATTCCCCGGTCGGCGCACCTCACGTAGCAAACATTAAGCTTACTTCAAGACCTGAGAGGGTGGACTTGATAGTTAATACGCAGGCGGTGTAACTCAGTCCGACAGATACTGGATAAGTTTCTTGCCCCGCACCATTTGGGCTGATTGTCAAGAACAGATTCTTGGTTGGTACATTTCTAGCCAGTTACCATGCAACCAAAGCAGCAAGGAGACTCCTACCTACAATTCCAAAGAATAGAATGGGCGTATAGTTACAAAAAAATTGAAAATTCTATTTATAGACATGTGTGATAAGAGTTGATCAATCAAATAAGATGTAACCCGTCCTTCGCAGATTGTCCTAGTGTGGCAGGACCCGTCAATCAATTTTGTTGATCTTAATTTCACGATCGGGTTCATATGTTGCCGCTTCGTCGATCTGTTGGCTAGAAGAAAAGCAATTTCAGGCACACAAAAGAAAAAATTGGTGCTCTATTCTACTGATTAAATTCAAGACTTTGTAACTTCCTTCCGGGATTTTACTTTCCCAAGTTTACTGATATGCAGAAGTTCAAGTGTAATGTGAACAAACATCTTGCTACTCAGCTCCCTTCATAAAGCCCCTGCAACGTTTTTCCCCGATAGTATCCCCCTACTTCAAAATGGCGCTGTGCCTTGTTTGGAGTTAAAATTGATTTAAAAAAATGTTCAATGTTGATTTTTGACGGACGGTCTGTAAGATTTTACAATTCAAAATTTCTATGGATTGATACTGGCATTTTGGTTGGAACAACATGTTTCATCTATCCCAAACTAAATCGGTTTGCAACTCGTAATTAATTTCGATGGGTCGGAATGTAAATTCGAATTGTTACTGAATCGTAATGGGGGGGTCACCTCAAACACAAAGTATCTCCACTCCCGTTGCACCTGCTCTCCTGCCCAATCTGGAATTACCCAGCACCGAGAAATGAAGCTCGTTTTGTAGTTCCAGCTTCACGAGAACACGAGATTATGCGAGAACGCATGTAATAAAATGCTGACCGCCATCTTTGTTCTTCCTTTTCTCGGCCTGAACTCACTCGCTGAGCACCCACGGTAAGACTTGTTTGTTCTTAGCTTCTAACCACATGCATCCCTGATCTCAAGATCATATTTCGTAGTCTCTCATTCACTGTGGCGGTCGCGTCTCTCTACTTAGCCCCTGAGGTTTCTCGTCCTCCTCCTATTGCTGCACATTCCCCTCCATTGTTTCGCCTTCCACTGGTTTGATGTCGAGAATTTGGCTCGGTACTCCGTCCACCACGATGTTATTTCTAGTGTTACTCCCAGTCATGCGACCTCTACTACATTGTGTTGTGCAGCGCGCCTCCGGTGGCTTTACCCATACCTCGTCCCCGAGTTTAATGGTCCCTGTGGCCTCTGCCTCTCTGCTTGCCGGCTCAACCCTGGGATGTCTCCAGGAATATGCAAACGTTGACAGTTGTTGAACTGTCTCTGGCACTTGTCCCAATCTAAGCGACATATTATACCAGTAGACGGCTTGCTCAGGTGAGGTGCATCCTCTTTCCGCAACTGCCTTTATGGTGCGTTGGTTTCTCGCCACGATCCCATTGTCACTGGGTCTGTAGGCAGCTCTTAAAAATTGTTGGATATTCCATTTCTTCATTACTTCCGTCACTGCTACTGACTTGAATGTGGTCCCGTTGTCGGTTAACAGCTCTTCCACCGGACCTCGCTCCAAAAACATCTCATCGAGGATTGCCGCTATTTCATTGCCTGTTTCTCCAGGTAGCCTCTTCCATAGGGCAAATCGCCCGGGCCCGCAGTCAATCAGTGTCAGGTAAAGTTTACCTCTGTAATGGGTGACATCGCATGCCAGTCTCTCCCAGGTCACACTCACCCCCAATTGACCAGTTTCATGCGTGCTTGGAGCAGGATCAATCGACTGACATATGCCGTATGTCCTGACCACTTGCCTCATTTGCTCCTTGGTGACACTCGGGTCGACTTTTTTCACTAAGCACCACGTCATCTCAACCCCCATATGGTGTAGATTGTGCAGCTCCCGCACGCCAACATCATCTAGATCCGATGCAGCAACAATATCTTTCTTTGGCAAAAGCCAGCTCTTCTCCACTCTCGTGAGAGCATCTGCTCGGTCCTTCTCAGGAGTCACTATGTCTACGCGAAGCTTCAAACAAAACTCCTGCATCAGCCTAGCTAGCATCCCAAGCCTGCGCTTTACTAACATCTCTGCTGCCTCTTTCGTTCTTATCCTTTTTTCGCTTGAAATGAGGAGCTTTAACCAAGCAAACACCGTGGCAGAGTCTGTTTTGATGCAGATGTCACACAGTCCCCATTTCAAGGCCAGATGGACCCCTTTGATTATCGCATCTAATTCCGCTACATTGATGTGGCTGACATCATTCTTCTTCCTTAACCAGGCCGCATCTTCTGCAACCACTCCTCCAACTTCCAAAACGACCCCTGTTGCAATGCTTCTTGCATCACACCACACGACTCCATCCAATGTTCACGGTACGTTCCAGGTTCCCCGGACTGGATCTTGCCGTTCTGCTTCTTTCAGGAGCTCTTCCATCTTGGCGACCGTTCTTCCTCCCACTTTATCATTCCATCCTCTTCCTTCGGCATGCCTCTTTATGTAGATGCATGCTAGTCTAAGCCGGCTAGCAACGGGGTAATGTCCGATCAACTTCCCGCATATGGAAAAAAGTTCCCGTCTGTTGAGCTCTTACTTCAGTTGCGGGATCTCATTCCCCCTGCGAAAATCTAGGCTGCCCGACGCATCTCGTTTCAGTCTTAGCCCGAAAGCAGCCCCTCCGTCTAATTTTTCAGGCACTTTGGCGACTAATCCAAACCTCTTCAAATGAGCCACCACCTCCTTGGCAGTTACCAGAGTCTCATTCACAAGACTACCGTCTATGTATGAACTTACTGCCCCATCTCCTTTTCCCATTGTCTCCAGAATGTTCCTGAGAATAGACGCGCCATTCATCTGCCTCCATTCTCTAATGGTCTCACTGCACACATCTACGGTGTCGCCTCTAGCATGGCACTTACCATGTTTGTTCAGCTCTCGGAAATCCAGAACCGGTCTTACTTTCCCTTTAGTTGGTTGCAGAACGGCCATCAACGGCAAAATGCCCGATTCAACGTCATCCGTCCAAGGCAGCAGTATACTCTCCTCAATCCATCGGTCCACTTTTTGTTCAAACTCCTTTCTCGCCCCTCCTCTAAACGAATTAGTGTAGCACGCCACCCTGTTTTTCAGCGATGGCGCTTGACGTTTCCATGCCCACTCCAACGTCCACTGCTCTCCGTCGAATTCGGCTCGGAAGTCCTGATCTTTGATCGATATTTTTCTTTCCTCTCGGCTTTATTGGTTCCTCCGGGAGCTTGCTCTGTAACTGCACACTCAGCTAGTCCGGACCTCACGTTGTTGCGTGTGATGGTAACGCCTCCAAGTCGGCATATAACATTCATTCCAATGATGGCTTGGACGCCAGGCACCAGATGATCGGTGACAATTGCATGGACCCTCATCCGGTGTTCAGCAATATAAATATTGGCGGTCTTCCTCCCTCGACAATTCACTCGCGACCCATCGAATTCCACTACTTCACCCTTCCCTTTCCATCTTCCGACCAGGGTCGTGTGCACCGTGGTAGTGGTACAGCCAGTTTTGATTAGGTCCATAACTCCCCGTTCTTCTACCACGAATCTTCTGCTTGGGCATCTACTGCGAGTGCGCACTATTCCCGAATCGGTGCAGCCGCTGGCGCGTCGGCTTCCCCTTGCCAGTTTCCCGAACTCGTGCTTTTCACCGCTAAATGGCCTCTCCGATTGCATTTATAACACATTGTCCGTTGCAAGAACTTCCTGTAGTCTCTGCTCATGTGTGATCACCCACATTCGAAGCATGCCACCCTCGGGTTCTGCAGACTTCTGCCCACATACTGATGTACCGTTGCAGTTGTCCCTTCAAGATCTTTGCAGTTTTGAGCACCTCACTCACATCCAGCGTCTCCACTACCGGAACCTGCTGCAAACGTTTCGATTTCTCTTTCGCGAACCCGGTAATGAATGTCATTTTGACTACGTGACTCGTGGCGTGTCCCCTGATGGTCGACAACTCAACTAATCTCCTTATCTCGTTCGCGTAGACATCAACAGATTCACCAGTCCACCTCTTCTCCTTCAACTTATTAAAGGCCTCGAAAGGCCCCTCTGCAAAAGCTTCGATCAGTCGACACTTGATGTCATCCGCGTTACCCGGTTCTCGCTCGCTGAGCTCCAAATAGAGGCCCAGCGCGTCCCCTTCAAGAAACAGTGGTATTACTGCGGCCACATCGTCCAGCTTTTGAATCCTTGCCACAAAGTCCACTTTTTTAAGCCACGCCACCATATCACAGTCGCCATTAACTTAATCATGTTGCTTAAGCCTGCGTTGGCAATCGCCGAAATAGCTTAAAGCTAATTGGGGGGGGGTTACCTCAAACACACAAAAAAGGATTATAATTTCAGAAAGTGTCTCCACTCATGTTGCGCCTACTCTCCTGCCCGATATGGAATCACCCAGCACCGAGAAAAATGAAGTTGGTTTTGTAGTTCCAGCTTCACACGCACACGAGATTGTGCGAGAACGCACGTAAAATGCTGGCCGCCATCTTTGTTATTCCTTTGCTCGGCCTGAACTCACTCGCTGAGCACCCACAGTAAGACTTGTTTTTTTTTTACCATCTAACCACAGTTACATATAAAGGTTTTAGAAATTAAAAAAAAACTACAAAAGTCATTCAGACAAAACATGAAAAGTAAAACGACCCAGAATTTATTTACAAACGCAACTGTTTGGGTGGAATTAATATAGTGCAAAGCGACGGAAGTGTAATACTGATAATGGAAACAGTTTAGAAGAGTAGTTGCAAAACATTGAACATATTAAGAGAGCATTGCTGAGCAGAGAGAAACCCCAAATATACGCAGAACTTTATCTACAAAAATTTATATACAGAACTGACGTCTCTAAAACGTGCAGTCCTGGATATGACCTTTAAATATATCCGATCGCGAGGCCCCAGCTTGCGAGCTTTGTAGAGTGTGGATTCACCCCATAATTGCCATTGCTCCCAGGTTCACTCTGAGCGAGAGTGGTCGTACATGTCAGGGTCCCAGCTATGAGTTAAATAGAAACTGACTTGAAAAAAAAACAACAAAAAGAACAAATATATTCTATTAAAAAATTGTTCTTCAAAATCACTGAATTCGACATTAAATGACCTAAAAAGGGTTGATATGTCGTAAAACAAAAACGGTCAAACAACCAATCTACAACGTGCGGAAGCCGAGATGATTAGAGACTATGTTATAAGGACTGAAACAATGGCAATTTAATAAAAATATTTTTCGTGAAAAAATAAGTGAAAAGCTACTGATTTACGTGTTTCTAACAGGATTGTCAGGCGAATTCAAGCCGTTTAAAAATGTAATAATCCAAAAAGCTAAACCCGTTACATTTTGTCAATTCAAAATAGCACTAAGGAGTTATCGAGAAACCGAAACGTTAATATAGGAAAAATAGAGAATTGACAGTTTCCATGAAATTCGAAAATGATCATAAAAAGCTAACAAAATCAAATCGTAAGTTTATTCCGGGTGTGTTGATTTTAAACACCGCAGCATTTCAGAGAACATTTTTTCCCCAATGAAACAGACGACAATTATTTACAATTGTGGTGGGCAACCCAACCACGAAAGAATTGACTGTATATATAAAAATTCCATAGGTAATTCCATCAAAAATGTGGAGAGCTCCGTTAGTGAACATAACTTTTTTATGTAGGTATAACACTTTTACAAGCAGTAAAAATATTCACGTATATCATGAGGTCACCTCGCATGTATTCACGTCGATGGCTGACGTTTTGTTTTCAATTTTTTATTCAGAGTAACTTTCTGGAGCATGTCGACGATGGCAGAGTAAATATTACAGTTTTGAAGAGAGGCGATGCTAAGGCTTCCCTAAGAAATAACGCGGAAGAATTTTGTTTCTGTATTCTGGAAAACGCTCGTTTAATTCCAAAGATTAAGCAAATATACTTTCGTACAAATTGCCATTGAGACAATGAAAAATAGAAACTTAAACCACAACAAGACAAAATTAGTGCATCCAAATAGAATTGTATTCGACATTTTAATACATAAAAAATATAAAAGATATTTTAATACATAAAAGATATTTTAATGCATGAAAGATATTTTAATACATGAAAGATCATATAATTTAAAAGTTATCGTCCCGTCGAAGTCGTCTGAAAACTTGACATCAAATTCTAGAATATTGCAATATGTCAAATATCAAAAGTATTCAAATGTGTTTGTCAGAATAAGAATAAACACCTTCTAAAGAATTAACACACTGCGACGTTCGTACACACGGAAAAATTGCGAAGTACAAAAACAAGATGCCAGACAAACAGCCACCAAATTCCTTTCACTAGTGTATCATGATTTTAACCGTTTCTTCGAACCATTTAACAGAGAAAACTTCTGCTACGCATTGAATTATATGCATTATGACTTAAACCGTTTCAAGCAATCGATGGACAGAGTAAACATCAAGTATTCATTGAATTTGCTGGAGGATTGTTCCGGTTTAATTATGACAAACGGAATTTAATAATATTCACTAATAATTTCTAAAAAATACTTTGAACTTTTATTAATGAACTATTAAACCCTAACCCGAAAAGCGCCTCATTCACCAGAACACGAGAAATCGTCGTGGACCCTTTATTCAATGGCAAGATGTCTACTTATTGAATCTAAACCTACCAAAACTTAAGGACGTATGCATTAAGAACTGCCGCATGTATAGACACCTGAAGACAACTTGGAAATCTTTTTAAATACCTTTCTTTTTAAGGATAGATTTTAAACTTTTCCGACTTAAGGCTACCAATGCTACAATTTAAACGGTTATGGAAACAATAAGCTATATTCCAAATATTTATGTTTAAAATTTACATTTTTATTAAATAAGGCCATGATCAAAATTATAAGCCCAGAGACAAATATTCTATTAAATTGTACAAAACGTATATGAAAAGTCTATGAAAACATTCAACAATCAAACTTTATAATGAGTTCTACCTCCACTGTTTTTCATAATTTCAAATATTCTTTGGGACATACTAGAAATAAGGGTCTCCATTAAGTTGCAGATGACCCTTATCTAGTTTCTGAAGATGGCTTCACGAAGTTCATTTTTTGTTGAATATTGTTTGCCATTTCGATACACCTCTCTGGTCATCCATCACCAAACATTTTCAATTTGGTTCAAGTCCGGTGAGCATGCAGGACGTACCTTGAGATTGATTACATTTTCTTGAAGAAATCTTAATGTCCATCTTGCAGTGTGGATTGCAGCATTATCCTGTTGGAATAACCATCCATCCCCACACAAACGATAACCCTCCATTACCAAAGATGCTTTTTGTAGCATGCTTACATAACCCGCTGTTGTCTTCAGATCCTGCACAACCTGGAGCTCCATCGTCCCTCTGTAAGAAAAGGCAGCATACAATAACTTACCCTCCACTACTATCTTTTTAGAAAACAGGACTTTCTTCCACTTCTCAACGTCTCAGGTTTGGTATTCACGGCCACATCTTTAGCAGTCCACAGTGACGTGGAAGCAATCGAGGAATTTGTTTATGCTTTTTATTTACCATGACTTTTTGTTGTAAGTGTCGCCTGATGGTTATTGGATTGCAATCAGCATCCGTAACTGCCTCAATTTGACTAGAAGAAAGTCCTCTGTCATTTATAACAACCTGTCTGATTCTCATACGCAATGCAGAGTTTTGCTTTTCCACATTTCTCGGGTTTCTTTAGAAAGTTGCAAATAATAGTTTTACTGCGATTTACCTTAGCTGCTTTCGCTCGCTGTGACAAACCTTTCTTAAGTAATCCTAGATTTCGAGAGTGCTCAACTTCGGTTAGTTTTCTTGCTTTAGGCATGGTAACACCTTTACACAGTGATTGCTAATCTCTTACTGAACTAAAAACATTAGAATTACCATAAATCTAACAATTTATCCCCTCGATCTTATTTTGATTGTGTGTAAAAAATCTAACGTAATAAAAATGCAACTTTTTAAATATAATTTTTGGAATGTGCCTTTTTATTTCCCTACCCTTTTAAATAGTAGTATTAGGAACCCTAAGTCGGAAGAGTTGGACATCTATCCTTATAAAATAAAGATTTTTAAGTGGTCAAAAATTTTTGATCGGCAGTGTATTAGACGATGAAAAGACGTCAATGCAAAAATAATGGCGATATTTGTACGTTGAACATCAAGTCAAAAGACGACATTATTTTTGCACCAACCTAATATCATGGATGCATAAGAATCAGCAGAGTGTGGCACTTTCTACGTGTGAAGCTGGATCTGTACTACTCACATTCTGCTCACGAATCACTATTTTCAAAGGCGATTCTACATATTGCTTAACATCAGAATTAACTAACGAACCCGTATTAATTCATTGCAATAATTCAGCAATACCTAAACATAATACACGGTGGTGAAAAAGTCAGGTAACATGTTAAAGGTAGAAAAAACAACATGATCCATTATAATCTCTATTCGTTTAATATTATTTCTTGGATGAAATTTTTCCACAACGATGGATTGGTCGCCGTGGCCCAGTTGAATGGCCAGCCAGATCTCCGGATCTTACCCTCCTGATTTCTGGCTTTGGGGCTATGTAAAGGATAGCGTTTATGGCAAGAAGCCTGATACAATAGCGTCTTTAAAGTTATTTATTGAAGAGGAGATTGCGCGGATATCAGCTGACATGATTACACGTGTTACACAATCAGTGGTTAATCGCTTCCAGCGATTGATAGAGAGAAATGGACGACAATTAACAATATATTTCATGTTTGTTTCATTTTATATTTCAATGTATGGCACTTAAATATACGTGTATTGCTAATATCGTTTTTCTTTAAAATGTTACCTGACTTTTTGACCATCCTGTAGATATTAAAAATCACTTCATATATTTATAGATGTGCCTCCCTACAGTGACTTAATCCATAACACATTGTAGTCTACATTACCGTCTACCGTAGACAACCTACTGTTTATTTTTATCAATTACCTTTATACTGGCTTAAATTAAAGTTTAAAATTCAAAAGTTGGAGACAATTAGCGTAAACTATGTAGACTCAGAGCAAAATATAGTCAATATGTTTATAAAACTGGCGAGAAAATCTAAGCTAAGGTATTGTTTTGTTTCTTATCGAGCTTGGAAGATTTTGACATTAAATAGCATTATTTTCAGAAGCTCAGAAAAAATAGTGGAATTTATTTTAATTAATTAAGAACAAAAAAATGAATAATTGGTTGTTTGTAAGAGGGAAAACTACAAGTAAAATAGAGGTGTATCTTAGTACTTATTTTATAACAGAATGAACAAACTAAATGCGTAACCAATGTGAACACGTTTGCTGAACCACAAATGTGTAATGCTTATTACAAATATATATATATATATATATAAATGTATATATATATATATATATATATATATATATATATATATAAAAGCGAAAATGTATGTATGTATGTATGTGTGTTCGCTTTTTCTGTGTGTCTACAAAAGACTTCTTTCAGTGAAGCGGTCGCTCGCTTCACAACTTTTTAAAACTTTTTATATCACATATAAATCGTAATATCTCACAGTTAACAACGAAGCTCGCCTGTCTATTTAATTTGCCCGATGTCGGGAAGATAAATATTCAATATTTGTCGCTCGCCCCATGTGGGTTAGTCTTTTTCCTATAACATCTTAGGGGTGGGGTGGGGGGAAAGCGTTCAGCAGTAAATACTATCCCGCAGTAAAACTTGACCTCATTAACTCATTAAAACGAGCACCTGCTAAATCCACGTACTGAAATAAATTTAAACGCGTTTCCGTAAGCATTTCGCCGTGGGGCAATGGTTAACGTCGCACGTTTTTTTTTTCACACTTTAATTTACAACTTTGCCTCAACGGTCACGGTTCAATCCTCATACTTACTTTTTTAACCCCCCCACACAAAAATCTCCAAACACTCGGGTAACACCGGGTACCCCTCGGTATTATATATATATATATATATATATATATATATATATTACTTTTGTCTGAATTTCTCTCTCTTTATATCCACACACACACACATATATATATATATATATATATATATGTATATATATATATATATATATATATATATATATATATATATACTATAACTCCTATAATTTGAACATCCGCTTCGTTCAAATGAGAATGCTGTTCAAGTTTCGTGATAAAAAGATGTGCTGCAGTTAACTTTAATTTTCTAAGAATTAAGAAATAGTAAATGAAATTCATTGCTATATGATACTTTAAGTATATATTAAGTTGAGTTTACGATATGTTGCAAGTAAGAATTGTTAAATATTATTACCAGGAAAAAACATTGAAAATAAATTAAATCTACTCTTACTTGTTTGCTATTTATTACCTAAGTTATCATTTACAGAAATCATACATTTATGTAAAATACAGATTTTTAGTTATTCATTGAATGAGTCTCATTGCAGTTTTTTATATTCATTGTTTGAGCTCTCGGGCACTGCCATTGTATTCCGTAAGCGATCACGAAAATCTACAATTTCTTGGTTCTGCAGCTTTTTTATGACTATATCTCTTTGGAGTGGCATTGCTTGTAAAACATAGTTGTTACTAAAGTAAGGAAATTTCTCTAGAAATTTTATACTCGTATCCATAGATTTTTCTGCATCATCCCATGATATTGCTCCATCAGAGTATTCTTAGTCATTAGGGCCAAGAGAGTGTGAGCTGTCGCTATGTTCATCACCATTACTGCCTTAAGGATATTGATCAGTAGTTTCCTCATCTTGTTGCACCCACATTTCAACATCATTTGCATTAGGTGATTTAAGCACAGCGTGATTGGTCGGTAACCGTTTGGTTTCAAGAATGATAGGAAGACGCCTGCAATGACCACAGATAATGCGACCCATGCCAGACACTTATAGCCTACGACGTATCGACCCGTTTTCGTTGTGTGTCCAGCATGTGCCTAGTACTTCCAATGATGGAATACTGTTGCCATATCTGGGTAGGAGCTGCTAAAAACAGCCTATCCTGCCTTGACAGAGTACAAAATAGACTTCGTGGCTTAGTGGGGGATGCCATTTTCTCTACCCTGCAACCTCTCTCCCACAGAAGAGACTTTGCGAGCCTATCCTTGTTTTATCGTTATTTCCATGGCAGGTGCTCGTCTGAACTCCAATCTCTGGTCCCCCCTCGCCAATCTTTCACGAAAACCACCCGTCTAGCTGAATCCACTGTGAAAAATTTCCCCCACTCTATATCTGTGCCTAAATCAAAACGCGGAGTCCATCAACAAAGCTTCTTTCTTAGAATTGCACTCTGTGGAACTCTGTTCCGTCTGCCTGCTTCCCACCGGTCTACAACGTGGATGTCTTCAAGTCCAACGTTAACAAATTCCTAATGAACCGCCCCCTTAAGTAAACACTTCATCAAATCTCCACACTAACGTAATGTACTTGCAATAACCCTTATCCCTGAGTGGCTTCCGGGCCTTGATAAGTGGTGATCACTGTGTAAAAAAAAAAAAATTGAGATATCGTTGGATATCATTTACTCCTCGGGCAGCTGTTTGCATTCCCAAGACATTCCTCAACCAAGTAACTCCCCGGGGAGGCGATAGTATCGTATCACAGCATCAAATATGCTAATACAATTTCAAGTACGAGACAGTTCAAGTTTAGAGAAAGTCCAAGTTTAGAAGAAGTCCAAATGAAAGGAAGTCAAAGTGAGAGGAAGTCCAAATGAGAGGAAGCCCAACTTTAGAGGAAGTTCAGATTAAAGGAGTTTTACTGTATATATATATACATATATATATATATATATATATATATATATATATATATATAGAGAGAGAGAGAGAGAGAGAGAAAGAGAGAGTTAGTTATGAAATATATATGGCGATTAAGCTACACTGAATATTCCGCGTTTCATCCACTCATGGACTCTTCAGGCTTATGCGCGAATTTTTTTGGTTGTCTGTCGCGCATAAGCTTGAATAG
>NC_136515.1:16723559-16868559 GCF_053919585.1 Euprymna scolopes
TGCCTTTTCTTCTTTTTTTTTTTGGTCAACACACACCTCCAAACACCCTGACAACGATGAGCACACAAGCTAGTCTATAATATAAATCTCATCTTCCTGTTTAAATGTATGTAAGTATGTATATATGTATGCATGCATGCAAGCCTGCCTAAAACTTTCCACAGAGGCGACGGATACTCAAAAAATCGATATCGTTTTGAAGCTCGACCATTTGGACAACAATATTGGAAAATTAGCTAAAACATAATTTCCTTCAACCTCAACTTTGCACTTTTCCACATGCATGTGTCGCTTTTTTTCGCCATTATTTTCGAAAGTCATCCTCTCTTTCGATGGATTAGCCATAATTTAAGCATTCGTCACTTTCGGTTTGTCGATGGTCGCAACAGCAAAGACTGTGGGTTCGAGCTTGCCTGCCTACTACCACTGTTTTTTTCTCAAAACACACCTCCAAACACCCGGGCAACGCCGGGCATCCATACTAGTATATCTATAAAAGTATGATAATACATACGAAATCTGCATAAATCAAAATATCATATTTAAGCGTATTTTACGGGCGGCTTGCCACAGCAAGGAACCTATGTCTAAAATTTCAAAATTTTTGACCCAAAATTGGCAGAGGAGTTTGGTAGAGTTCTCAAAGGTCAAATCCTTGAACTTTGACCCCTAAGCTGCCAAATTTCTGACGGAAAACCGATCACAAGGATTTTCCAACATCTCAGTACCCTGTATATCAAATTTCGAGCCTGTAAACTTAAAATTTGCAGAGTTATTCTGTAGAGAAATGTACACAGACACACACACACACACACACACACACACACACAGACACGTTCACTTTATAGATATACTAGCATGTGTGTCCGACGTTGCCTGGGTGTTTGGAGGTGTATGATGAGACCCCCCCAAAAAAAACAACGGTCAATTTTTTTAAACTTTGACCCCTTTTTTTAACTTTGACCTCTATTATGACCCCTGAACATTTTTTTTTGTTGTTAGATCCATGTCCAAGGAACCTATATCTAAAATTTCAAGTGTTTAGACCCCAAATTGTCGGAGGAGTTTGGTAGAGTTCTCAAAGTTCAAAGCGTTGAACTTTGACCCCTTACCAGCAAAATTTCTGGCCGAAAACCGATTAAAAAGATTTTCGAAAATTTCAGTACCTTGTATATCAAAGTTCGAGTCTGCAGACTTTAAATTGACATTCTGTAGGGAAATGCACGCAGACACACACAGACACGTTTACTTTCATAGATAAATAGATAGATAAGTACTACATTCCCACACAGAAAAAATATATGTAAAAGATATAATGTAATATATACAGGGAGGAACGATAAATTAGTCGCCCTAATAAAAACAACAATACGGGTGTATTTTAAAACTTCATCGAAAAATAAATTCAGGTAGCTTGATTATATAATAGAGCTGATATCTATTCAATGCAACCGCCTTCAGTCTCAATCATTGCCTCGATACGGGTCTGGATCTAGGAGCATAATTTTTCCATAAGTGGCGGCGGTATCTCGGCGAGTATCAGGCGGATGGCGGCGATCAGCATAGTTTTGGTCTTGTGGGAAGTCACGTTGGTAATGTTCTCAATGCATAACTAAACTAAATAGCCCAGCGGGTTCAAGTTGGGGGAGGATCAAACCAGTTAAAGATAGGTACAACATCGTAGCACTTTTTCTGAACCAAACCTAGGTCTTTTTTAATTGTTGGATGGCGCATAGTCCTCTGCCATACCCAGGGTCTGCTAGGGGAGACTTGATTTCACTAATGGATCTCTACACTCTTCGGCGCATCCAGGTAGACTTTAGTTTTGATTATCAAGCTGACTTTAAAGATGGAAGGTAGCCTGATGTGGCTCTCACACGAAACCACACCAAAGACCATAATCCTGTCGGGAAACAACGTTGAGCTGTGCCATCAAGCGTTGAACTGGACATATTTTCATTTTGAGGGTGCTGGTAAAGATCCTGGGGTCATAAATTAGGTCGGTAGAGAGCATGAGGACATTGAACATCGTATCACTTTCAGACCTGATAGAAAGCGCCTATCCTTCTTTGGATTTGTACACAACTGGCCAACTAGTAGATCGTCTGCAAAGAAAAATAAAAGAACAAAACGGATTTTAATCAAACAGAAATGGAAGCATGTCGCCATCTCTTGGATAACAATTCTATTGCTCAACCATGTACATAAATATATATATAATATATAAATTATAATATAGTTACCTTTATGTATAGATATGTATATATTAATATAATAACTATATGAAAATACATATATGCCTACAATTATATATATATATATATATGCAGAAATATGTGTGTTGCGTGAATATATGCACGCTTATATATTTATATGCATTGATGTATATATATATATATATATATATATATATATATTCCCTTAATTAACCGAAAAAAAGAACAAATAGCTATATTGATTTTTTCAAATTTAATTAAATTCTTGTTTTTGTAACCTAATTTTATTTTGTCGTTTCGCGACATTTTTTTCTATATTCTTACAAGAGCTAAAAACGCCGAAATAAAACACATTTTCTATTTTTTTATTGCCAACAAAACAAGAGCAAAACTACAAAAAGAAACATTTTTTTCTGTTTTTTTTTCATCTGTTTCCTTTCTCTGATGGATTTAGAAAAGAAAAATATAATAAATAAGAAACAATGTGATTCACTTATATTTATTTTATCTCATTTTGCGTTTCGTTAAAACAATTTCAATTTATAGACATGTTTTTTTTTTTGCGTTTAATGTTTTTTTTCCCACGTTTGTAAGTTGGTGCGGGCGAAAAGTCAGTGACAACGAAAAGAGAAACTAAAATGGTGTTTCGACTCTTCTATGTTCACGGATTTGAAAGCCCCCCCCCCCAAAAAAAAACCCAAATACACACATATGATTAACCTCATAAATTATATTTAAAATGGCTGCATTAGGATAAACACTGTTCGAACTACGAATGCCAAATAATTTCCCATGCTAAAAAGTGAAAGGTACTTTTAAAATATGAATCTATTTATACATATCTTTGTAGTTATTAGTAAATGCACAGCTAGCTAAAAGTTTAAAACTACAAATGAAACATCTACAAAGTTGGTATAGTCTTGATTTGTGTTGCTCTAGGTGAATATTATAATCTGAGCCAGGTTTCGTCATTTACGCTCAGTTTTCTAAGCATTTTATATACTCATTATGAAAAAGATGCCCGACATATATATATATATATATAGATTTTTGTTATTGTTGTTTTTTCAAGCGATACATACGGTTAATATTGGCTCCGCCTCGGAGCTCATTTTTTTTTATTTAGTCGCCCTTTTTTAATTTGGACGTATATAACATTTATATTTATTTATTATTTTTAAAACAGCAATCTACGTACACGCGTGTTACAAGGTCATTACCTCTCGTCAGCGTAGTTCAACTGTTTCTAGGGATCGAACCTCAGACCATGTTTACCACAGTCCGGTGCCTTAACCGTTAGGCCATAATCCCTAGATTAATTATACTGTTTATTTTTAACGCTTATATATATATATATATATATATATATATATATATATATATATATATATATATATATATATATATATATATATATATATATATATATATATAAATATATATATATATATATATGTATATATATATATCTTAGAAAAATCAATAAAAGTGTATGTTTGTAAAAATTCTATCGTTCTACCCTTGTTAATCTGTCTCTCTATCCCTCCCTTGCCTTCAAATCGGGACGTATACATTAATATAGACAACTCTGATATTATAGACAACTATATATATATATATATATATATATATATATATATATATATATATATACATTAATATAGACAACACTGATATATATATATATATATATATATATATATCAGAGTTGTCTATATTAATGTATACGTCCCGATTATATATATATATATATATATATATATATATATATATATATATATATATATATATATATATATATATGTTTAGATATCGGTTGCTTTGTTTATACTCGATTTTTAAGCCATTGCTTATCACGTTTCGTACCTTCAAGCTTGTAACTATTTTTTTACATTTGACCATTAGTAAAATACAAGGATCGCATTTTTTTAAAACTTTACAAGTTGAATAGCTACGAAGACGGAAGTAATACCATTCAAACAAACGATTTTTCGTGTTCCTGAATTTATTTTTCTTCACGATCATCACCATTCAAAATGCATTTTGCCAACGATAAAGGATGGCTTTGTATTGGCGTTCGAGGTTCGCTTTTCCATACGAGGGTCGAGCTAAAAGTAAAGCCTCTTATTTTTTTAACTCCAAACGTTTAAGGTATTATTAAAACCAGGGACTAGGATATAGGTATCTATATAGTCTCAACGATTCTCGATACATTTTCGTAAGAATTCAATGACACAGCTGTACTTCCCACGCGTACCCATGACAAGGGAGTTATTTCTTAGAGTCTTACACCGTCAGTATCTGCAACGGAGAGACGAAATTTTCATATAATGAATACATAAGTTCTGTTAGCATAACAATGCAGATGTAGATCCATTTGGGAGGACACGAAAAATAGGAGGCATTACTAGTGGAACGCCCTCTCGTGTTTCGTTTTTTTCCGTTTCTAAAACATTGATAAGAAACGATGTTTTGTTTTTCGGTATGAAAATGTGAGGAATTACGTTTGAGGAACCTATGGAAGGAGTTGGGAGTTGTCGTGGACAACGTTGACTATATACAAAGTGATTTATTGAAAATAAGTTTGCGAGGAAATGAAATCATATTAAAGCATTTAGCAGAAACATTAATGACAAAAAAATGTATGGAAAGATTAGAACTTAAGAGTAAACACGAGGTATGAAAAGATAACAGACAAGTTGTTGATTTCGCATCTAACTTTAATGTTAGCTTTAACATTCACCCCAGTTGTTTATAGGTCATCCATTTTGGGGGTTTACTATTCTCCTTCTCTCGCCACATTTCATGCACACACACACGCGCGCGCACACACACACACACGCGCACACACACGCGCGTACACACACACACGCGCACACACACGCGCGTACACACACACACACACACACACAGGTGCAATGAATGATACAGTGGTCAAAATTCCGGTCAAATTTAAAAAAAAAAGAATTGACTACGTCGGTCTCTATCAAATTACTCAGCCAATTTTTCGTTTAAACATTTGAACTTTTACATTAAGGATATTCACAGATAGGGCAAGCTTTTTAATGGATTTGGATCGAAAATTTTATCTGTTAAGGCGTCAAAGTTCAATAGATTTGACCTTTGTGGTCTCTATAAAACTACTCAGCCAATGGTTGGCTTAAATATTTGAAAACTTACATAAGGAGTATCCAGGCAGGCGGCAAGCATTTTAATCAGTTTAGTGTTTAAATTTTCGCTGCCAAAATGGCAAAGCTGAAATAATTGACCTGTGTAGATTCTACAAAACTCCTCCACAAATTTTCGGTCTAAACACTTGAAATTGTAGATGTAGATTTCTTGGGCATAGTCCAAACATTTATTTTGATTTGAAACCAAAACAATACAAGTTAAGGGGTCAAAATTGGGGTCAAAGATAAGAAAAATTACCTCTGCGATCTCTACGAAATTACTCAGAAGACGTCTCGTCTAAACATTTGAAATTTTATATAAAGGGTATTCACGCATATGCCAATTTATTAACAATACATAGAACCCGAGCAAAGCCGGACTGAACTACTACTACTAATATATATATATATATATATATATATATATATATATATATATATATATATATATATATATATCGATCTATTGCATCCAAAATTAATTGTCTTTCTTTCCCTTTTTCTTGCATCCACATTTCCAATTATTCCCCCCCCTGTCTGTTCGTCTTTGTCTCCTTCTTTTTCAAGTCTTTCTGTGTCTTCAATTCCACAGTCGGACAGCTCTAAGAAAGAAGCTTTGTTTATGGATCTACGGTTAGATTTAGGCACAGAGAACGAGTGGGGGGAATTATTGATAGTGTTTTCAGCTAGACGAGTGGTTCTTGTGAAAGTTTGGCGAGGGGGTACCATAGACTGAAGCTCAGTCTAACACTTTCCATGAAAAATATAGGAGAGACAAACTCGCAACATCTCTTCTGTGAAAAATAGGTTGCAGGGAAGAGAAAATGATATCTCCTACGAGGCTACGAAGTCTATTTTGAATTCTATCAAGACAGGGCAACTCATTTCTAGCAGTTTCACCCCAGATGTGGCAACAGTATCCCATCCTTGGACGTAGCTGGCTCTTATATAGGTAAAGAATTGCATCAGCAGTGAGATATCTACTGGATCGATAGAAGGATCCCACCATTTTTCCAGCGGACTTGGCAACAGATTTGTTGTACCTGTTCCATTTAAGATCAGGAGTAAAGGTCAAGCTCAGAAGCTTGTCAAAACTTGAGAGCCACTCATTTCAACTGATGCTTGATAGGGATCAGAACGTTGATGATGTAAAGAGAGATGCTTAGTTTTAGGTGCATTAAAAGTAACCAGCCAATCCTTTCCCCATTGTACAACCTGCTCACGATCAGAGGAGAGAAAATCAGAGAGAACTTGGTCATTTACTGTCTTAGATCTACTACCATAGATGGTAGTCTCATCAGCATAAACGTCTACAAATGATGTAAGGATGTCATGTGGAAGATCATTAATGTAGATCAGGAAAAGATGTGGGCCCAGGATCGACCCGTGAGGGACTCCAGCATTAATACTGTGAGCTTCTGATTTTTGCCCATACACTACTAATCTTATGAACCTATCAGAGAGAAATGATTTAATAATTAAGAAGTCATTTCTAGCTATACCATAGCTAGAGATCTTGTGAAGTAAACCTTCGTGCAATTGCTCTAGAAAGGTTGCCTACGTTGAGAGATTCGCTAATCCTATGAGATTACTACGATATTGCCCCTTTGATTACTGTACACGCAATAACCCTCACCCTGGGTGGCCTCCGGGCCTTGCAAAATGGTGACTTCCATGTAAAAAAAAATATTCTTCGTTTTCTATCTATTTTCGTCTTTTTCTTCTAATTCTTCTTCTTATTATTAATGTTGTTTTTCTTCTTTTTCTTTTTCTTCCTATTGTCGTCTCTTTGTACTTCTTATCTAACCCCCCTCTCTCTCTCTCTCTCTCTCTCTCTCTCTCTCTTCTCTGTTCCTTTCGTTCATTTCTTCTTTCTAGCACTACATCTCTCTCTATCTTTCTCCATCTGCTTCCTCTCGCTCTGTTTGATATCTCCCTCCTTTTCTCTTTCTCTCTTAATTTCTCTCTCTCTCTTTCTCTCGTACACTTTCTCTTTCTTTTTATCTCTCCAGTTTCACTTAATTCATCGTCTCGCTAACCCACTCTTCTCTCCTCTTCTATGCATCTCCCATTTTCCTGCTTCCCCTCTCTTTTCTACTCTCCTATCTCTTCTTCTACCTTACTATTTCCCTCTTTCTTCCCCCACTCCTTCCCTTTCTATCTTATAATGTGTTTAAATGAAGTATAGTTCGTTTATAAAGACGTCTTCAAAATACTGACCACTTGAGTTTTTTCCCCAATCTTTTACCGGCACTTTTTTTCAAGTTTGGGCCTTGAAATACATCTGCAAAAAGAAAACAAACCAATAAATAAACCATGAATAGAAATAAAAATAAATATCAAAAACTTGCTAAATACAAACTCAAGTTTTTGTTTTGATTTTTTATTCGAATTATTTTATTTTAAATTTTATTTAAACTTGCGTTTTATTGCTTTCAATTTTGTTTAACAAACTTTGCCGAAAGAAATCTTGGCAACCATGCAAGATCATAAACAGTCTAGAAATCAAATAAAAAAAAGCAACAATAACAAAACAAAATACACAACAAATTATTACCAAACGCATTCGAAGAAACTTTTAGCCGACCTGCATAATTTAAAAATGCGGAAATTGATTCAGAGATTTATTATTTCGGAATTTGCTATTGTTAAGTTGACTTATTGAACCAAAGAAAATAAAAGATGGCGTCATTTTATATTTGCAAAGGTTCTCGCAAATGGCAGGTTTAAAGGACTATAAAAAAAAGGTTTATTTTGCCATTAAGCCTAAGTTAAGGCAACGCTTGCCAGTCATAGTAGGTAAAGGCTGTTCATTAACATTTTTAATTTCTTGCAGAAATCTGCAGTACTAGGCATACATCTTTAACAGATGTTTTTATTTTCCCCATATAATATGCGTTCTTCAAACATAGAGCTAAAAATCCTTCCTTGAATTGCTATTAAAAAAAAAACTCTTGGTTACTCAGTACCCATTCAGGATCTGTTCTCAACAAATTTTGTGGGATTAGTTTATTACCAACCGCCGAAGGTGTCCTGATGGAGAAATTAAGACAATCATGCCCAGACAATTGTTAATAAGCCAAAGTACTTCCTCTTTAGAAGCACTGACTTGATTGTAACCAAAATCCGACTTTGTGGAACAAATGTTGATTGACACATATTTTGTATAATAATATGTGCTTCTACACTGGATGTATAAAAAAAGTGTAGTACTTTTAAAAAGCCTAGTACGTCCAAGGATGGAATACTGCTGCCATATCTGGGTTGGAGCTGCTAAAAACAGCCTAACCTGCCTTGACAGAGTACAAAATAGACTTCGTGGCTTAGTGGGGGATGCCCTTTTCTCTACCCTACAACCTCTCTCCCACGGAAGAAAAGTTGCAAGCTGATCCTTGTTTTATCGTTATTTCCATGGTAGGTGCTCGTCTGAACTCATATCTCTGGTCCCCCCTCTCCAATCTTTCACGAAAAACACCCGTCTAGCTGAATCCACTATGAAAAAATTTCCCCCACTCTTTATATGTGCCTAAATCGAAACGTTGATTCCATGAACAAAGCTTCTTTCTGAGAACTGCACGCCTGTGGAACTCTGTTCCGTCTGCCTGCTTCCCATCTGACAACAACTTGGATTTGTTCAAGTCCAACGTTAACAAATTCCTAATGAACCGCCCCCTTAAGTAAACACTTCATCAAATCTCCACACTAACGTAATGTACTTGCAATAACCCTTATCCCTGAGTGGCTTCCGAGCCTTGATAAGTGGTGACCACTGTGTAAAAAAATAAAAATAAAATTAAAAAAATAAAAATAAGTTATTAAACCGAACCAGAAATGTCCAGTTCGATAAAGCATAAGGTGTTGCAATATTTAAAAAAATAACTGTCAGGAGTGAGCACAGTCTACTTTCTAGTCACTAGTTCAACATTTTATAGAAAAGTGACAAAAATAATCATGCTTAGCAAGTGTTTACAGTCAGTAGTTATGTAGAGGTATTATAAAAAAATCCATGCTCCTATAAATTTGGGCTTTCCGTGTATTAAAAGCCTTTTTTCTATTCACTTGTTTATTTGCTTCCCCACCGAGCAAATTAGGCACAAGCCCGTTTTGTAACGTGGAGTGCGAGGGTAGGGGGCGAGCTCCCTCGAGAGCGAACTGGATAATGATAATTAGTATAAAGGGTTTCCCCTACATTGACCAAATCTGATCGCTCAAGAGCAATGGTCTGATATGTGAGCGCATCCTCACATATGGTCTTTGATTGCAGTATTTGCCGGAACAGATACTACACTTTCATAACAGAAAAAGGGATCCTGATCTGAAGGCCAAGAAGATAAAAGGCGAACCTTTCTTCTTCTGTTTATGTTATGTGTTTGCTTATCAACGAGAGCAAATTAGGGATGAGGTCGTTTTTTTAATGTAGAGAGGGAGAGGGGAAAGGGAAAGGGGGGGCTAGCTCCTCCGAAAGGCAGGGACGAGAAACTGGTAGTAAGAGCATCTTTGTATATAGGGGTGTCCCTGCATAGACCAGAAACTGACTGCCACAAGGGCAAGTGTCTTTGGTTGCAGTATCTGCCGGAACAGATATTATATAGCAGGGGCTCATATTTGAGATTTATAACGGGTTCATGTAATACAGGGGGACATATAACGACTGGTGATGACAATTCTGAGGGGAAGGCATTTATATATATTACATCATGACGACGACTGTGAGCATTTTTGGAGGTGTCATACTATAAATACAGACTGCATGATATGTTTTTATACACATATAATGAGGAGGATACACTTTACTAATGATGCAGGGGAAGACACATTACTTGGAAGAGTTTATCCAAAGTTCTTACAAGATGATGATAAAACACATTTACATTTTCTGTTGTAAAGAATGACGACACGAGACATACACACATACATACATACATAGGTACAAAACATAAGGATGATTGCTTTATCTATCTGATCGGCAGATCGATGATGTCAGGAATTCAAAATTGGATCTACATGGTCAAATCTTCTACCCTTTGCTTCTAAGGGGCTCTCCTCACAAACTGACTATCTCTCATCAACTCTCGACATCCAACTCTGTCTGATCAACTCTCTGATCAACTCTCTGATCAACCCCTAACTCCGAACATTCAGATTCCTATATTGAGAAATCTCATTGGTTTATGACGTCCGAAGTGTGTTTTTCAAACGTGACTAATTTCCACGTGGCTTTATATATGCTTGTCCAAACACACTTTTGGCAAACAAAAGAATCCTCGATTCTTTCTAACGTATTTTTAAACAATATAAATTAACTCGCATTGTGCCTTCATTTAACTGACATATTTAATATATTGATTTCTAAAAGAATGGGCAATCGAATCTTTTTCCGACATAAATATTATTTAACTATTTCTCATAGAATTAACATTAACACTTGCCTACACGGTTCGATTCTAGTCTTATCCTAATATCATTTTCACTTATCTAGTATGTCTTCTTACTTACATAAGAAGGGGACATCCCTTCATGTAACACTGATACTACACTTTGAGTGTATTTATATTCATGCAGATATTCTATGTGATTTATACTTGCGTAATATTTGCGTAAAAAGATTACAGTACAAGGGGCGTGCAATAAGTAATGCCCCTGGCACACTTCCCATAGCAGTAGAGCAACGAAACTTGGCACAGCTAATAGTCTTTCTCTACATAGGAACCAGTTATGCATTTCTCCCATCGTTTGATGCAGCTCTGGACACCGTTTTTGTAGAACACCCCAGGTTGGTCCTCCAACCACGAGGTGACTTCAGAAATGGAGGCTGCATCATCTGGGAAACGCTTTCCTTTCAAAAACAACTTCATGGCTGGGAAGAGGTGAACGTCAGAGGGTGCAAGGTCAGGAGAGTAGAGAGGATGGGGGAGGATTTCATAACAACACGCCCGTGCTTCTGATCTGGCGACATGCGAGTTGTGAACAAGAGCGTGGTCCTGCAGGAGGAGGGTAGCTTTGTTGATCTTGCCACGCCTCTTGATTTTGATAGCTTCCCTTAATTTTCTCAAAAGTGAAGAATAATAGGCTCCTGTAATTGTGGTACCCTTTGCCAGGAAATATGTCATCACTGCTCCGTACTGATCCCAGAAGACTGTGAGCATGACCTTGCCAGAGGAGGGCTGCACTCTTGCCTTCTTTAGAGGTGGCGAGTCCATGTGCTTCAACTGCATTGGCTGGGCTTTAGTCTCTGAATCATAGTGATAGTCCCAGGTTTCATCCTGTGTAATCAGTCTTTTGAAAAACTTTGATTCATCTTCTTGGCACATCTCCAAATTCATCCTCGAGCACTCGACGCGTTCTCGCTTCTGGAATGGTGTGAGCAACTTGGGAATCCACATGGCAGACACCTTATTCATATGCAAATAGTCATGAATGATAGTTTCCACAGACCTTGTAGTAATCTTGACATCTTGGGCTATTTGGCGAATATTAATGCGCCGATCTTCCAAAATGGAAGCCGCAAATTTCCGGACAGATGCCTCATCAATGGCGGAAGGAGGCGACCAGGTCTGGAAGCTGTTTCCGCAGACTTCCAGCCATGTTTGAATTCACAATGCCAGCTATTTACAAGGTCATATGATGGGGCATTATCACCATCAGTTTCTGTCATTTCATCAAAAGTCTCCTGTGGTGTGCGTTCTTTCATATACAAAAACTGGATCACTGCTCGACATTCAACAGGCTCCATTTCACATCTGACTCAGTTTAAACACCTGTAAAACAGAAACTACAATTAGTTCAGAGCTGCAATTTGCCACATAACCCGTAGAGATATAAATCATGGCACATGCAAAATTTCAGCTGGAAGTGGGTCAGGGGCATTAGTTAATGCAGGCCCATCGTAAGTAAACAATTCCTTCTTATATATATCTTCATGTATACGTGTATATATTTGTTTAAACATTCCTTCTTATATATATCTTCATGTATACGTGTATATATTTTTTAAAATTTTTGCGTGCAAAACTCCTCTGTCATTTTTCGTCTATAGGCATGAAACCTCATATATATTATATTCAAACAATTGCGAGACTTTATATTCGGGTTTTACCCGGGGAAAATCGGTGCAAAAGTGTGAAAATGAAAGAAATGCAATTTGTTAGGTTAAGTTCGAACGACGGCATTACGGATATACATGCGTAACGTAATAGCTATGGTTCATGTTTTAATGTTTCGTCTTGCAGTAAACATGTCTTCATAGATCAGACATTAACGTCAAATGAAAACGTAAATCGTAAGCGTAACGTTTGGATTTCGATTCTCGGTTTTGGCGCACGAGTCATTTTCTTTTTAAACTTTTAAAAATCATTACTATATATTATGTCCAATATAATAATGAATGCGAAATCTTCATTAATCAAAATATCATATTTAAGCGTATTTTACGATCAGACAATGCTGGGTCGCGTGCTAGTATTCATATAAAATAAGAATTGGTAGCTTTATTTCATACATTGAAAGGTTAATGTTAAAAGTCACGGCCACAGTGGTACTTAAGGAAAAAAATCTAGTTTAGGCGTTTATTGTTTTTTTTTATATACCAGCGTTATCTGTACAAATTACACAGTGGCATCTTTCGTGTGTTATATATTGCTGTTGTAGCATTGCGGACATTTAGCAGAAATATAGACTCCACGATATTATTGTAGTCCTTTATCTAAGTAATCTAGTTAATGTAGTCTCAGAATATATCTAGATATTACGGATTATCTTATCGGTGTCTGTAAGGTAGTTCCATTGTATGGACACCTAACGCGAGCGGACACTCCACAATATAATTATATCATTTTTAGACAGAACAGAAACTACTCATGGGTCCTAGCCAGAAGACCAAGTAGGTATATTTTAGTTTAACGTATGACCCTAAACTGACATCATTTTTTCTTAATTTATATACATTTTACATTGCATCTTTGAGAGATCTTGTTTAGTAATAAGGATTATTAAATGTGATTACATACTACAAACATTAAATTAGCACGCACACATACACACACATATACACACACACAAATATATATTTATATATATATATATATATATATATATAGCCAGTAGAGTTTAGTTTTCTAGAAGTACATCCAATGAAACAACATGTGTCTACCAAAATAGTGCTGCATGAGTGAACAGAGCAGGTATATTAATTTTATTTATACAAACATTAATGGCTACATATGTGCATACATGTTTCTGTAATCACCCACGTTGGGGGATTACGTCTTCAGGCCAAGAATTACCTTTGAAATAGAAAAATGTATTTGGTGGAAATGTCACTTTTGAAGGTAATTCTTGGCCTGAAGACGTAATCCCCCAACGTGGGTGATTACAGAAACATGTATGCACATATGTAGCCATTAATGTTTGTATAAATAAAATTAATATATATATATATATATATAGTCTTTGAAGTTTTTAACCTTTAAAACTATGCAATATATATATATATATATATAAATTTAATGTTCATTGTATTTAATCAATTTCTGTCCTCTTTCTTTATCCCGATCGAATAATTTATTATCTGGAAACAGTGACACACGTTAATGATGCTATTGTATTACTATACAGATAATAAATGAGGAATCATTTCCATTTAAAATCAAGTCCGTATTATGCATGTACAATTGAAAAAAACTTACTTGAAATGTGTCAACGATATGTTCAAAATCTTGATCAACGTAGTTAATTGTTTTTGTAGACCAGTGCTCGGTGTCACAAATGAAAGAAACCACAAGTAGTTTAAATTAGATAAAATATAATACGTATTTATCATAAAGAATACAGAAGTCAGTAAAGTGGTATGAGAGGAAATTGTTCGTAGCATGCGGTTAAACATGGTATAGATGTCTCCATCTAGTCACTGAAACCAGGGATATTCATAGGACTGGTTGATTCCACTTAGTTCTCAAAAAGGTGTGGTTTGTCCTCCATATCAATTATGCCGTGTCTATCTTAAAAAAAACTCGAATTTTAACTCAAAATAATCCCTTATTTAAGAATATTTTATAATATTTATGACTTAGTGTAAAATAATGATACCAAGCAACAATCGGCAAGATAAAACCATTTTTAATGGCTTTACAGGATTTTTCGTGCATTCTTCTATGACTGCAACCTTCAAAGATTATTACAATCCATTCTTAAATTCCAGTGAAGATATTTGTCTCAGCAATCAGTTGGTAGAAACTGGTTAAGTTCGATATTCTTTGAATCTGTCTATCTGAGGTATAGTCATAGAAATACAGGGAGATGCACATAGAATAGGTGTGAGAAATTCCATACACAGTCGCCATCTTTCTTGTTTTGTTTGGCCGCCCACGTAGTTTAGTGGTTGGCTGTCATTGGTTAATTTTAAATGTGTCAGGTGATTTGCTTGGCGCGCTTTTCGTATCATGATTTTACTTTTTCTCCACACAGGAACTTGGCAAGCGGAGGACTCCAAACTCAGCGGCTCCTACACTGGAGGGAGCCATGACAATTCCTTAATGTTGTATCCCGAAATGGTTGGTGAACAAGGGACCACATCTCTACAAGCAGAGACAGCTTTATACTACTGAAACTATCCAAATTAAGGATTACATTCAAGAACAGTTCTTTATGTTTATTTAACAAGTATTGGATCTTATCTCAATTAATCTAGTCCCAAATGACTCACATTATGTCTAATTACATGCGCTAATATTCAGGCCGAGCCCACCATGAACATTCATGGATCCTTTCGAGGAATAAAGAACTAAAATTCTGACAATAGGAATTCATACTAACGGCTCCATGCGTATGGAGGCAAGACAGGCCAACGTTTTGCAAATGGACAATATCAGAACCAATAAACCTTCATTGATGTTACATTTGAATACATTTTTAATTTGAAAGGTATGGCTTTTGTATTTGTGGATTCTTTTGCCTCTGCAGGGAGTAAATTGGGATGTGAGAAATAATTTCTAACACAGGAGACTTTGATGGTATGGGCATGTTGAACGAATATATAAGAGATCTTGGATAAGTAAATGTAGAATAGTCGTAATATTAAATTCAGGACGGGAAAACAAAAGAAAATATGGAAAGAAAGGAATTAGAATGGGCTTGAGAGAAAGAGGGATAAATAAAGACATGGCCAGAGGTAGGTTATCTCGTAATTCAATTTCTAAAAGCCATCCAACGCGTTTTCTTGACAAACTGTATATATCGAGCTTCTTTAATGGGAGTAAGTAATAAGAATGGATTTCAGCAACAAAATGGACAAATAAAGACCTGGCCATATACAGTTTATTTCGGAAGTCAATTTTTAAAAGCTGCCGTTTGTGTTTTCGTTTCAGTCGCTGTAGATATAAAACTTCTTAAATGGGTGGAAGTAATAGGAATGTACTTCAGAAAAAGAGGGATAGTTAAAGACCTGGTCAGAGATAGGTGATTTCGGAAGTTAATTTCTAAAAGCTGCCGAATTTATTTTCTTTCCAAACACTGTTTCTTTAATCGAGGTGCCCCCCCCCGGCCGCTTTTTTGTTATTAGTCAGTTTCTGATAAACTGCACATCCAATTGCGGTAAGACGCATTGGATTGATTAAACACTCTATTTTCTTTACCCTACCCAGCTGACACCAAGTCACAGCTTTCTCAATGCATAATAGATTGGCTTCGTTCTGCACAGCTAAACTCCAATATTAGCTTAAAATCCAATCCATCTGTCATCACAAATAAATACGATCGTAGATTATAAAAACGCAGGTTGAAACTTTCCAGAAAATGAAGGATAAGTTTGAATTCTAGTAGCTGTCACCAGCGTTAGTCATTTAATTAAACGTATTGCTTCTGCCTTAGTGGTAAAACTTGACTGGTTTCATAGCAGGTGGCATATATACTGCGCTATTTACCCTCATATCTACTGGGTGACCATGAAAAATAATCTATGAAATAGTTTTAAAAAAAAACATCATATTTTAAGTAGTAATATAGTTAATCTAAATTTTCCTACATAAGTGTAATATTTTACTATTATGATTTATTTGACATTCAATTTTACGTCTTCCACTTTCAACTTTAGATTTCGGGTTTTCAGGTCTAGACACTAAAATCCAGGTCTAAGTCGAAAGAAATGCCTTGGAAAATCTTTTCTGCTTCCAGTTTCGCTGACTGTCCTGACATGCAGAAGTTTAAATGTAAAAAGAGCAAACATCTTGCAGCACAACTCCCCATTAAGGATTCCTCTATTTCACAGAAATACTATAGAATTTAGACAGTCAGTCTGTGGAACACTGTTCTACTGGCCTGCTTCCCGACCTTCATTTCTAGACACTAAAATCCGGGTCTGAGTGAAAAGAAATGCCTTGTAATTCTCTTGATGTTTCCTGTTTAGCTGACTGTACTGACATGCGGAAGTTTAAATGTAAAAAAGAACAAACATTTCGCAGCACAACTCCCCATGTAGGATGCCCCTAATTCACAGAAATCATACAGAATTTAGACATCAATCTGTGGAACACTTTTCTACTGGCCTGCTCCCCGACCGCTTATAATACGGGATGTTCCAAAAGTCTTGGACACATTTCAATTCCTTGTTGTTAGATGAAAGTGGTGCCATTTTAAAGCTAAATGAATTAAGATTTTTTAAGGCAATTGAATTTTTATAGGCAATTAAATTTTTAAAGCAATTAAGTTGTTTTAAGGAAGTTTTTAAGGCAATTAATTTGTTTTAAAGCAATTAAATTTTTTAAGGCAATTAATTTTTTAAGGCAATTAAGTTTTTTAAGGCAATTAACTTTTTAAGGCAAGTAAGTTTTTAAGGCAATGAATTTTTTTAAGGCAATGATTTTTTAAGGCAATACATTTTTTAAGGAATTTAATTTTTTTTAAGGCCATTAAGTTTTTTTAAGGCAATTTTTTAAAGACAATAAAGTTTTTTAAGGCAATTAATTTTTTAAGGCAATTGAGTTTTTTAAGGCAATTGAGTTTTTTAAGACAAGTTTTTTAAGGCAATTAATTTGTTTTAAGGCAATTAAGTTTTTCTGAAGGCAATTAAGTTTTTTAAGTCAATTAATTAGTTTTAAGGTAATTAATTTTTTTAAGGCAATTAATTTTTTTCATTTTTTTCAGATCCAGTAATGACGTTCACTCAAAGAGAAAAGGCATTTTTGTACTTGAATTTGCAAAAACTAAATCATGGCCACTTGTTCAACAAGCATTTAGCAGAAAGAAAAAAAATTGCACACCCTGTATTTTGGGGAGGGGCTTTCTGAAAGGACTGTTCTATGTGCCTTCCCTTCCAAGTGACATGGATGAGTTGAAGCCCCTTTTAAGAGAAGCTGTTTAAACCATTGACAACGCAATTCTGAGGCGATCGGCTTTATGTGTGTCGTGTAACCCATGGTGTTCACATTGGACATCTTTGAACATTCTATGAAAAAGTTGAGATTATAAGTTTTCTGAACATACCAGATACGCTTTCATTAGATTGTTGCTCCTGTCGTGTTTTTTTTTTAAGAAAATCAACAAATTTTTACAATAAAAGTAAGTTAGTGTGGGGTCCAAGCTCCAAGTTTTTGTCAGAATCACGTCGATTGAACGTGGCATGAAACCGTCGCAAAATCACACTTCATCTTTTCACCCAATTATCTACATATCTGACAGCCATTTTCCTTCAAAAGAACCTTGAGTTGGTATTCGGCTATCTTGATTGGTCTTCCGAAAAGAGAAGCGTTATTGAGGTCAACATTTCAAAAGTATAGTGTTTGGATCTGGTAAACCAATCTCGAACAGCTCTCGCAGCAATAGCGTTTTCTCAATTTACGGTTCAAATATATTTGGTCACTTCACTCGTTTTTGACCTCGATTACAGATGAAAAGAATGTGAAAAACGAGAAAAAATACATGAGCATAAAAAAACGATGATCATTATATTGTAGAACAGAATACGTGCTTTTTAATGATATATAAAGCTTTGTCAAATATCAAGACATGTTTAAAAGAAATGAAACGGCGGGAACTCATGCAAAAACCTGATATATATTTTTAATAGTTCTCGAGATTGACAATGTCAAATAGCTATGTATAGTATATAGAGATCAAGTGTTATCCTCGGGAATGAGGCCTCATTATTTCTGAGAATTTCGACTGAAGTAAGACACATAAGACAGACTTTATATAGTAGATGTATTTTATTTGTTGTAATCTAATTTGTTACAAATACGCCTCGTTTTAAACCAATTCATCGAGATTGTATGAGCATCAATTGATGTTCAGTGGAAATGTTGACATTCGTTTTATTTTTTAATAGACCTTCATATATAAACTTTCTCTTACGGAACATCCATTGATGTCGTTAAACCCTTTGGTTTAACATCACAGGTTTATGAATTGGAAGAGATACTGCTTTAAAGTAGTTAGGTTTCTTCTGTCATGGTCGATCTTACAGCTGAGAGTATCCTGTATCTCTTCAAAGTAACCCATGCATGGAGTATTGTTGCCACATTTTGAATTGAAAGCCATGTTTAATTTCAGTAAGGTTTCCGATCGTTAAGCATTCTGTACAAACTCTGAAGATGCAAAATAGTTTTTCGTGGGTAGTTGGTCTGTATAAGTCCTGTATTTAAAAGTTTGCAAACAAAAAGCAAGGATACGAAAATAATATGTTCCAGGAATTCTAAAAAAAATTAAATATTTTTCAAGAGCAATTCAGATTTCTTATTGGTTGCTAGCAGAACGTGGAATACATTTGGTTAGTCAGTTCCTGTCAACAATGTGTGTAGTAAAACCTTCAATTTTCTTCAATCATACCTTCTAATTATATTTAAAAAAATATTGCACTAGTACATCTACTGCTAGTTTCTCTCTTTTAGAAAGGGTTTTAAAAAAGTGTAAGAGAGGACAGACACGCGAATGAAAGCAGAAGCTGTACGCAATTACCGAGTCGTGTGCGAGGTGACGTCACGGTAAGGAAGAAAAGAAACATATGAAAAAAGAAAAAGATTGACGCTTGCGGTTTGAAAAGGACATAGATAGACGTGTTACACAGGTAACCCGAGAGCAACAGGAAAAGAAAGGTGCAAATGCAAAACATAGCTGAATAGGAAGGGGGCACCACGTGTTCGACATGGCAGAGTCTCGTAAAGCACATGTGAGAGAGGACATTAGAACAAAAGACACGGTGTTAGTCTTGAAAGTACCTGTAAAATAAATACCCTTTGTTTCAAATACAAATAAAGTGAGTCCGATTCTTCCTTATCGGTTATTTGCTTGCGACTGTCTTCATAAACCGTGTGGGTTCCTGGTGTGGGCATGTAACGATTACGTTGTAGAAGTGTGGAATAAGAGTTCTCTTTCGTTGTTATCATATGAGGAGATGGGAGTACGGGAATAGGCAGACTGATAATAACTCAAAAGAATGACTTGGCGAAACAAAGATAACGACAATAAGTGAGATGGCGACAGGCATGTATAAATATGCATTAAATAGCAAGAGTATGCTGTCACATTATCAAGAGATTTATAGTGGAATAGGCACACTAATATGTGGTCTTATGAAATAGAGTAAAGAAATCGGGAGAATCGAATGAACTTTCAAGACTACTTAACATTCAGAATCCAACTGGCTTTATTTTATATATTAGACTAGCAGATTACCCAGCCATGCCTAATGGTAAAATAATAGTTTAATTTATGCGGATTTCGTATTTAAAAAGCCAATTCTCTGTCGCACTCCATATACAATAGTGTCTGACAGGCGTAGTCCGGCGTAAAATATGTCTAAATATGATATTTTAATTGAATAAGATTCCCGATAATTACCATGATAAAGCCAATTCTTTATCGATTATTATATTGTACCCAATACATTGTAGTGGCCGACCAGCGTGACCTGATTGTAATATAAGCTTAAATATAATAGTTTAATTTATGCAAATTTCGTTTTTAAAATTATAGAGCCAATTTTCTATTGATTTTTATATTGTGCTCAATACATAGCTATGATTTCAATATATAAATATATATATATATATATAGACATATACATACATATATATATATATATATATATATATATATATATATATATATATATATATATATATTGTATGCACTCACATAGATTCGAAACAAAAACAATTAACGTTCTAGCGTTATTCGTTATCATTTGAGCTAAAGAAATATGGCGGTCAAACTAAAAAAATAACTTACTTAAACGTATAAATGTATATTTGGACATGTGTAGAATTAAAATGTTTAGTAATCTTATGCCTGCCAACTTCTAATGTTTCAATATTGACCCATTAACAGCATTTTTCCCGGATGAAAACCTTACTTAATTCGTTGCACAGGTCCGAATCCCTCATATATCCAGTTTTAGCACTGTAGATCAAACATTGACAGAGTTATTTAGAAAAGACCCTTCTGCACACAGACACACAGAGAGGCAAGGTCAATTATATATATATATATATATATATATATATATATATATATATATATATATAAGAGCACACAGTTAATAAAATATGTTCAAAAACACTTTGAAAAAGAGTTAAAACATATTTAATCTGAAAAGTAAACACTAGATAGTGGATAGTCCTTAATCCGCGGAGTTTCGAAGAAATACTTTCCTTTTCATCATGGGTAGGAATTAGCAAAATGCGGGATCGGATTTTGCATACAAAAGTATTTGATGAAACTACAAGTAAATCAAAGATCTTACTTGATAACAAAAAGTGAAGCATTATTTTATATATATATATATATATATATATATATATATATATATATATATAAAGTCCTCCTGTGTTGCCCGTCGTAAAATACGCTTATATATATTTTAATTCCTGCAGATTTCGTATTTATTATTACAGAGCTAAATCTCTATTGAATATTATATTGTACCCATCATATATTAGTGAGTTTAAAATTTAAAATAATGGCGAGTGATATCACTAGAATCAAAACCAAAATATAATTCTCTAGCATTTCCTGTTACCCTCATAACTAAATCAAGCAAAAACTGTAAAAAAATATTTTCACCTATAAATGTATATTTGTGCATGCTTTAAGTGGACTTACACCTGCCAATTGTATTTTATTCTAATTTGTATTCCTTTAACAACTATTCGTATCGAGTAAAAAGCAAATCGAATTTATCCACAGGTGAAAATCCTCTGTAAGTTTAAAATTAGATGACCAAAAATTGACAGAGTAGTTTGGTAGAAGCTGTTTCGTAAACGGATACACAGTCAGATACAAACGTAGATTCCATGACCAAAGCTTTTTTCTTAGAACGTTTCATTACTAATGTTTACTATAGTGTCCAATTTCTACTGTACACTCTGTAAACCTTATCCTTGAGTGGCCTCTTGGCCTTGATAATATGGTGATGCCTATGTAAAAAAAAATACTTTTATATTTATACTAGCAGGATGCCTGTATTATTTGGGCTGATCTGACAAATGGGAATTATGATAGACTTTTGATAGAATCCCTTATTCAATTCACGGCGGGGGCAGCTTTACTGGACTGACCTTGTAAATAATTCTCAATTGTGCTTTTTTTTTTTTTTCTTTCTAGTCGCCCTCACTGAGAATTGAACCGTCCATCTTCAGAAGAAAATTTATTTTGATTTTTTCTAAGTATTCTAACCACTGCGCCACGGGTCCTTACAAACAATCCTAGTTCGAATCTTAGGTGCGTTAAACATATTTATCCAAATATGAATCCATATAATACGAATCCAAAATGTAAAAATAAGTATTCCTCATCTCAAAGTTCGGAAACATATGTCTCTGTAATTATAAAACTAAAATCAGCTTGCTTACTTGGGCGTTTAAACCGTCCATCCGGTTTCTGACTTCCGGTTTCAAAGAATTCGTCTGCCTACCTATTTAATGGCTGTGCAGTACTAATTCAGATATTATAAGCCACTACTGCTATTCAAATCAACAATATCCTTTTGTTTTAATTTATTTTAACGCGTTTTCCTTAGAAATAAATATAAGTTAAACCCGTTGAGTTAAAGAAATCTGATTAAAATATAAATATACAGCATAATCATATGATTAAAATATAAATATTCAGTATATATAATCATATTTATAATCATATTTACTGATTTTATAAATGTTTTATGAGTTATTTTTTAAACTCATTATTCAAAAATGCTTTCCTAAAGTGTGTAAAACTCAAAATCACTTCTTATTTGGAACATTTTCATCTTACCCCTTGAGAGCCAACGGGTAGACTAGTATATATATATATATATATATATATATATATATATATATATATATATAAATCTATAAAAGTGAACGTGTCTGTGTGCGTGTGTGTTTGTGTATATCTGTGTACATTTCCCTACGAAATAACTCTGCCAATTTTTAGTCTACAGACTCGAAATTTAATATACAGCGTACTGAGATTTAGAAAAAATCGATGTCATCGGGTTTTGGCCTGAAATTTGGCAATTAAGGGATCAAATTTTAACGATTTGATCGTTGAGGACTCTACCAAACTCCTCCGACAATTTTGGGTCTACGCACTTGAAATTGTAGATATAGGTTCCTTGGACATGTATCTAACTTAATAACTTGATTTGAGCACAGAACAATAAAATTTAAGGGCTATAATAGGAGTCAAAGTTTTAAAAAAAATGACCTCTGCGGCCTCTTCCAAATTACACAGACAATTTCTGGTCTAAATATTTGAAATTTTACATAAATAGTATTCAGAGTTAGGGCAAGCTTTTTCATCAGTTTGGATCGAAACATTATTAGTTACCAATATATAAATGTATGTATATATGTCTGTTTGCATATCTGCCTTAAACTTTCAATAGAGGCGACGGCTTTTACCAAGATCAGTATCGCTTTTAGATTCGACCTTTCATACGACAAATATCGAAAAATTGGCTAAAAACATCAATGTCTTCCCCTTCAACTAGGCACTTTTCTACAGGGGGGGGGACTTTTTCGCCGATATTTTTGAAAGTTATTCGCTCCTTTATATTATCTAGCCTTTATTTTTTAAAATGTCGCTTCCGGTTTAGCAGCGGTCGTAACAGCATAAACAATAGTTTTTACCCGGTTCTTTTCCTCCTTTGCTCAACATACACATCTAAACACCCGAGCAATGCCGGGCTGAAATGCTAGTATATATATATATATATATATATATATATATATATATATACTTGACTGCCGTGTAAACGGTCGGGTTTCAATCCTGGCTTGAGGTAGTTGCCTGTCTAGCCGCACTGATGAGCTGTGAAACAGCGAAACAGTACTGTATGTGGATGACTATATATATATATATATATATATATATATATATATATATATATATATATATGATGGGAAACGGTAACATTTCAAATCTGGAATTTTTTTTATTATATGCAAGACAAAAATACATTTCAATAAGTATATCTCCTTAATCTGTAGGTTTTCGATATTTACACATCTCCACAGAGGAAAAATATTTACAAATATTATAAATTGTTTGAAGCTAATTGGCTAAATGCAATAAACATGAAAAATTATAATTAAAAGTTTTAAAAATTTTTAAATCATAGAGTAAGGGAAATTATATATTGGTTCCAAATAGAAAGGATATTGAATTCCATGTCCAAAATGCATGGTAAATTCCGAAGTGCAAGTCTCCGGTAGCAGTGAGGTAAACGGATCCAATGCTTAGTTTGATTCTTCCATGGCACGAGGTAATAAGCACAAGTAGGTGTAATTCGTTCGTTTTTCCTTTGTTTAGATGATGAGCGCGGTAAATATTTTATTATATAAATCCGGTAAAGATGGCCGATAATAACTGGATTTCCATACCAGTAGATTTAGAGCACACACACACACACATATATGTATATATATATATATATATATATATTTATATATATATATATATATACATATATACATATACACATATATACAGGGTGATCCAAAAAAACAAGAAAAGAGGCCATCTAGAACATATGCTGTAGAACGGAGAAAAAAATAAAAAATGCCAAAAACCCTAGAGATTTGATGGGATGTTTAGAATATAATAAACTAGTTATGACCAAAGTTTCATTTCATTCGGACAAAACAGTAAGAAACGGGACCTAATTAGAACTGGGGTCCGTTTTTATGGGTCACCCTGTATATGTTAATATATATATGCATATATATGTATATACATATATATATAAGTATATATATATATGTGTGACGTCACAGACTTATATATATACATATATATATATATATATATATATATATATATGAATATCAAGAAAGACGGAGCAGAGCAAGAAGCCAGAAAAGAGAAGAGGAAAAAGAAAGAACAGAAAAAAGCAACCACCGCTGGTACCTTAGCCAGTAACGTTCCCCGAAAGTCTACGCTCTATCCTGCTCCCACTTCCAGAAGTCGAATTTTAAACCTGGTACTTTTTCACTGATAGCAAGTTGCTGTTTTGGTTACGTTAAATGACAAAATAATACTATTTTCTCTACTAACAAAAACTGTTTCGAGTTATCATTTTCCTTTAAAACCGAGTCCGTATACTACGCGTTGGGACCGGTAGTGCAATAGACGACTACGTTACACATTACCATCATCAGCATCATACATTAGGGGAGTGATGTATATATATATATATATATATATATATATATATATAATGGCAGGGTATGTTAAAATTCGGAAAGGATGGTGTTCAAAAGAATTAAAAAGTAGAATTTTATAGTTTAGCACTTAAATAGTAACTATATATATTTTGAAAAATAATTAGATCATGCTATTTAATTTTTTTTTATTTAAACGAGATCTTTGTAAAAAAACAACAAAGAATTACGAGCTAAGATAGAGAAAAGCGGCTGCGATTTTGATTAATGGATTAAAATATTTATAATATTAAAATAAGAATTAATTTTTCCCCAAAATAATCTATTACTCTTTCGGAACAACTTCGATTTAGTCAGAGGAAGTCATTTCGAAGAGGCGACCAAATAAAAGATGAGGAGTGCGGTTAGGGTTTGAGGTATTTGCTGATTGATTTCTGCGGCGGTGCGGACTCTCAGATGAAAACAGATGTCAATTTTCGCACAGTAAAAGATGAAAACTCCTCGCTGCATCTTGTGATATTTCTTTGAATTTAATTAATAACACCAATTGGAAGAAAATATTAAAAACATGAAGCTATTGGTGAATATACACAGACACACACACACACACACACACACACACACACATATATATATATATATATATATATATATATATATATATATATATATATATATATATATATATACTAGCATAGGTTCCCGGCCCGGGCTTTTGGGGGTGTATGTTCAGCAAAAAAAAGTGGAAGTAGGAAGGCAGGCTCGAACTCGTACCGCGAAGGAGGCAAAGAACGTATTGCTGTTACGACCACCGCCAAACCGGAAGTAACACAGGTTTAAATTAAGGCCAGACAATCGAAAACAGGGTATGAATTTAAAAAATATCAGCGAAAAAAGCGACCCCTCCCTGTAGAAAAGTGCAAAGTCGAGGGTGAATAAATGAATGTTTTTAGCAAATTCTTCGGTATTTGTCGTATGTATAATCGAGCTTCAAAACGATACTGATCTTGCGAAAGTCCGTCGCCTCTGTTGAAAGTGTTAGACAGTTATCCAAACATACATACATAGATTTATATATTAGTAGCTTAAATTTTCGATCCAAACCGTTTAAAAAGCTTTCCCTATCTCTGAATACCTTTTACGTAAAATTTAAAATGTTTAGACCAGAAATAGTCTGAGTAATTTGTTAAAGATTACAGAGGTCAATTTCTTTTTTTAACTTTAACCCCCATTACAGCCCCTTAATATTTATTGTTTGGGGCTGAAATCAAGTTATTAAGTTAGATCCCTGTCGAAGAAACTTATATCTAAACTTTCTAGGTTTTAGACCCAAAAGTGTTGGAGGAGTTTGGTAGAGTAATCAAAGGTCAAATCGTTGGACTTTGACCCCTTAACAGCCAAATATCTGGCCGCAAACCGATTAAAAAGATTTTTTTCCAAATCTCCATACCCTGCATATTAAATTTCGAGTCTGTAATCTGAAACTTGCCATAAGTTATTGTGTAGGGAATTGTAAGCAGACAGACACTTTCACTTATATATATATATATATATATATATATATATATATATATATATATATATATATATATATATATATATATATATATATTTGTAATGGGAAGATTCCAATGTTCTTCTTTATTACTTTACTAAATTCCCGTTTCCGGTAGAATTACTTATTCCAATTCTGATTCGTTATGTAATTCATCGTCTTGATGAGGACCGAATCCCCCGTGCTCAGGCCAAGCAACTGACCCATAACTTCTTCGGAAACTGTGGCTCGTGATTGCAAGTCTACCGGATGATCTCCACATTAATTCTGCTTAAAAGCAAAAATAAAGCTTTGTATGCGCCGGAAAGAATTACAAAATCATGGTTTATAGCAACTAAAAGTCAATTCCGTAAAAGTTACAGGTTCTTTTTTACATATGTACAACTCTCAGTTATAAAACATTTCAAGTTTGGCAAATTTCTTTGTTCGTCACTGAATTGCTGATCAGGATGGCGGAGAGGGGTTCGTCAGGCGTTTTTAGGAGCTGTTTTATTCTTGAGATTCGGCGCAATATCTCTCGAAAACGAGCGGGCATTGGCTTTGTATACTAAGGTCACGGGATGGGGTCTGGCGATCTGCTGAACCAATCAAAGCTAGCCACGTATCTGGGGAAACCCCAGATACATTTGCGTGTGTGCACTTCCACCAAATCATCCAAAATCGGTGGGAAAAATGAAATCACTTTCACGATTACAAGAGGTCGACCCCTGTCACTCAGAGCCCACATCTGAAAGAGGTGTCCTCGAGGCCACGATAGCTATGGCTCCGTTTCCACATTGTTCTGACAGTTCCGGTCTCTTCAGTCTACAACCACAGAAACACACATGTCTGGTTTTAACAATTAAAAAAAAATATATCTGTTTTAATTAAAGTATTTTTTATACCTGCCGTTGTCCAGGATTCAATTAGACAATCTTAGCATATTTGCCCGGTCTTCTTCATATAGTTATAAAGCTCTCAATATTGCACATAAGCTATAGGATAATATTTTTATATCTGCAAAAAACACGCCTATAATTTGCGAATATTTTCTCAAATGTAAAAATATATTTGTGGTGGGTATGATCTATCGATTTTATTTTATTGGTTGTTTTAAATGAATAGGTATTTCTTATGTTATTTTCATTACCAGCATTATTACCTACACAGAGTACAATCATGTTGACACTATGATTCGCGCAAGATCATCGAAGTTAAGCAACATCAGCCTGAGCAGCACCAGATGGGTAACAATTTGGGAACACTAGGCGCTGTATGTGCTCTCTGATCATCTTGGCACTGTTTTCAGTCGTCATTAACTTTTCTACACTTGCAACTGGAATTAAAACAGTGCCGATTAAGGTTCGATCTGTTTGAGTTTTACAACACTTGCCGCAATAATTCCACGTACAGGAACCTCACAGTGAATATCCATAGTTTTAAAAGACTAGACGAATCCGTTTTTTATTACTCCTAGAAGGAGAAGATTTTGCTCTAAACAAAATAAAATAAAAAGCATATTAAAACAATCGGTTTTGGAAACGGAATATATATATATATATATATATATATATATATATATATATATATATATATATATATATATATAACCCCTACAAAGTTTTGATTATTCTGACTTCCAAATCCAATGCTGATTAAGTGGCACAACACACACACACACACGCACGCGCATACACACACACACAGTGTGTGTGTGTGTATTTATTACTGGAGGTGTAAGCCTATATTTTTTGTATTAAACTATTATACTTATATGCTAGAAAACAATATTAACACAAGTTTCACGTATACATAAAAAAAAATGGTGTGGGTTTATCTTATACTAATTGTTAAATAATGAATCGGTGCAAGCAACTAAAAGTTAAGACTGTGTAAAGATCACCTTAGTTTAAAAAAGTTGCCAAGACAATGATTTATGAAAAGTTTATTAGCATGGTGCAAATAAATGCTTCGGTTTAGAGACGTGGATGGCGTTTGAGAGCACGTTAGAGCCGTGTGTGAACATCGAATTCATAACAAGTAGTAATCCATGTCATGAGGATAAATGAATTAAATGTATTTGTTATAACGGAAAAAAAAAGTGAGTTGAAGTTATTTCTTATTCTTTGTCTACTTTAAGACTGACGCTACAACATGTTGCGTAATGTTTCCTGAAGCACGCTAAAGATATTATATATAGTAATTAGAATGTGATATATTATTACTACGAGCCAAAGATCGAATTTATAAAATTCACTGTGTCTGTCTGTTTGTCTGTCTGTCTGTATGCATGTCTCCATATTTTCAAACTCTATCACTACCGAAACTAAAAGTAACCGAGCCGCGCTAAGGGCCTCTAATGATTGGACTGATCGTTCTTTTAGTGGTCTTTAGCCAGTTAAATAGGTTTTAAGGAGTCAAAATGGGGTCATTTTTTTTTAAATTGTTATATATTTTGTACATTCATCTTAGTTTATTTTGACTTGGTTCATATGCGTGTCCCGTGGTACAGTGGTAAGGTTACCAGTTTTGAATATTGCAGTTTTGCCTTCGTTTTCAATTCTAGCTGATGACACAAGAATGCTGATTTTTAACGACTCTATCTATCTATCTATCTATCTATCTATATACCTATCTATTTTTATATCTATAAAAGTGAAAGTGTCTGTCTGTATGTGTCTGTGTAAATTTCCCTACGCAATAACTCTGTAAATTTTTAGTCTTCAGCCGCGAAATTCAGATACGAGGTACTTAGATTTGGGAAAATCGATGTGATCTATTTTTGGCCAAAAATTTGGCGATAAAAGGGTTAAAGTTCAACGATTTGACCTTTGAGAACTCTACCAAACTCCTCCGACAATTTTGGGTCTAAACTCTTTACATTTTTTTTATATAGGTTCCATGGACATGGAGCTTACTAATTTGATTTAAGCCCAAAACTATAAATTTTAAGGGGTCATAATAATGGTCATAGTTTTAAAAAATTTACCGCTTTTTTTTTGGCTCAACATACACCGCCAAATACCCGGGAAGCGTCGGGCACCCATGCTAGTATATCTATAAACGTGAACGTGGCTGTGTATCTGTATGTGTGTCTGTCTGTGTAAATATTCCTACGCAATAACTCTGTCAATTTTTAAACTACAGACTCGAAATTTGATATACAACGTACTGAGATTTGGGAAAATCGATGTGATCGGCTTTCGGCCAGAAATTTGGCGATTAAGGGGTCAAAGTTCAACGATTTGACCTTTGAGAACTCTACCAAATTTCTCCGACAATTTTGGGTCTAAACACATGATATTTTAGATATAGGTTCCTTGGACAGGGATCTAACTTAATAAATGGATTAGAGCCCTAAACAATAAAGGAGTCATAATATGGGTCAAAGTTAAAAAGAATTACCGTTTTTTTTGTTTTTTTTGCTCCTTACAGCCGGGCAACGCCGGGTACCCATGCTATTATATATATAAAAGTGAACTATCTGTGTGTCTGTCTTTGTGTCTATGTACATTTGCCTACTTAATAACATTGTCTATTTTAAGTCTACAGAGTCAAAATTTTATATACAGGGTCCTGAGATTTGGGAAAATCAATGTGATTGGTTTTCGGACCGAAATTTGACTGTTAAGGGGTACAGTTGAACGATTTGACCTTTTAGAACTCTACCAAACGCCTCCGAGAATTTTGGGTATAAACACTTTAAATTTAAGATATACATTTCTTGGACAGTGATCTAACTTAATAACTTGATTTGAATCCAAAACAATAAATGTTAACCGGGATCATATTCGGGATCATAATCGAGTTCAAATTTTCGGAAATTGACATTTTTATTATTATTTTATTTATTTATTTTTTTTTTTTGCTCAGCATACACCTCCGGCTTAAATGCCAGTATATTTATAAAAGTGAACGTGTCTGTGTGTCTGTGTGTCTGTGTGTGTACATTTCACTACGCAATAACTCTGTCAATTTATAGTCTACAGACCCGAATTTTGAAATACAGGGTACTGAGATTTGGAAAAATCTTTGTGATCGGTTTTCGGCCAAAAATTTAGTTGTTAAGCGCTCAAACTCCAACGGTTTGACCTTTGAAATCTCTGCCAACTACTCCGAGAAAATAGGGTCTAAACACTTCAAATTTTAGATATACGTTTCTTGGACATGGATCTAACTTAATAACTTGATTTTAGCCCAAAACAATAAATGTTAATGGGTCAGAAAAGAGGCAAACTTTTTAAAAAATCGACCTCTGCGGTCTCTACTAAATTACTCAGGTAATTTCTGGTGTAACCATTTTCAATTGTATATAAACGTAGAGTGCAAGCTTTTTAATAGGTTTCGGTAGGAAATTTTTCGTAACTAATATATAAATGTATGTATGCATGTATGTATGTTTGCATGACTGCCTGAAAATTTCGCTAGATGGGATGGATGTTTACAAGATCAGAATCGTTTTAAAGATCGACCATTCAGACGGCAAATATGGAAAAATTGGCTAAAAACCTTAATATCTTCACCTATAACTGTGCACTTTTTTAAAGGGTGGTCGCTTTTTTTCACCGATATTTTGGAAAGTCATCCTCTGTGTTGTCTAGCATTAATTAAAACCCACGTAACTTCCGGTTTGGCGGTGGTCGTAACAGCAAAGACGTCATGTTTTTCCCCCGTTCTGTTCCTTCTTTTGCGGTACGGGTTCGAGCCTGTCTTCCTACTACAACTTTTTTTTTGTTTTTTGCTCAACACACACCTTCAAACACCCAGGCAACGCCGGACATCCATGCTAATCTATCTATCTCTATATCTATAAACGTGAACGTGTCTGTGTATCTGCCTGCCTTTGTATCTGTGTGTCTGTCTTTGTGTGTACATTGTCTCTAAATTTTAAGTCTACAGACTCGAAATTGATATACAGGGTACTGAGATTTTGGAAAAACTTTCTGATCCGTTTTCGGCCTGAAATTTGGCTGTTAAACGTCCAAAGTTACACGATTTTACTTTTGAGAACTCTACAAAACCCCGTCGCCAATTTTGGATCTAAACACTTGAAATTTTAGATATAGGATTCTTGAACATGGATCTAAATTAATAACTTGATATGAGCCCAAAACAATAAATGTTAGATAGTCATAATAGGGGTCAAAGTTTAAAAAAATGGCCTCTGCGGTTTCTATCAAATTACTTAGACGATTTCTCTTTTCAACATTTGAAATTTTACATGAAGTGTATTCAGAGATAGGGCAAGTTTTAATCGGTTTGGGTCGAAAAATTTTTGTTACCAATATATAAATGGGTGCATGTTTGCATGTCTGCCTAAAACTTTCGACAGTGGGGACGGATTTTACCAAGATGAGTATCGTTTTGAAGTTTGACCTTTCAGACCACAATATTGAACAATTGGCTTAAAAAATTAATATCTTCACCTCTCACCTGGGCACTTTTCAACAGGGGGGAGTCGCTTTTTCGCCGATATTTTTTTAAAGTCAGCCTCTCTTTTTGATTGTATTTCCTTAATTTAAACTTACGTCTCTTCCGGTTTGGCAGTGGTCGTAAGAGCAAAGACGCCAGGTTTTCCCTCGTTCTTCTCCTCCTTCGCGGTACGGGTTCTAGCCTGCCTTCCTACTACCACATTTTTTTTTTGCTCAACATACACCTCCAAACACCCGGGCAACGCCGGGCTGAAATGTTAGTAATAATATATACGAAATCTGGACAAATTCAAATATCATATTTAAGCGTATTTTACAACCGGAAAAGCCGGGCGACCCACCTTACTAGTGGTCCATATGCTAATTACTCTAAAGCAAACCATGCTGTGAGAATTATTATAAAGTGAAGCAAAGTTTGAGTATCTAGTAATTGCTTTCAAAATGAAAGCATCTATTTTATCCCGTGAATCAACGACCCTACCCCACGCTGAGTGATTTGGTCACACAGTGACCAATCAGCTGCCAAGGCACATTGATTTATCTGTTCCTTGAAGAACTTTTTTAGCCTATCTTGGAAAACAAAGTCAACCAGGAAAAAGAATCCGATTAGCAGAGTAGCCGGACTTCTTTCTTTCTCTCTCGGCCCTGTCCGCTCTACATTTCAACATCGATGATTTCCATCTAAAATAATTGCTGCCAAACTGTGACTACAAAAACACCTGCTTCTTTATTGCCAGACCCAAAAGAATTTTCTATTAAATTTTTTCTCAACCCAGACACAGCCCAAACGATAACCTTTCTGCTGCTGAAATAAATCCGTTCGTTGTATTGTTTTTAAAAAAAAGAGATTATGTTAATTGTTCCGTGCATTTATGCCCGAAATTTACTTATTTTATTAGAGGTGCCCACAGTCTTCCTCCTAAACTATATTTATCTACACGGTCAAGAAGTTTTAAACAACTTTCTGCTGTTGAAATATATCCTTTTGCTTTATTGTTTTTACGCAGAAATCGCCACCTATCAAGGCCCGGAAGCCACTCGAGGAATAGGTTAATGGTCAAACATTAGTCAATGTGATTATTACGTAGTAAACATGAGTAATGGGAATTTTGTAAATTGAATTACTTAGGGGGAAGATTCATGAAGAACTTGTTTACGTTGGACTTGAAAACAATCAGATTGCAATCAGCTGGAAAGCAGGTAATCGTAAGAGAGTTCTACAGGCGTGCAGTTCTAAGAAAGAAGCTTTGTTCGTGGAATCTACATTTAGGTTTAGGCACAGATAAAAGTGTGGGAAATTATTGATAGTGGTTTCGGCTAGACGAGTGCTTTTCGTGAAAGTTTTACGAGGGGGGCATATAATGAAGCTCAGATGAGCACTTGACATGATAATAGCGATAAAGCAGAGACAGGCTCGTAACATCTCTTCTGTGGGAATGGAGTTTCATGGAAGTGAAAAGGGCATCTCTCACTAAACTATGAAGTTTATTCTGAACTCTGTCAAGGCAGGATAGGCTGCTTTTAGCAGCTCCCGCCCAGATGTTGAAACAGTACTCCATCGTTGGCCGTACCTGGCTTTTATATAGGTAGAGAATTGCATCAGGAGTGAGATATCTACTTAAAAAAGTTTCTGTAATTTGGTCCGTGATTTTATGCCCGACAATTAATTATTTCATTAGAAGTGCCTACAATTGTCTCATGAATTATATTTATCTACACGATCAAGATGCTTTTAACAAGCATTGTTAACAGTGTTACGTAAGTCAAACAACCACACACATGTTTATTAGCATCAGGCAAGTCAGCGATGTACAAGTATAAAGCAAACACTGGTTACATGATTGTATATGATATATATGTGTGTAGGTATATATATATATATATATATATATATATATATATGTATGTATATGTGTATGTATATGTAAAGGAAAGTTCAACAAGCAGTGGATGGGCTGGGGCGCCAAATTAGGCTGGAGTGTGAGGTGTGCGCTAGATTATGTCGGTGCAGAGCTGGGCTGATAAGCCACCAGACTACTCATCAGCTCAGTGGGACACAAAACAGTCTCGTTTTGCCAGATCTAACCTGTGTCAACTGCGAGCGGACGTGCAAAACAGCGGATGGTCTAAAGCGGCATTTGAATATACATAGTAGTGACCACCAAGAACGCGCTGCTAGGGAGAAATATGTCTGCACAATGTGTGCCAAAGAATGCCAAAGTTTGGCAGGGCTTAAAAGCCACCTTCGTGCGGCCCATCACTGATTTGCTTTCATGTTTCTGTATATATATTTTTTATGCGTACTATATTAAGTAATGGCCATATTCGAAAACGAATTTGCTGCCATCATGTACGATCTGTGAAAATTACTATGAAGTCAATGATTGGCAAAAAACGATGAGTATAATGCAAGCTAAATGTTCATTATTAAACTGTTTGTGTAAGGCTATCAAAATGTAATTACTTAACCATTAGAATAAAGCAAATAAAAAGATTATTACTTAACCATTATTAAAATGGAAGCCAAACGTGCATCATTTACCCATTATTGTAAGGCTAACCATTGATTCATTATTAAACCAATAGTATAAGATAAAACAAATAGTCATAATTTATCTATATAAAATATAGTAAAAGCAAAAATGTGTGTATGTATGTTTGTATGTATGTATGTATGTGTGTTTGTGTGTCCGCTAAAAACTTTCGACAGACACGACAAAAATTCACAAACTCGGTATTCTATTGAAACTCCATCCTTCGCTCGAAAAATATCGAAAAATTGGCCAAAAACGTTCATTTTTTTCACGCCGGAATCGAAAATTTTCCACAGGGGGGTCAACAAAAACGGTCCTCTCGTGACGACGGCCGGTTCTACGCATGTGTCAGATGACGTCATGACCTGATTTACTTTAAATAGTTGAAAAACTGACTAAATTTCATGTACGTGGCGTTAGCACAGTTGGTTAGCGCGTTGGTTCGTTATCTAAACGTTTTCAGTTCGAATCGTGGTGTGAGATGTCTTTTTTCTGTTTTTTAAATTTAAATATTTAACCAGTGTTATTTAAGCCATTTTTCACGTAACGTTCGTTTTTCTGTTTTTTTTTTACTTCGCTTATCCACCCCCGACCACACACCCAAAAACACCCGGGTACCCACCGATGTTTTTAATTTTTATATCGATACAGGCTTATGTAAGCCATTTTTCACGTGTTCGTTTTTCTGTTTTTTTTTGTTTTGTTTTTTTTCGATTTTTACATTTAACATCGTTCGTTTGCCTTAAGTTAGTTTTTTGTGTTTTTTGTTGATGTTTTGATTACTCCCTCGCGCTTGAGTTTTAACGTTGTTTTCTTTTTTACTTCGCTTATAACAATGCTTACGTCATCGTCGTCGTCGTCGTGGTAATGCTCGACGGATCCGTGCGCGCACCTGTCAATTTGGTTCTTAAATAAATTAAAACATATTTCAGTAACTCATTCTGGCTTGCTGATTTTCTTTTCAAACTTCGCCTCAGGGATTCGGGTTCGATCCTACCAACTTCACCCCCCCCCGGTTTCTTTTTTATTTAACACCACACACACCTCCAAACACCCGGGCAAAGCCGAGTACCCCCACTAGTATAAGATAAACCAAATATTCATAATTTAACTTTTGGTATAAGACTAACCAAATGTTACTGGGGCCCTGTCGGTGGGGCATTAGAATACGCCGACCGCCCTCCTTCAGAGGTTTTTAAAAGTCCCTCAATGGGGGTCCTGGATATGACCTTAAACTATATCCAGTGGTGAGGCCCCAGCTTGTGGGATTTGAGGAGTGTGGAACCACCCTTTAATTACCATTGCTCCCAGGTCCACTCTGACCCGGAGTGATAGTACCTGTTAGGGTTCCAACTATGGGTTGAATAGAAACCAACGTGAAAACAACAAATACATTCTATTAAAAAAAAAATTCTTCAAAATCTTTTGATTCGGCATTAAATAACCAGGAAAGGGCTGATATGCGGTAAAACACAAACAACCAGCCAACCAATCAAATACCACATATTTATAAAACATTACTCAATTCACTATTATAATAAGGCAAGCCAAAGATGAATTAATTAACCATCATTATAAGGCTAACCAAATATCCATTATTTAACCATTATTATAAGGCTAACCTAAGATCCATTATTTCCCTATTAGTATAAGGCAAAATATTCACGTTAAGGCAAAGTAAATATTCATTATTTCACGATTATTATACAGGGTGGAACGATTAACTTGTCACTCCACAAAAAAAAACGATATGATTCCATTTCCTTTTGATGCAAAGTGGTTTTCCTTTTTGTGGCAGACCATCTACTAGTTGGCCAGTTCTGTACAAATTCCAAGAGCGATAAAAACTTTCTATCATATCTGAAAGTGAGACAATATTCAACGAGCGAAATCACAGATGGGCCGCTGTACAACTCATGGTCTCAACCGTTCCAAGTTATGAAAACAGGACTATTGCTGTCACCCTCAAAATACATCGCTGGATCCCTACAGCAAAACAGCACGTGGCCAAGGTGATGAAACAAAGTTTCCGGCCACGGTTATGGCATTCGGGGTAGTTTCAAGTGAGGGCCATATCATGCCACCTCACGTCTTCGAAGTCGGCTTGAAAGTTAACAGCAAAGTGTGTCTGGATGTTCTTAGGAGTGTGTTGGACCCTGGTGCAATAAGGTGGCCGCTGGAAGATTCTGCGCGTGGTGATAGGACACGGCACCAGCCCACTAGTCCAAAGAGACCCAGGCTTAACTTAAGAAAGAGTGCTACGACTTTGCACCCTTCTGTCTCTGGCCCCCTCTTTCCTCGACTATTTCCATTTGGCATACAAAGAGAATATTACCAAGATGATCTCCAACACCAAATCCAGCCTGATCGCCACCATCCGCCGAGTATTCGCCAAGCTCCCACCAACGCTTGTGGTAATAGTATGCTTTCAGCTTCGGACTTGTTTCGTGGCTGAAAGCGGCTACATAGAACAGATATCAGCTCTACTACATAATCAAGCTATCTTAATTGATTCTTCAATAAAAGTTTTAAAATAAAGCTGTGGTGTTGTTTTCTTTGGGGCGACGACTTAATCGTTCCACCTTGTATATGTTTTAGCACGATACAAAACTGCAACTGATAAACGATACATCTGCGGAATTTTCACCGGTCACACGACTACAATAAATAATTATTTTATTAGCTTTTCTTTTATTAATGAAATCTTTTAAGAATTTCATTAAAAAATATTTTTAAAAACGATTATTAATAAACAAAATCGCCGTTGAGACTTTATAGTCCTAATATAAATGACCATTTCAATAAAAGGAGATTCGGAATTTAATAACTTTTTATATAATTAATAAATGGGTCTGTATTTTTGTAATTAATTTTGTCGCGTTCTATTGGTCCAATGACAATGCCAGCTTTCTCTTTCTTATTAGATTATCAAAAAAAAAAAAAAAAATTCTAGAGAAGTCGAAATTAATGATTAAATCTTTTATTTGCAATTTCGTTTCTACAGAAAATTGAATTGAAGTTAGATTCTCACAATGTGTTCCAAACTTTGTCGGAATATTTTCATTTTTTTTTTTTTAATTCCAAAAGTAACGAAAACGAATCTTGTATTTTTCAGGTCGGTAACACTTACTAATAGGCCACTGTGTATTTTGTACTCAATCGCAAGATAGATAAGTTTGTTTTTATTAAACTATTTCTAGCTATGATTTAATTTGCGCGTGCTCAAAAGTAACAGAACTATGTCGGTAAGTTGTATTTCAATCGGCTGGCAAATGTTTGTACACATTATTCACTCATCTCAACAATAATGTTACTCGATATAAACGATACTTGGTGTATGATTTAAATTTTCTGTTGACCAGTAGTTTAAGCGTTTATCGGGTCAATATTTTCAATCAGACAGGCATCTATTTTATTTATATAGCCAATTTTTCGATATCTGTCGTCTGAAAGGTGGAGCTCTTGAGAAAATCCGTTGCCTTTGTCGAAAGTTTTAGGCATACATGCAAACATACATACATACATTTATATATTGTTAACTGAAAATGTTCGACCCAAACTGATTAAAAAGCTTGCCCTATTTCTGAATACCCTTTATGTAAAATTTCCAGTAATTTTGTAGAGACCGCAGAGGTCAATTTTTTTTAAAAATTTCACCCCTATTATGACCACTTAAAATGTATTGTTTTGGGCTCAATTCAAGTTATTAAGTTAGATCCATGTCCTATATATAAAATTTCAAATATTTACACCCAAAATTGGTAGAGTTCTCAAAGGTCAAAGCTTTGAACTTTGACCTCTTAACAGCCAAATTTCTGGCCGAAAACCGATGACAAAGATTTTAAAAAATCTCAGTACCATGTATATCAAATTTTGAATGTATAGACTAAAAATTGACTGAGCTATTGCGTAGGGAAATGTACACAGACACACAGACAGGCACACAGACAGACACACAGACACTTTTAAAGATATATAGATAAAAATGAAAATGTCTGTGTGTGTCTGTGTACATTTCCCTACCCAATAACTCTGTCTATTTTCGGTCTAGAGTCTCGAGATTTGACATAGAGGATATTGAGATTTGGGAAAATATTTTAATCGGTTTTCGGCCAGAAATGTGTATATCAAGGTGTCAAAGTTCAACGATTTGACCTTGGAAATCTCTACCAAACTCATCCGCCAATTTTGGGTATAAACACTTGAAGTTTCAAATGTAGGCTACCTGGAGATGGATCAAACGTTTTAATTCAATTCGAGCAAAAAAAACAAAAAAAAAACAGAAAAAAACACCCGTACACACACTCACAAAATAGATAAGTGTTAAAGGGTCAAAATTGGGGTCAAAGTTTAAAAAATAATTACCTCTGCGTTTCTACGAAATTACTCAGCCAATTTCTGGTCTAAACATTTGAAATTTTACATAATCTGTATTCATACGTATGGCAAGTTACGAATGTACATAATGCCTGAGCAAATCTATGCTGAACAGCTAGTACAAAACAAATATTAGAATAAATAATTAAAACAAAAAATGGATATGATTTTTATATGTTCTGGGGCGGATATTCTTATAGAAACTTCCCATCCCTTCCTACTCGCGTTGATCACTGTTGCTGTAAAAATTTGAATAAGAAACGTACGCTAGCACAACGGAGTATATTCAGTTTGCCAATCTCTATCATTGGTCACTTCACCAATGCAATTCCCTTAAAAATCAATGGAGTTGCCTTAACAAAAACGGACAATAAGTATGAGCTATTGTAACAGAACGTGGAGGCACGTGTAAAAATTCTTGCGAAGTGACGTCAGCAGTCAATAAGAGAGACTATGAAAAAAAAAGAGTGAGTACGTTAGAGTCGACGATCACGCCAAGAACGGTGATGACGCCCGAGATGACGTTAGAGGCGCGGATAACGTCCGAGATGACGTTAGATGCGTGGATGTCGTTTGAGATTACTTTAAGATACGTGGATGACGTTCGTGAAGATGTCAGAGGCATTAGCGGCATGGATGAAGTCTGAGAGCATGTTCGAGAAGACGATCACTTTCGGGAACGCAAGAATGAAGGAAGAAATGTAGCTGTACATCAAAAACAAAGCTTTTTTTCTATTATTTGCCTGCTTAACGACTGAGACTACAACCTGTTGGTTCCCGGACAACGTTACGGAAGTCCGCTATTCTCTAAGTTAGAAATTCTATTCGCTCTGATTATCAGCCGCTTTCCCATAGATCACGGACAAACAAACGACAGAATCGTTATGTTATTCGAAAGAGAATGGATGGTAGACTGCGTGTATCGGGGAGTGGCTGTTATCTTGGCGGAACCATAAATAATTTCGCCTTGTTTTCCTTTTATTTCTGTTTGTCGATTTAAGAAGACGATTCTTGTTTAATTTTTCCCCTCATAAAGCAGAAACGGTAAAAGGAACGCAAAACACCGACGTTTATTAGATGCCACTCGAACAGTTCATTAGACTTGCTTGATTAACGCCGCGGCTATTATTGGCCATTCTATTATGTCCTGTCTGGCCGCAAGACAAAAAGCTGGACAATCGCCGGCAAGCCTGACTTTTTCACTCAAGCATATCATATAGACTCGTTTTTGGCAGTAGTGTCTCTTTGCGGCGACGATCGACTTTATGGTTTATAGGACGGTATGCGCTACTTTGAAGAGTCTCCATACTTTAGGGATAGAGCTGTTTATTTTGCCGTAAAATAAGCGTTTATATGGCAATCTCCTAAAGAGTCCAAGGATCTCTTAATATGGTTCTGTCTGGCTGTCGTTTTTAAGTGCATTGCATCAAAGGGTCTTCAAAATCGTCATGAATGCTTATTGCAACGAGGTTACGCATTTGTGAAACTACTACTACTACTACTACTACTACTACTACTACTACTACTACTACTAATAATAATAATAATAATTATTATTATTATTATAGTACACTTACACTACGTTATACGGCATTACAAATTCAAAACAAAATACATACAGTATATAATGCATGTGTATATTATCAAATAATGTTATAAATAACACCGTAAGAGGTCGGAAGAATCGTATTCCACATGGTAATCTGAGAAAAAAACGTATCCTAACACGACCATGTCCCGGAGTTCTACAATTATAACAAAAACAACACCACCACAACCACCACCACCACCAACAACAACAACAACAACAACAACAACAACATACTACTACTACTACTACCACTATAACTACTACTACTATTACTACTACTACTACTAATGATAATAATAATAATAATAATAATAATAATAATAATAATTACGTGTTTCTCTTTTTTTGTCTAACGCCTCCAAAAAGAAAACCATGTTTCTCTACTAGATTCAAGTCTGAAATTGTATTTCGATCGTAAAATTTCAAAATCATTGCATTTGAATCTCACGTAAATTCGCTTCCGGAACAATATATATATATATATATATATATATATATATATATATATATATATATATATATATATATATATATATATATATATACATACATATATATATATATATATATAAATATATATATATATATATATATATATATATTCGTCCTCGCGCGAAAGAGCAGGTCACAAAATGTTTTAAATAATAATAATAATAATAATAATAATAATAATAATAATAATAATAATAACAAAGACTTTTGCTGGCGAGGACTACTATTAAGCGTAACCAGTTATACAGTCATTTGGAAATTTTCATCTCTATTTTCCTCGTTATCTACTGAATATTTTCAATGAAACCTATATGAAATATGTTCCTTATTAAATTGTAAAGATTTTCTATTCTGAAATAAAAAAATTTAATCTAAAAAATTATTTTAAAGATTTGTTAAAAAAATTAAGATTTTCTCATTATTCAGACATGGATGACAAATAGGGAGTTGCAAAAAAAAGCTGTGGTATGAGGAGAAATACAAACTGAATCAGAGAATATTCAGACCTGTAATAATACAAAGAGGGGGTTGCAAAAATGAGTTGTGGTGTGAGGAGAAATACAAACTGAAATAGAGAGTAGGAGAGTTTTTATGAATACAAGCAAAACCACAGTCATATTTTTAAAATCCAACTTAATTAATGAAATAGAATATAATCTTAAAAAGATAGGATACAAGTTAGAAAAGCCTTTCATTCAAGGCATGAAAATTGTTAAACAAAATGTTTTGACTATAGGCTTTAATAATAAACGTACAAGATTCAATTCGAAATGTATTTATCTTCATAGCGCACTTTTATACATTTTATACCCTACTTTGTAAAATTTATAAAGGTGCAGTTTGAAGATAAATAAATTTCAAATTAAATCTTGTACCTTTATTTTTAAAGCATATAGTAAAAACATTTTGTTTAACAATGTTCATGCCTGTGATGAAATGCTTTTCTAACTTGTATATATATATATATATATATATATATATATATATATATATATAGAGAGAGAGAGAGAGAGAGAGAGAGAAATGTAGTATTGGGAATCCCAGCTTAATTGCTATCTAGGTAGTTTTAGAAATAGAAAGTTATGAAGTATATTTTCATTTCCCATCAGCGAGTTGGCGTGATCACAAAAGGTTAGGTTTGACAGGTACCAACCTAGAGAGAATGCACCGGAAATTAGGCGTGACACAGGAATTGTGGTCGAGCCCTTCCGGTTGACGACCACATGGCATAGAGTGGTTTGGGCAGCAGAGATGAGAGGCTTGCCTTGAAATAAAAGATTGAAGCTTCAAATCCATCTCGTTGTTTCTCGATGCATCTGTCTGCAATAAGCACCACTCCCCACGAGATAGAGACCAGCGTCCAAGAAGGCATCATCCGCTGGCCAAGGCAATCAGGTATGTACGCATTATAAATGCCACATACAGGTCTCGAATACTTTACAAGGCAATGAACAGTGTAAGGATAAGAACACACACACATACATATACCAGTGAACTGCACGTAAGATACGTGAGACAACACACACACACACATATATGTAAGAATGCATAGACCCGTAAAAGTAACAAGAAATAGTAAAAAGAATCGAACAGAACATTAAGAGTAAAAAGGAAAGGATTAACTATTAACGTAAACAATATCTTATATAGCATGCTATATATAATAAGCTTCTCCTTATTTATTTTGAATTCAAGAAAGCTTCCCCCAACATTCTATAATTCCTCTTAATCTCATTCGTCCCTAATGTATATATATATATATATATATATATATATATATATATATATATATATATATATATATATACAGAATCAGAGAGATGCATACATACCTACGTACATTAATGATACAGATAGTTATTTGGTGAGTGAATTTTTACTTATATACGTGGAACGTATAAATCGAACCGATACTATAAAAACTCACATTCAGATGAAACCGTAGTCCAGTAAATCCAAATAATACGAACAAACCAAGTTATGTGTTCATCAACGTTTCGTCTTCATTATAAAAATTCTGGATAAAATAAAGACGAAAGGTTGCTGAACACATAATTTAGTTTATTCCATTGTTTATCTCTCTATCTCGTCGGAATACTTGTTTTTTGTTATTTTTTAAAATCAATTTTCACCCAAACATGGCACAGTGCCACTTTGGAGTAGGGGGCTACTATCGGGGATATAATTTGCGCGGGCATTATGAAGAGAGATGAGTAGCAAGATGTTTGTGCACATTACACTTGAACTTCTGCATATCAGTACAGTTGGGAAAGCAGAATCCCGGAAGGGGGTTCCAAGGACTTGAACTTCTGGGGAAGAAACTATTGGAATAAAAAGTGTTCTTACACCTAGGGATCTCTACTGTAAAGGGGTGGAACTTAGTTGCTTGTCGAGTTTGTCGAGGGCAATCACGTCGAGGAGGTGCAAGTGCTTGTAGTTCGTCAGAGCATTCACCATTAAAGTATTTGTAGAACAGGCAGCGCGATGCAACATTTCGTCGATAGGACGGAGTCTAAAGCCTAGATGACAGTTCAGGATCTATCAAGTTGGCGATTCTCTTTTGAGCCCTGCCCATGAGTGAGAGACAATCAGCAGATGCAGCAGCCCAAATGTGACAACAGTACTCCATACATGGATAAATGGTAGACTTATAGAGGCAAAGGATACTTTTAGGCGTAAGTAATTTTCTAGCACGGTAGAGATAGCCCACCTTCTTTGCAGCAGCCTGGGCAATGCTCTCAATATATCTATTCCAGTTCATTGTTATTATCATATATATATATATATATATATATATATATATATATATATATATATATATATATATATATATGAATAAAAAATCAATACGAAAAATATATAAATGCTTATATCTTTTCTGTATTTATTTGCTGGGTGTTGACGTGTAGGAATACAAAACATATTTTGCAAAAAAAAAATTGTTTTCTTTAAAAACACATATTTTCGGCCGATCCTTCGATCTCCTACACTGAGGAAGATCGAAGGATCGGTCGAAAATTATGTGGTTTTTAAGGAAACATTCTTGTTTTTTTTTTCAAATGACCTTCTGTATTCCTACACGTCAACAAACAGGAAATAAATACAGAAAAGCTATAAACATTTATATATTTTTCGTATTGATTTTTTATTCATACATATTTAAATATACTAAAAGGGAATACACGTGGATACAACATGTAATTCGGACTGTGTATATATATATATATATATATATATATATATATATATATATATATATATATAGTAATGTGATTGATAATTTAAACATCAAATTAGAATTAAATTAAAAATCCGTTTCATAGGAAGGAACAACAACAAAATCAAAATTGTTACGATCGTTTCGGAAAACAATGTTTTTATTGTGGTAGACATCATGCTACGGACAATAATTTTTACATATAGTGTTTTTAACAAACAAAGTTTCCTCATGAGCGAAGTATTGGGAAGGGTTTTTAGTATATTAAAAAGACACCATAAATAAACCTAGCATTAAAAGTAAGGCAGATGTATCTGGAAAAAATTAACATAAAGGTATGGATTTACTGGATAAGAAATTAATATGGGTTTAAGATAGAAATAATATAGAGTAAAATTATAAATATTATAATAATATATTTTTAATAAAACTCATAGACACATACACGCATATATATACACACATACACGGATACACATACATACATATACACATATACATACATATATACATAAATACCCATACATATATATATAAAAATATACACACACACATATATATGTATATAAATATATATATATATATATATATATATATATACAAATATTTACCTTTTAATTTTTCGCCTTTGGAAATCAGGAACTAAGGTCAAAGCACCCATATGGATGTTTGTTATTGCTTTTCAGCTTATAAAATGATAACTTTTCAAAAGGAACGCTAATGGAATATTTTATATCCGTTAGCATACGTTTGATTAAAAGACGCTAAAAATTTACACTCGAAAGAAAGGGGAAGATAATCTTATGTGTATCATTAAATAATGCAACGGAGAAATTAGTCATATTTCTTTAATTAAAGAATGCAAGGGAGATAATTAGTCTAACTTAATTTATTACGGAATAATAAAACCATATTGTAATCTATTTTTAAATTATTGAATTTAATATCTGATAATTTATTTATTTATTGAAATTAAAATATATCATAGGTTAATGTTAAGAATATATTTTAATAATATATAATAATGGTCGATATATGAGATCAATTAATAATAACAATAATATTTTTGATAAAAAAATTATTAATTTTACTATTGAATACTAATAAGTAATTTTTAAAGATTTAAGGTGGTTTTGTTTATTAAATTTAAACCTACGTTTATGACTGCATGTGAAGATTAGTTCCTCTCTTGAATTTAATTGGGTGGTTGTATTTTTTATATCTTCATATTTCAAAATTTTTAGGGTCTCTTTTGTACATAGTGCACAGAATTTATCTTCTGGTTTATATGGTTTGCAAGATCCAATTATTTGCCATTTCAACTTGAAAGAAATATTGTTATTCTTGAGTTGCCAAATATGCTTGGATAGAGTAGGTTGGCTTGACAGGGAGTTATTTTAAAAAGAATACTCGTGCGTTGAAATTCCATGTTTTATGGAACCAAAATATATTGTCTCTTGTTTACTGTGATTATTTTCCGCTAGATCTGGTGTTGGATTATTATATGGTGGGTTGGTTTGTAATTGATTGGTGGATTGGTTAAAGTTGGTGTCATTATTTAATCGGGTGGTTGAGTTATGGTTGCTAATAGATTCATGTTGATTTGGGGGTTTTGATACTGTGCAGCTATAGATTAGATTTTTTTTATTTTACATGAGCCTTGTAGGGCACATTTATTTTTCTTCTACAGTTACAGTCTACTATATTTTGTATAATTGTGTTTTGTAGCTTATTAATTTTTTACTATTAGAACTAATTATTTTTTTATGAAGGTTAGGCATAGTAGAGTAAGACACTTTGATTTTATTCTTATTGAATATTTTATTATATCTATGGGGGGATTTAAAGTCCCTATCAAATATTTTTAAAAAATTATCTGGCAAAGTGTGGCTCTAGATTTTTGGAATATGGAGGGCTGAACCATAGGGTCTCCTTATGTCTTTTCTTACGTTTACGGGTTTTGGTTTGTTGTTTATTTGTATTAGTATCTAATATTTGTGGTTTGGTTTTATCTTTTTTTGTCTCTTGGTCATTTTTCTTAACTCGTATACGGGAAGACAGTGACACATTATAGGTTATTACGCTCTTAATAGGTGTATTTTCAATGCAGTTTATGTTTTTATCACTTTTGTTTATGAATTTAATTTGCGAATTGTATCCAGAGTTTTTAAGGTCTTCATTGTAATATTTTTCATTTTTGTTGAATATAGATTTGCTAGAAGACAGTCCAGAAATTCTTAAAGCGATATTAGGAACTATTGATTTTAATATTGATTTAGGGTGGTTTGATTAATTGTGGACATATAGTACAGATTGGTTAGGTTTATGATAGGGTTCAAAGGTAGAATTCTCAAGATTTAAGGTTATGTCTAAGAAATTAACAATTTTTTTATTAGGGTCGGTTTTTATAGTAAGTCCATAATTTCTAAATAATTTATGTGGAGATTTATTTGCTTTTTCGTAATTATTATTTGTAGAGTTAGTTACGAAAAGTGCATCATCTCTGTATAGTCCTCCTTCAAGTTTGAACTGTTTGTGGAGTATACAATGAATTTCATTTAAAAGGAAAAGGCCAACTAGATCGGTGACCTGAGCCGAGTCTGTCGATCCCATTAAAATGTTGAAATAGTTAGGGGTATTTTCCTGGTCCAATACTTATTATCAGTGGTTATTAAAGACTCTCTAGCAGCAAGTATTACTTTAATTTCGTCTTGAGTTATATTAGTTAATTTTCGTGCCATTAATAGAAATTTATTTAGTAGGATCGGCGATACAGATTGGTAATATGATTCAATATCAAAAGAAAGAAATTTAACGTTATTCTTATTTTGAATATTAGAAAACCAGTCGATTACTTGGTTGGAAGATTGCCATAGTGGGTATTTTATTATAGATTTAATTTTGAGGATAATTCTATCTAATATGTTTTTACTGACTAGTCCTATATCCGATTTTGAGGGGCAGAAGAGTCTAGTAGTAGGGTCAATATTAAAGCTTTGTTTGTGGCCTTTTAAAGTAAATGTTGGGGTACCTGGTACCGTTATTTCCGTGTATTTATCTATTTTAAGTTTAGTTAAAATGTTTTTTTGCGTCATTATTTACTCCATTTAGTGCTGACTTATTTGTTGTTTTGTAATTTTTATTAAGTTCTTTATATATTAGATTTTTATACTGTATATAGTCCATTGTGTAAAAATTCCTAGTTTTATCCGCCGGTAATATCAGTTGATTTTGGTGGATTTTAGAAATAGATTTTGAATTTTTTTTTTTTTTTAAGGGTTGGAGTGACATATTTTTTGTTTTTCTTAAATTTAATATTTTTAATCAGGTTGATCAAATAATTTTCAAATTTCTCAGTATCCTTGTTCCTTTTATGGTTTTTATATGTTTTTAGGCTGTAGTATTTGGCTGCTTTTCTCTGTTCATCGTCCTCTCTGGGTTGGTTTTTTTCCATTTCTCCAGGTTGGTGATATATTGGTTCCGTGGTATCATTTCGGTGATTATCAAAATGGTAGGATTTCCATGTCAAGTTCCTTATAAATATATTTATACTTGTAATTAAACTGGTTATAAAGGTGTCTTTAGAAGGTATGGGGATACATTTGGTTGATAATTGCAAGCCCTTCTTATGAAACATATCTATAATTACGTATAGAAACTCGATCTGTTATAGGGAGCTAATAATTTAAAGGAGATTAGAACAATAGTCTAAAGAGCTGGGTGTATTTTAATGTAATAGTAAAATTACTAGTTTAATTCAAGTACGTGTATGCGTGTATATGTGTATATATATGTGTGTATGTGTCTCTGAGTTTTATTAGAAATATATTATTATGATATTGTACTTAAACCAAATTTAGATTTATAATTTTACTCTATTTTATTTCTATCTTTAACCCATATTAATTTTCTTATCAAGTTAATCCATACCTTTTTAAAAAATTTTCAGATACATCGTCCTTATTTTTAATGCTAGGTTTATTTATGGTGTCTTTTACATATACTAAAACCCCTTCCCAATACTTTGCTGATGAGGAAACTTTGTTTGTTAAAAAAACTATATGTAAAAATTATTGTCCGTAGCTTGATGTCTACCACAATAAAAACATTGTTTTCCGAAACGATCGTACAAATTACTGATATTGCTATTGTACCTTCTTATGAAACGGATTTTTAATTTAATTCTCATTTGATGTTTAAATTATCAATCACATTACTAAATATTAAATTAGCTCTAGGATATTTACCTATCGAGCTTATTATATATCTATATTACAACGAGCACTTTTTCTTTCCCTGTATTTTAATTAAACTAGTAATTTTACTATTACATTAAAATACACTCTGCTCTTAAGACTATTGTTCTAATCTCCTTTAAATGTATATATATATATATATATATATATATATATATATATATATATATATATGCTAGTAGTTCATCCAGGCTTTGCTCTGGCCCTATTTACTGTTCGTAACATTATGTGCATATATATATATATATATATATATATATATATATATATATATATATATATATATATATACTAAAAAGTCTAACCAATTTCCAGGTAATCTACATCTAAAGTTTCAAGTGTTTAGACCCAAAATGGCGAAGATGTTCGGTAAAGTCTGCAACGGTCAACTTTTTCAACTCTCACCTCTTGGGAGCCAAAATTTTGCCCCAACACTGATTAAAATTCTTGCTGCATGTCTGAATACTCTTTATATAAAATTACAAATATTTATATTCAAAATTGGTTGAATAGTTTGTAAGAGAACGCAAAGGTCAATGATTTAGACTTTGACCCCTTGGCATCCAAATTCACGGCGAAAAAACGATTAAAATCATGCACTATATCTGAATACACTTTCTGTAAAATTTCAAATGTCTAGATCTAAAATTGGGCGCTTTTTTTTGGTAGAAACCACGGGGGTCAACTTTTGTTTTTTTAGTCTGACCCTAATTTTAACCTGTAAAGATTTATTGTTTTGGGCACAAATCAAATTAATAATTTGATCTATGTTCAAGTAACCTGCATCAAAAATTGCAAGTGTTTAGGGTCAATATAGGCGGGGTGTTTCGTAGAGTTTTCAAATGTGAATTCGTTAAAATGCATTTTGTATATCTCAATACCCCTTCTGTCAAATCTCGGGTGTGTTGACTGATATCTAACAGAGTAGTTGTGTAGGGAAATGTACACACAGACACACAAAGAGAGACAATTTCACTTTTTTATATATATATATATATATATATATATATATATATATATATATGTGTGTGTGTGTGTGTGTGTGTTTTCGCTCTTACTTATATGCAGATCAATGTATCGCGCGGATATATTTCTTTTTGATGAGGATTTTATTCAAAGTGACAACAGCTGCTAACGAAGAACAAAATCACATTGCGCAAAAAGAAAAAAACAGTTTTTAAAAATAATAAAGACTTTTAACATTTTTGAATTTCTGACTTTTTTATTTTAGACGCCGCGTTTCCTATTAACCTTGAAAAGTTGGCTCAGAAGTTTTCGACGCGAAGACGAAATAAAAATATTGAAAAACTGGATTATCATTTCATGTGGAATTCAATCGATAGAGAAAATAAAGTTTTAATCTCCGAAGGAATTAAGGTAAAATATCTATTTGAATAAAAGTCACATTTAATTAAATAAATAATGTTGATGTCTAATAGAGTGCATTGCATGTATGGGAAAAATGTCTTGAAAACCAATAGTGGTACTGAGCCAATATATTGTGATCAATTTTTGTCCAAAACCGGCTCTCAAGGGACCTGAATATTTGACGTTTCACTTTCTTTCTTTCTTTTTTCTTTTTGTATTTTGTAGGCAATCTAATTTCTTCTTTAATGACGACTGTTTTTTTTTTTTAGTTTAAATCTCAAATATTTTAATAATTGTTTTCTTCAAAAATCTATACTATATTCTGTGCTGCGTCTACGTCTGTCTGTTACGTGGCGTGTTCGTTACATTTTTATTTTGTTGTTACACTTCAAACTTCTCGGAACCACACAATGTCCGCTACTAGCGCAAAGGAACAAATAGATTTACATATATATAAATGTGAAAATGTCTGTGTGTGTGTCTGTGTACATTTCCCTACCGAATAACTCTGTCAATTTTCAGTCTACAGACTCGAGATTTGACATAATGAGTAATGAGATTTGGGGAAATCTTTTTAATCGGTTGTCGGCCAGTAAGTTTGGCTGTAAAAGTGTCAAACATCAAGGATTTGACCTTTGAAAATTCTTCCCAACTCCTCCGCCAATTTTGAGTCTAAACACTTGAGACTTTGGATTAAGGTTACTTGGACATGGCTGAAACATTATACTTCTTTTAACCAAAAAAATAAATGTTAAAGTGAAAAAATTGGGGTAAAATATAAAATAAAATTGGCATCTGCGGTCTCTACCAAATTACTCAGCCAATCTCTAGTCTAAACATTTGAAATTTTCTAGTCTAAACATTTGAAATTTTACATAAAGGGTATTCAGAGAAAAGGCAAGCTTTTTAATCGGTTTGGGTCGAAAATTTGAGCTGCCAAGGGTCAGAGTGTAAAAGAGTTGATCTTTAGGGTGTCTAACAAACTACTCATCCAATTTTCGGTCTACACAATTGAAATGTATACATAACATGTATTCAGACATTTCAATCAGTTTTTGGGCGAAGATTTGGCTGCCAAAAGGTCAAAGTTGAAAGAGTTGATCTTTGCAGATTCTTCCAAATTCCTCCGCTAATGTTGAGTCTAAACACTTGAAATTTTAGATGTTGAAGTTAAAATTTGCGTCAAAGTTTAAACAAATTGACCTCTGCGGTCTCTACGACAAATGTTGGTATAAATATTTGAAATCTTATATAAAGTTTATTCACGAACAAAGCTGGGCTGAACTGCTAGGAAAATAGAAAAGATATAAAAATCCGAATCGGCATTTTATACAGTGCAAATGAAATGCATTTATTCGTGGTTCTTCAAAAACCACGCATTTCATTACTTTTCTAAATACTTTTTGCACTCACATGTAAGTCTTTGTCACTCTGCCACATGATGCTGGAACTTGCCTTCGTATTTCCACATCTATTTTTCCCGGTTCGCATCTTGATTTTTCCTTGTGTTCTATTTTCTCTTATTTTCTTGTGACGCAAACCTGCACACACTTGTTTATTTGCGTACGTGGTTTAAGGCTGCTGCTGCTACTAATAGTTTCGGTAGTCAGCTATCCTTCGGCTGTTGTGAATAGTTTCACACACGTTCTATTACACGTCTATCTTTCTGGTAGATAAGAAGGACGGTCTCCTTCTCACGTAAGAAGGCAGAATAATAAGTGAAAATGATATTAGGAAAAGGCTAGAATCGAACCCTGTAGGGAAGTGTTAAGCATAATGGATAATTGTAATGTTAGGAATTCAGTCGATTGTTAATACTTTTAGCAAGAACAAAATATTATTTATGTTGGAAAAAAGCGATACTTCATTCTTTTAGAATAAATGGATATTAAATATGCTAGTTAAAAGAATGGGCAATGCGAGTTTATTAATTAAAAATAGATTAGATATTGGGCAATTAAAATGGGAAATAATGTGTTTGACAAAGGTGTGTTTGGGCAGACATATATACTTCTGACTAAAAATTTTACACCACTTAAAAATCTTTCAAAAGAAATCCATTTTAAAGGATAGATTTTAAACACTTCCGACTGAAGGTTACTAATACTACAAGCTAAAAATCTTATGGAAACCAAAAGGTACATTTAAAAAAAATGCATTTTATAATTTGCATTTTTATTGAATTAGGCTTTTTACACATGATCTAAATTATAAGACCAAGATTATAAAATATTAGATTTATGGGAATTCTAATGTTTTAATTGAATTAGAGACTAGGAATAACAGTGTAAAGGTGTTACTACGCCTAAAGCAAGAAAAATAACCGAAGTTGAGCGCTCTCGATATCTAGGATTCCATAGGCAAGGTTTGTCACAGCGAGCGATAGCAGCTTAGGTAATCGCAGTAAAACTTATTTGTAACTTTCTATAGAACACCGAAAATCATGGAAAAGCAACATTCTTTCGGTAGCCCCACCCAAACTCTTCCCTACATTGAGTAGTAGAATCAAACGGGTTGCTATTAATGACAGAGGACTTTCTTCTAGTCAAATTAAGACGGTTCAGATGCTGATTGCAGTCCAATAACCATCAAACGACACTTACAACAAAAAGGCATGGTAAATAAAAAGCGTAAAAAAAATCCTCGATTGCTTCCATGTCACAAAGTGGACCGCTTAACATTTGGTTGTGAATACCAAACCTGGGGTGTTGAGAAGTGGAAGAAACTCCTGTTTCCTGATGAGAAAAAATTCAATTTAGATGGTTCCTTGTGGCTTCCAGCGATATTGGTATGACAAAAACATGACCCTTGAAATTTTTCCACACGTGATAGTGGTGGAGAATCCGTAATGGTATGGGGTGCCTTTTCTTATAGAGGGAGCATGGAGCTCAAGGTTGTGAAGGGTCGTCGGACATCAGCTGGTTATGTTAGCATGCTACAAAAAGCATCTTTGATGATGGACGGTCATCGTTTGTGTAGGGATGGATGATTATTCCAATAGGATAATGCTGCAATCCACACTGCAAGACGGACCTTGATCTTTCTACAAGAAAATGAAGTCTATGCTCACCGGACGTAAACCCAATTGAAAAATGTTGGGAATCGATGACAAGGGAGGTTTATCGAAATGGCAAACAATATTCAATAAAAAATGAACTTCGTGAAGCCATTTTCAGAAACCGGAGCAGGATCTCCCGCACCTTATTTTTAGCATGCCTCAAAGAATTTTTGAAGTCATCAAAAGCAGTGGAGATAGAACTCATTATTAAGTTTGATTGTTGAATGTTTTCATACACTTTTCATGCTCTTTTTGGACAATTTAATAGAATTTTTGTCTCTAGTCTTATAATTTTGATCATTTGTAAAAAGCCTAATTAATAAAAATGTAAATTTAAAAAGTAAATCTTTGGAATGTACCTTTTTACAATGTATCCTTTAAAAGAGTTTTTTTGTTAAAGATTTTTAAGTGGCCGTAAATTTTTGGTCAGCAGTGTATAAATCCACGTGAAAGTTAGTCACGTGGAGAAGCACACTTCTGACGTCATAAACAAAGGAGATTTCTAAATATATGAATCGAGGGTTCGAAGTTAGAGACGATAAAATAATTGGAGCAGATTCCACACAATGATAGAGTCAGTTGGAGACTGGGAGCCGTTTAGAGAAGCGTAGACCAGACACACCAGGTTGAGACCGGTTGAGGAATAAGAAACCATATTTTGTAACTGTGTTAACTCGTGTCTTTACAACCGAAAAGGTATATGTCTTTTATATATTAATCTATAAATCAACTCTTGTATAACCCCCATACAAACTACGTGCTTCCTCCATGATAAATGAAGTATCTCCTCCGTTCTATATAGACACTATATTAACAAATATGCGTGAAGAACTGCTGCATCATATCTCCCAGTCTGTATTAATATGAACTCCCAAATAACCATCCCAGTCGGGTATAAATGTCTCCCTCAGTATTGTCATCATCGTCATTATCTCTGTTGTCATCTCCGTTATATATGAACCCCCGACCGGCTAGACGAAATATGCGGTGATGGAAGTAGACAACATATCATGTGAGGGAAGTAAAAATACAAAAGTATACAAAGATAAAACACCGACACTATGAATATAAAAATAAATATATGTGTGCGCTTCTGTTCGTGTGTAACTTTTAAACCGATAAACTCTTAAACCACTAATCCCATGGCACTTAGATTAACAGAACAGAGTAATCATACACTAAAGATGGGCCATACCGAATAAAGTCTTTGTTTAGAAAGTTGAATAACGCGTAAAGTCATATATCAGCAAGTTGAAATACAAACTGTTCATTTCAACTTGCCAACATATTGTGTTTTACTTTTTTTCTGCATATGTTTCAATTGAATTAATTTCATCAAGTAATTCTATCTCTCGATAGCTCAGTCGGTAGTGAACACGATTTGCTTTCGATTCTAGCTGATGACACTCACGTCATTTATTACTTTTAAAATCATTATTAGGTGCAATGTAATATTAAACAGAGTCCTGGATATTGTCACGGTTCAAAGTCACCGTGGACGTAAGTCTATGGCAGAGAGGAAACAACTGCGTCTGTCGAGATCAAGTTATTTTTGGGAGTAAATGTTAGGGTATGCCGAGGTCATAGTGAACACTAGCAGCAGCAGGAAAGGGAAGATAGGAAAAAGGAAAGGGAGAGAGTCAATCAAGATTCTCGTCGAGAAGCGAGAGAAAGAGGGACAAAAAAAAACAAAGAAAAAGAATCAGTCTGAGTTGGCTTTTTCGGCGAGGATGGTCGATGTTTTTGTTTTGCTTGGCTCGTAAAGTGAGAAAAAAGTCATGATACCTTAAATGGAAAAAAACAAGCGTTATACGGTTGACTCTAAGTTAACCATGACTGTTCGAAAATTTCTCCTCTGTTTCCGCATCAATGGGGTCTTGTGTGTTATTGCAATCCTGGATTATTTGTTTGTTTATTTGTTTGTTAATTTGTTTTATACAGAAAAGGATAAATAATATATATTTATATATATATATATATATATATATATATATATATTTCTGCTTCCGACCTCCTCATTATTTCATATTGAATTTTTGCCGCCTTTCGCATGCTCGCTTCTCACTGTTTCGATTAGTATCTGGAAAATTCGATGAACTTTTCTTACACTCGACTGGATTGAGGACCAGTCGCGTAGCTGGCTCTGGTAGTAAATGGGCGTACTCTTCTTTAAGCCGGATGCAGGTATTAACCCCTTAGTTCCGTAGATTTACTAAAAAGTACTGCTGTGCATGTAAACCCGGACCAAGGACATAACACTATGTTATAATGAATACGAATTATGCATGAATTAAAATATATTTAAGCACATGTTATGACCAGTCAAGACCCGCCGACCCTCCTCGTTAGTCTCTAATAAAGTTTAAAATTAGTAGTGGTGTTTAGAATAGAGTTCATTCATTCCGACTTCAAATATTTTGTTCTATCTGTTCGCAAATATCGAGACCGATATATCGACTGAAACATACCACTAATAATTTCTAGAAGTTTATTTTTATTTTTAGGGAGAGCGATAAAATTGTCCGAAGACAATAAAATATATGAATAAAGAAATTAGATCGAATTACATTTTATTCTTGATAATTAAAACTAACACACGATGATTTCTGCAAAATAGCGCGGACGCGCGTATGCAAATGCATGCGAAATGACATCACTAGCATGGAAAAATAAAAACTTTAAAATAGAGATCACGTTGAAGACGCGGAGAACGTTTTAGATCACGTTATGCGGGAGGATGATGTTCGAGACGACGATCACGTGAGAGACGTTACAGCGCTAACGAGTGAATGTGGAAATTAATGTCATTCTACGAGAAAAAATAGTCGAAGTTCTTCTCAATTTTTGGTCTCCGTTGTGACTAAGGCCACAACGCGTTGTTCCCGGACAGCTTTACATTTCGAACGAAATTTTTATATTTTAAAATAGATACTCAAGTCAAATTTTGAAAATCCTTACATATAACTCTACCTGTTTTATTTTCGGTGTTTCTATATGCGATGAATACATAAGAAATTAAGTAAAGTTACAAATATTTTCATTTTCTGTTGTTTTTTATCAAAGAAAATGAGAAATGATCCGAGTAGGATAAAGTACAGGCGCACGGAAATTAAATAGAATTATTTGTTTTTATTGATTAAAAAATAAATTATTGATATTTCCCGACGAAATCTCTAATTTAGAAAATCCGACAATATAATTTTATATACCTCTATTTTTCGTTTATCTGATCATTATTATTAAATTCGATAACTATATAAGTAATTATGTAGAATTTATTTGCGTGTTTATGTTTTTAATTTCATCATTGTGTCCTTGTTCTGATCTGAAAGATTTCACTCCGTTTCTTCGCTAATGTCGAGATGTTTATCGTGACATAAACACGCACCGACGATCAATTTTGTAAATAGATTAATTTTTTTTTTTTTTTTTTTTTTTTTTGCTGTGTTTATCTGGAAGAGTGATAAAAAATATACAAAGAAACAAAATAAAATCGAATTACATTTTCTTTCTGAAACAATTTACCAGATCGATACGGGCTCAAATTTATACAAAAATAAAAATTACTCGACGGTTCATAAAAACAACATACACTGTTCTACTGGCCTGCTTCCCGGACGATTGCAATATGGTAGCTGGCAAGTTCAATGTAAACAAGTTTTTGCTTAGCCGTCCCTTTAAGTAATTCATATTCCACCCAATCTACACCAATCAAGATTATTACGTACACGACCACCTTACAAAGGTACCCCCTTTTCGGATAAAATATAGCGACTTTTACACCTGATGATCATAGGCCCTTAACGTCGAGGACGACGATTGGCAAGGCGCTTCAGTCTTCTACAGTTCAGGAAGTCTGTGTATTGCTGGCAGGATCTTTTGGCACCAGATCTTATAGCAGCTTGCCACTTTGACATATCCATAGTAGTTGCCTGAAACGTCAAGCGCCGGGGCAGGGAAGAAGTGGATGATGATCGGAGGTTACACCGACTGAAACACTGTGTAGATAAACCCTGTGATGCCAATCTGACATCAATTGAAATGAAAAGCTCGCGTCTTGTGGAGGTCTCATGTTTTTGCAACCTTCTGGCATACACCTTTACTTCCGACCTAAAATGGAACACGTATATCACATCCATTGCAAAGGTCGTTGGAAAAATAGTAGGATCCTTCTACCGCTCCAATAGATATCTCACTTCTGATGCAATTCCCTACCTATATAAAAGCAAGGTGCGGCCAGTGATGGAGTACTGTTGCCAAATCTGTGTGGGAGCTGCTAGAACCAGCTTAAGCTGCCTTGACAGAGTTCAAAATAGATTTCGTAGCTTAGTGGGGGATGCTCTTTTCTCTTCCCTGCAACCTGTTTCCGACGAAAGAGATGTCGCGAGTCTGTCTCTGTTTTATCGCTATTTTCATGGCAAGTGCTAGTTCCCCCCCTCGCCCACCTTTCACGAAAAACACCGAAATCACTACCATTATTTTCCCATACTCTTTTCTGTGTCTAGACCTAAATGTAGATTCCACAAACAGATTATCTTCAAGTCCAATGTAAACAAGTTTATACTGAAACGTCCCCCTAACTAATCCAGTTTACAAAGTTCCCACTCATTAGGATTACTACGCTATAATCACATTGACTAATCTAATGTATACTCATTAACCGTTATCGTTTTTTTTTACAAGGAAATCACCACTTATCAAGGCCCAGAGACCACTCGGGCATAAGGGTTATTGCGTGTACAGTAATCAATGGGATAATATCGTAGTAATCGCTAGTAATGGAGATCTAATAAAGTGTCTTACTTAAAGGGGGCGGTTTATCAGGAATTTGTTTATGTTGGACTTGAAGACATCCAAGTTGTAGTTAGGTGGGGCACAGGCAAACGGGAGAGAGTTCTACAGACGCGGACATCTAAGAAAGAAGCTTTGTTCATGGAATCTACGTTTTGATTCAGGCACAGATAAACAATGGGGAAAATTACTGACAGTGGACGCTAGACGGGCGTTTTTAGTGAAGGATTGGCGAGGGGAATCAGAGATTAGAGCTCAGACGAGCACATCTAATGGAAATAACGATAAAACAACGACAGGCTCGCAACGTCCCTTCTGTGGGAGAGAGGTTGCAGGGAAGAGAAAAGGGCATCACCCACTAGGCTACGAAGTCTATTTTGTACTCTGTCAAGGCAGGATAGGTAATTTTTAGCAGTTCCTGCCCAGATATGGAAGCAGTACTCCATCTTTGGACGTACTTGGCTTTTATATAGATAGAGAATTGCATCAGCCGTGGGGTATCTACTGGAAAGGTAGATCTTAATCTAAATAATACAAATATATATATATATATATATATATATATATATATATATATATATCTTAAACCACTCAAACTTTTATGTCTAGTTTTATATACTTCATTTTTTCATATATCTTTTTTGTTATTCCTATAGTTGGTTATTATATGAATAGTTATGTAGAGGTTAATTTAGTGCTTCTATTTCTTTGTGTCTTTGTTTTGATCTTGAAGATATCACCCCATTTCATCACAAACATGGTGATCTTTATCCTAAAAGAAACGCAACCACGATGATCTTAATAAATAAATAAATTCATTATTTTTTTGTTTATCTTATAATATATATCCGAGCAGTATGAAGTATATAAACAAAACAAAATGAATCGAATTATATTTTTTTAGTAAAAGACAAACACGAAAAAATGTGTCTACTTCGAACGAAATATTAATATTTTAATATAAAAAACTCAAGTCTGATTTCGAAAATCTGAAAATACAATAAATAACATATAATTAATACTTTTATTTTCCATTGTATTTTATTTCTTTATTTTTTGTCATGTGAGAAAGTGGAAAATAGTTTAAACAGAATATAAGATACTACTAGGCTGCCCGGCGTTGCCCGGTTGTAAAATACAGATAAATAGTATATTTAAATTAATACAGAAACTGAGACATGTGCATGCGAGTATTATGTTTTTTTTTCTTCTGAACTGTGCACTTCTTGTAATAAAAAAGAAAAAAAAAACACTCGAGGTAAGACCGAAACCGGAAGACAGTGAATCAAGTACGATAACCATTTGACCAGCGTGACACAATCGAACAAAATTATGTTTTCAACGTATTTATTTATCATAAAGAATCTGTAATGTAAACTCTTCACGCTTGCGCAGTCGTAAAGAAGTTGAGAACAGAAAATAATCCGATGACTTCCACGTACCAATTTTTTCACTTTATACTCCTTAGCAGCCCTTTCTCTAGATCAAAATCGATCAAAAAGTTCCCCACATGCCTTAACATTCTATAAACTTAATTTTAAGTTTGTACATTTATAATTCGTTGAGTATATAGGTTAGGAATTGTCCTCACGCACATCTTCTCGTTTTTATGGATATACAGATGGGCACGGAAATTAGATAAGATTAAATTTTTATTTGTTAATAGAAATAATGTTTATTTCAAGTGAAATATTGATCTGTTCCGACGGAAACTCTGTAGTCTAGTTAAGGAAACCTAACTATATATGGTCCTGGATATTATCTTAAACTATATCCAGTCTTATAAATCCACGTTTATTATCTGATCTTCCATGGTCAGGTCAGTACCGAATGGTATATATATATATATATATATATATATATATATATATATATATATATATATAATTATATATATATATATAATTATATATATATATATAATTATATATATATATATATTATTTAATTAGATTTCATTATTGAGATGAGTAGTATTTATTAATGTATTTTATTGCGAACTATTATCCTCATCTTTCTGAGTTGTTGTTAACAACGTTTCAAACACGACGTTTCAAATGGGAAACAACAATAAAAAAAGATGAAAATAATATATTTTTTTTATTGCGAACTATCATCCTCATCTTTACGTTGTTGTTTCACGACGTTTCGGCAAACGATTCCTCTGGCCTTCGTCAGGTGGTAACCGCGACGGGATAGGGACTCTGAATCTCCTGACTGCATTCACTGCAATTACTGCCTTCCGTAGTTGTCGTCGTCTAACCACGTTAATTCCAATTAAATAAATGGTGCTGGATATGACCTTAAACTATATCCAGTAATGAGGTCACAGCTTGCAGGCTTTAGGGAGTGTGGAGCCACCCTTTAATTGCCATTGTTCCCAGGTCCAATTTGACCCGGGGTGGTAGTACCTGGTAGGGTCTCAACTGTGGGTTAAATAAAAACCGACTATTAAAAAACTTTTCTTCAAAATCTTCAGATTCAGCATTAAATAACTTGAAAAGGGTTGATATGCTGTAAAACAAAAACAGCCAACCAAATAGCCTAACTATATAACTGTATACGCTTCATTGTTTTCTGTAAATCCTATCGTTATTTCTAGATATTTGGCAATTACATTTGTAATTATGTAGAATTTATTTGCCTATTCTTATTTTCCCCTCCTATCTTTATTTTATTATACTGATCTCAAAGATTCCAACACATTTCTTCACAAAGTGGAGATGTTTATCTTAGAACAAACACACGACCGATTATCGTTTATGAATAGTTTTCATTTCCCTCTTGTTGATATCGTCGGTGGGATGGAGAAAGGAGGACCGGGGCCTTCAGATCAATAATACAATATTCGTTTTTGCACGAGACAAGCCAAAAAGAAAGTAGAAACATTTGTCAAATTTACATTCGTTGCGAAGAAAGATTTCTCGAAACAAAACTAATTGATGAATAGTCCCTTGATACGCCACTCCTTGTTGAATCATAAAAGTTAAGCAACATTGAGCAAGGCCATTATCATCTATTTGTTTTCGCTCAGATTCTTACATTACCTTACTCTACTGCAAATACATCTAATATCATGTCCGCCACGATCAAATAAAATGCATATATCTAAGTGAATGCAAATCAACTAATCATGAATATCAAATTAAAACATACGAAGTGCCTTCAATAAGTTACCAGACTGTTTTTCCTACAGGCATAAAAATTGTTAGAGATACTTGAAAGTTCAGTATGTTCTTGCTGTATATTTTAGTATATGTTGTGGTGGCACCCACTCATTTACATATGTGGATAATGTTACACATAAATAACAAGACTCGGTTAGTCTGAGTGTGTGTTAACCAGAAGCCACCGAAGGCCGAGCCGAGAGCAGATATGTTCTCCAGCCAAGACTCTCTTACCTGACAACCATTATGTAAATATACTGTAAATATACTTTTCCTAATACACTTCTTATGTATCTACCTTTGTTTGATGTGTCTTCAATTGTATTGCCTTACACGTTATTTGGTTCAACCTGCAAACATAACAGTAGATGACTGGCTAATTTTCATGATTTCAGGTCCAAATTGTCAGCTACAACAAGAATTGTAATACACCCTACTAAAGCCTGATTATCACAGCTGGTGAATTTCAAAAATGGTTTCTGTGCGTGCGGAAAACTTTAGAAGGACGATATGCAATAAAATTATATTTTAAACTTAGAAAAATGCCATATAAATTATGGAATGCTTCAGATTGCTTTTGGATCATCTACAGTACTCGGGCATCAGTTAGTAAGTGGCATAAGGTATTCAAGGAAAGCACTGAGTAATTGAAGGATGCTAAGAGGTTTTGGGGGGAGAAGAACGAGTTGATTAGCCAAACAAATAATTTCATGGATAAGGACAGTCGTATATCTGTAAAGATAATACGTGCACCTTTGATGTCAGTGTGGGAACTGTACACACAATTATGCGCGAAGAACTGACGATGTGAGAGATTTTCGCGAAGTTTGTTGCAAGGGCGGTCAGAGAATATAAAAAAAAAGAACTGGTCATAACCAAAAGTGGCATCAAGAAAATTCCTCACCCTTACTATAGTCCTGATCTATCTCCCTCTGACTATTTTAATTTTTTCTAAGCTTAAGGCAAACCTTAGATACTGTCATTATGAGATAATTAAAGAGATTTCAACCTGGATGATTTCAAGTCCAACACAAACAAATTCCTGATGAACCGCCCCCCTAAGTAATAACACCTTATCAATTCTCCAATACTATTGCTACACTACCCCATTGATTACTGTACGCACAATAACCCTTATCCCCGAGTGGCCATGGGGCCTTGATAAGTGGTGAACTCCATGTAAAAAAAATAGAAAGAGGCTGCGACGAAGGTCATTGACACGCTCAAACAATAAGATATCCATGGTACCTTCTAGAAGTTGTTAAAATGCTACAACAAGTGTATTGCAACCGGAGGATATTTCTTCGAATTCGACTAAAGTTCCATGCGGGTTTTATCATTAAAACTGCACATACAAAAACGTTTGGTAACTTATTGAAAGCATCTCGCGCCTTATATTTCCTACGCTCTAGTAGACTTGTCCTGCACGAATAAGAAACTTAGGATTGGGAATCATACAGCTAAATTTAAATTGGAACACAAAAACAAGGAATAGTATAACTTGGGGAAGGAACAGTTTAAAGCTGTTCACGTTCCCTTTTTTCTGCGAGCGGCCACGGATTTGTAGTTCCTGAGCCTCTTTGTTACAATCATGTCTTTATAAGTCACTTTTGTCTCCTCAATTTAAGCATCTAATCTAAACTTGCTTCTTCTATAACTCGTTTATTATTTCAGCCGTATAAGCTGAGTTTTATTTCTAGTATCCATGAGGTCGAACTGACCTTCATGCTTATAATCTGGCCACATCTGAATCTAATTTCTCGTTTACGCCCAAACATTTCCTGCAAGTCTGAATTATCTAATATATACTAGCGAGCTTACTGTAATTATTTAACACAACTTCGAAAGATGTTCTGGTGATTATAAATTTGTATGTCAGAACAATATATAAAAATACTTGTATATTAGCTTCTTCAGCAGTTCAGCCACGATATCGTTCATTTACAGTTATATTCAATCACAATTAATGCCAAACATACATGGAAGTAGCAAAATCCGATGCTGTTTGACCGATTCAGTATCCACAACCACCTCTACCTTAAATGGCTTTATATTTATAAGCCTCCGCTTTGTTAGATAATTTGAAAGGTTTTCTTTCATTTGATTCAGCCCATCTACAAGAGTTGAAACAACAATAGATTCTGGTGATAGCACATTTTTATTTTCAAAATCGCATCTAAATAAATGCTTATATAGCTTCTTCTTTAGCAGTTCAGCCATATTCACCAGAATGGACTTTCAGAGTGATATCCAATCACAATCAAGTATATAAGATCATAAAATTAGCAGAATCTGACCATGTCACACTGTGCCAGTGTCCACACACACCTGCGAGAGTAAACTTTGATGTTTTGTTTCAAATCTACCAAATAACTTTGAATGATTGCTTCTATTTTGCGCAGCTTTTATATCAGGATTTTATGGTCGAAATAAATATCAACAGTGAAATTAGCAAGATTCGACCATGTTAGACGAGTAACTTTGCCGTTACGCTCAAACAGGGTTCATTACAGTTCAAACCTCTCTCGCCCCCCACACACCATTTGGCACCGTCGAAAACAACAAACAAACAAAAATAAATAAATCCAATGCGACTCTTCTTTCTTTTTCAACACATGTCGTTTATTACCGTTTTTCCTTCTCCTCCCGTCCTGACACCAACTTAAAAAGGCTATCGCTTCTGCTCCCCTAAACATCGGCCGTAGACAGCAATTTCATATACGTCTATCTTTTTCGACCGCACTCTTTCTTTACCCCGACAACGTTGTGTCTTTTTTCTTCCTTTTCTTCTCCTGACAACTTGCGCACATTTCCTAATGTGCATATGTTTCTTTTTCGGTACTGCTGCTAAAATCCTCGAAAGCCAGCTATTTTCCAGCTCTCTTGACATTTCCTCACGCGCTCATACACGTTTTATTTTCGTCAAATCTGACAAATAACTTCAAGGCTGATAAATTTCTATTTGGTTCCACTTAATTCTGTAGTCAAAAGCGATTCTGTTGGTTGTATTTTTGTTATAGTTGCATCTAAAAAAAAACTTATGTAAATTTATCAGCTTCTTCGGCAATGCAGCCATACCTACCAAACTCGTGAGTAGGTGGCATTAAACTAAACTTAGTTTTTATTTTTAATTTCCAATCCACCAAAAACTTAAACATATTTCTTCCATCTGGCCATGTCGTACTCATCAGGTTGCACGTTCAGGGTTATATACTACAGTAATAAATACCTAGCATATAACACTATGGAATCAGCAATGTTCGGCCATGTTAAACAGCGTACCAATATTTAAGAGAGAACAAAACCATTGAACAATTCTTTATTTTGTTTTATTTTCTGTTTTTGTGAAATCGCGAAAAAAAAACATTAACAAGAATTCTTTCATTTAGTTCCGCTTCAACTGTTTTCAGAGATGCATGAAAAAGTGTTGATGTATAAGCCTTTGTAGCATATCAGCCATATCCACCACATTATACATGCGGAGTGATATTTAATCGCAATCAGTACCAAAATACCAAATATATAACTCTATGGAATTAGCAATGTCAGGTCATGGTTCACTAAGTCAGTATCCAATTAAGCACAAACGCCTCTAAAATGAAACTTTGTTTGGATTTATTACTGATTTTCTCAAATCTGCTAAATAAATTGAAGGGTTTCATCGTTTAGTTCTGATTCAAGTTGCAACCGCAAAAACATTCTAGCGATTGCATTTGAAAAAAAATGTTAATGTATACGCCTCTTTTAACAGTTCAGCCATATCCACTAGATTGTAATTTCAAAGTGATATTTAATCGAAGTCAGTACCCAGTACATAACCTTATAGGCTTACTAAGATTTGACCATGTTACAAAATCACCTCTAAAACCAAATTTCTTTCGCTTTATTTTTGTTTTTCTAAAATTTGCCAAATAACTTTGAAAGACTTCCTGAATTTGGTGCTGTTCCAACTTCAAGCTGCAGCCACAAGAGATTCTGTTGATTGGTCTTTCTCTTTTTCCAAAAAGCATGTTCTAAAATGGCGAAAAAAGTGAAAGGTCAGAATGCTGCGAAAGATCAATTCTCTTTCTTTGTATTTGTCTCTGATTTGTTCCGTTTCAGTCGAAGACATGTTTTTACGCAAGCAAAACTGCATAGAACGCAACGGAACGACCAATCCTTGATTCAATGCTACGCGCGCGGCCTTTAAATTGTGGACAGCGTAAATAACACCCCCCCAACAACATACGGATTTGTGAAGCATTCTAAAATGAAACCTAAAATCGTACACGTGAAAAGAAAGATGGCGACTGGATCCGTTTATTTATATTCGCGTTTGGCTCTAGGTATTTTTACTGAAAATAAGCATACACACACATATATCTCAGTCTCATCTTACTGTTATATAAAAGGAACTTTGTCTGTACACAATTTGTGGGATTGTTCTCTATGGACTCTAAAACAGTTGAGTTGATGTTTGCGAAGTGTTAAATGACTGTACTTTATGTGCCTGGCAGTGTTCTTAGGTAAGTTTTACGTCGGAATATCTTCGAGAAGTATCGATAAGCGATAATTAAAATAATCCGATGAAACAAGAAAAAGACGATTTGGGCCAAAGTTTACATCTTACGCAGTTTACATCACAAGTGTATTTGAGAAGTGTTATAACAACTCAAGACGAAAGGCTTTACATATAACATCAACAGTAGGTGTTTTTTTTACATGGGCGTCACCACTTATCAAGGCCCGAAGGCCACTCATGGATAAGTTTTATTGCGTGTACAGTAATCAATGAGATAGCATTGTAGTAATTATTAGTATTGGGGGTTTTGATAGAGTGTCTTACTTAAGGGGGCGGTTTGTCAGGAGTTCGTTTATGTTGGACTTGAAGACGTCCAAATTGTAGTCAGGTGGGAAACAGGCAAGCGGCAGAGAGTTCCACTGGCGTGCAGTTCTAAGAAAGAAGCTTTGCTGATGGAATCTACGTTTGGATTTTGGCACAGATAAAGAGTGGGGGAAATTATTGACAGTAGTTTCAGCCAGACGGGCGTTTCTCGTGAAAGATTGGCAAGGGGGGACGAGGGATTAGGGGAGTGCTCTGAATGAATGTTTCTGTTTAAAGCAAAATTTCACAATTATCCTTGATCTTTTCACTTTAAATTTAAATTCAAATCATTATCGTCGCACAACCAGTAATGCCAGGCATATAAAACTGTAAATTCTCTGATATGACAACAGCGCGTTCGAAATGAATGTTAAGCGGCTTTGTAAATAAAAACAGTATTATTTCAGCATAGTACTAAAATACATATTTACCCAAAATTTTACTTTGTATTTTAAACGCTTTTAATAAAACAAACAAACAAACAAACAAACAAACAACAACATGTAGAAAAAAAAGGAAGAGACAGGAAAAAATAGCTTCTCCCATCATGTCCTACCTTCTCAAGATGCCCTTCGTGTGTATAAATGATCTAGTCATCCTTTCCTTCTTCTTTTTCAAAGAGTTCATCAGTTTTCGGCCTGTTTTCCTGTGATTCTCGATGAACAACCCCCGGAAAACGACGGAAACTGCCGGATTATACCGATTAAGCAAAAAGAAACGCGAGCGGGCATATATTAAAAATAGTAAGAAAAATACAAGTAAAGGAAGGATTTTGATAGAAAAAAATAAAAGAAATGGCAGCGTATCATTGTGCCAACGTATTAGAAACAACCCCGACCTCCCCATGTTAAGGACTGATTTCGGAATACACCCCCCCACAACCTCGGAAGACGTTCTAAACCCAGAGAGGTGTGGTGTGTTTATACTACGCTTAGGCAGTTCATGAGAAAAATACAAAAAATAACTTTGCATACAAAAGCAAAAAAAAAAAAAAAAAAAAAATCACGACCTCACACGTGAAATAATAACGTGATTAAATGTAAAGTTATCGAAACATGTATTACTAAAAACATATATCAAAAGAAGACGATTGTTTTATCTGTAATAATCATTTACTAAAAGTGAATTACTATATCGCTAGATGTCTTACGAAAATAAAATATAATTATGAATCCTTTTTTATAGTGTCTGTCACTAAAGAAAATTACGACGATTGCATCTAAGGTTACAATCAGGATTCGGTTCTGGGGTTCGGGTAGGAGTGAGACACTCGCTTGACGACAGCACGTTTCTGCTCTCTTCTTTTCCAATCGATCACACCTGGCCTCTCGCCACTAATGTCACACTGCACAATCTGAACGTAAACAACACGAAATAATTTTCAAGAAATGTTCACGACTCTTTTCTCTATGCCCCCTCCAGGGAATTTTTCCAAGCTTTTATATCCTCCTATTTAGAAAAAAAAGGAAGAGACAGGAAAAAATAGCTACTCCCATCATGCTCTACCTTCTCAAGATGCCATTCGTGTATATAAATGAGCTAGTCATCCTTTCCTTCTTCTTTCTCAAAGAGCGATGCAGATACGCCCGGTGCGTTTATTTTTCATTTTTTCTAACCATATACCCCAAAGTACACAAGCCAAATTTCATTCTGTCATGAATAAAACTATTTACAGAAACAAAAACAAACTTGCATTTACATATTTATCGAGCGACTAAACATATAATTATATAAGAGAAACCACGTTTAGTATTTTTTATAATCCAACAAATTAGGCGGAGTCTATGTGTAACCCAATTTTGATCGCAGGTCACAAAAGTGTGGCCATATGATCGTCTAATCACTACCTCGGTCGACAGCGACTAAATGTTATTTCTTCGTGTGGCCGAACCCCGTTGATCTATTTCATTGGTCTTCAATTCACAGCCGGGTGTTCATTGGTGCTTCTCGCGTCAAGGTAGATATGCTGTCGCCTCGCCGGTCTGTTGTATTCTAGAAAACAAGCGATTTCACGTAGAAACAAACTAAGTGCTTCTTGTCTACTGATTAATTTCCAGAAAAAATGATATACACATATATAATTATATACAATTGTATTTATAATACAATGTTCAATAATGTCCGAATCAACTGAGTCTATAAGTAGATGTCACCTGCGACTTCGATATACAGTGAGGTCGGCGTGGGAAGAGAGGGGTGTGTGGCAATTCTCTACAAGCTGCTCGGTCTCAACTTGCAAGCTCAACTGTCTCGCTTACTCTCGTCAATTGTCATTTTTTGGCTGTAATCTCCATTAATATATTCATGGAAGGGGTGAAACCGGGGTTGTTCACCGGACTAATCATACTCAACAACGTCACCTCAGGAGAGATCCCCTCCCACGAGTGCACCTGTGGATCTGCAAACGTTCTCATGGCCCAATATTGTCACCCCCGTGATCCCTAGGTCGACGCACTGCACTTGAATTATAAACATCATCTCTGCAGAACATAATTACAGGGTGACCCCCCCCCCAAAAAAAAACAGAGGACATTCAATTGTTTTTCTGAGCATTTTACAGTCAACGGAGAAAAAAAGGCAAAAGACCCTAGTGTTTTGATGTGATGTTTTGAATATAATAAACTAGCTACGACAAAAGTTTCATTTCGTTCGGACAAAACATTAAGAAACGGGGCCTAATAAGACTTGGGGCTCACTTTTTGGGGGTCACACTATGTTACTTGTTTTAGAGTACACATTTCCAAAATGTTTCCATTTTTTGACGATTTTCATAAAAAATTGAAATCAGAATCCTTGTCTTTTCTCTCAGCAGGGTTTTTCACTGTCACCCGGGCACACCGATGATAATAAAAGAATAAAAGAATAAAAGAATCATATTTGCCCGGCTTTCTCCAGTACTTCGGAGTCTCAGCCTACCCTATGTTCACGTCACAGCTGTTTTCGATTGTAAAACAAAAGTAATTTTTTCTATAAATCTCTGTGTGGCCTACAGCTGACTTATTTTATAAAGGTTTCAATTGGATAAAGTTTATTGTTACAAGAATGAGTATACATTTATCTAGCGACTAAACATTAAAAAACGTGTATAAGTTTAAGTAAATGATTTCCAAAGATTAACAAAAAATGACTTCAGTGCTATCAGCTGGTCTCGAAAGCAAAAGCTGTAATGCTCCAGCAGCATTTCCTACCGTTTGATCTATGGGCAGATAAATAAGAAATATTTAAAATTAAACCACTTCAAGCTATGAATGAACGTGCGCATGCGCAAAACTAATAAACCCACACACATGCATAATCTACCCTTTTATTTATATAGATTAACTACGTATCAGTATTTTAAAACTGTTTCCATTTAATATAAAATAAAAATCCAGATTGTAGCACTCTAATTCTATTCCTTAATAAAATTCACAATCCATGTTGCATTTCAATGATATTTAGTACCAATAAATTTTAATTTATTCGTGGCTTGTCCACATTGTTTAAGTTATAAATATTCAACTATCTTTGTTTCAACCCTGTTCATGCATAAGCCTATCAGTAAAAACACAAGAAATCTGACGCCCTGATTTTAACTGTAAATGATATAGGAGGTGTTCTGCATTGTAGGTAAGCACTGCAAAACTATAGTGGCCATTTCTGTTTTCTCATATTTTTCCTCGTTCTTTAATCTAAGATCAAAGTGTAGTATGTGTTACCTACTATATCAGAGAAAAATAAACCCACCCAGAATGACGCAGCTCATATTTTAGCATTAATTCAGCATGCTCCTTTATCTGGAATTTTCCTAACATTAAGAATCGACTTTAGGACTAATTGTTTTTAATATACACGCACCTCCCAAAGAGCTGAACGGGAAAAAATAACAAAATATCAGGATCTAAAAAACGATCTAAAAACGACACGGTCTCTGAACGAAATAAACAATATACCGGTTGTGATAGGAGCGACTGGCTTAATAAAAAAGAATCTTCAGAAATACTTAGAAGCAATCTCTGGAAGACCAAGCTGTAACGAAATACAAATAGCAGCCATAAAGGGAACAGCATCTATTCCTAAAAAAAAAACCCGTGGATATAAATTTGAATCATAACAGAATCAAGTGTTAGCTCCAGGAGAGATTAACCTCTTGATCTCTTAAAACTTGTTTTTTTTTATTTTTGTTTAACTCAAAACGTTGAAGAGCTACAAAAACAAGTGTGGTACCATTCAAACGAGCCACGTTTTTTGTTCTGGAATTAATTTTATATATATTCACTATCAGCCCCAATGCATATTTGCCAGAAATCTAATGACTCTTTTCGCTTCTGGTGCTCGTTCGTGGCAGATGTGGTTTGCTTTGAATCTCGCACCGCCATGTTCTGCATCAGAGAGCTAGAACTTTCAGTTCAATTATGCATAAGTTCAGGCATCATAGCAATGCGATGTTAAATCTATTGCGATCTATTCCGGTTGAATAAAAAATGCGTAAGTAAGGAAAGTTTTTATTTAATGGCACATGAACCCTATAGGTCATTCCATGTCATCAAATGTGAAGAAAATATTCTCCATTTGGGACTTTAGGTAGTAGTTTGTTTTAGTTAAGATTTAGTTTTTCCAAAAATGTTTTTCTTAGAACATCTAAGATTTTATATAAGATTTAGTATTTCCAAATGTTTCTGGTTGTAAGTTCCTTTTCTATGATTATATATTTTTTCAAAGCAGTTCCAAAAATGTTTTTCTTAGGACATCTAAAATTTTATATAAGATTTAGTATTTCCAAATGTTTCTGCTTGTAAGTCCCTTTTCTATGATTATATATTTTTTTCAAAGCAGTTCCCAAAAATTTTTTTCTTATGACATCTAAGATTTCATAAGGTGTTTCTTTTCGAAATATTGCTTTAAGGTTTTGTACCTTAAGATATTTTACACGAATAGTTTCATATTTTTTACATTCCATTAATACGTGTTTAATAATTAGTTGATGTTGACAGGTTTTTTATTGAGGAATACTTTCTGCTTTCAGAATGTATTCATGTGTTAGTCTTGAATTACCAATGTGAATTCTGGTGAATATATTGTCTAATTTTCGTATTGGTAATATGGCTCTTTCTTACCCAAAATTCTGCCGTATTTTACTAAGTGTGCTGTTTAGTTGTCCGTGCCATAGTATTTGCAATTTGATTTTTATGTAGAAGTTTATTGTTTGTTCTATCTGTGTATGGGATTTTTTATGTTTGATGGAGTCAGGTTTTGTTGCGTCTTTAGCCAGTTTCTCAGCTTCTGAATTTCCTCTTATATCGACATCACTCAGTATCTTATTTTTCTTTACTGGGTGTTGGTATATTTCAATAATTTACAGGGTTTACGGATGGTTTATATTTCTTTTTTAAAAATAGGAGGCACCACTTTGGTAACGCCTCTCGTAGTTATCGAAATTAACTACTTTTTACCTAGAGTAGGAGACAAACATTGGAGAGGAAGAGTGTGAAAAATCCACCGTGGAGATTTAGTGATGTTTTGACAGTTCATTATGTGTAGATATTGGTTTGCATAAACATGGCGAATGAAAACGCGCGGCGTAAAAAAAAAACAAAACGAGGCGTCTCTATGACATAGAAAAATAAAAAAAAAACATTATAATACTATATTCATGTAACTGAGCCCAGTCGCGCATATGACTGCAGCAGCAATATCCAACGTATGCAAATACAGCGCGTGACGTCACAAGTGCGAGGCGACGTAACAGCAAGGAAGAAGGAAAGAAAATTATTACACAGTCCTTCGGGAGCCATGGTGCAGTCGATAGAGACGTTGAATTTCTAAGGTTCCAGGTAAGTATTGTCTGAAGACAGCAATTTCAGTTCCTACCCAAGCAGGCCAGGGGATTAGTCGTCCAAACCGTGGTGAGACCAAAATAATGGTTGACAGTAATTACTGGGGATAACTTACAAAAATCAGCATTCCCATGCCGTCGCGGTTAATCACCTGAAGAAGACCAGAGGATGAGTTGGCCGAAACGTGGTGAAAAAATATCAATTATTAAGATGAGGATAACAGTCCGCAAAAAGAAAGAATGCATGTGCTAGATACAGTTTTTATAATTTCAGGTTCCTAGGTCTAACACCAAATAAGCTTCCTGCTATATATCATTTTAATTGGAATTCATATGAGATGAGTATTATTTAATAATTTTTATTCATTGCAGATTATTATTCTCATCTTTTTTAAATTGTGTCAGAGGTTTACTTGCCTAAAACGTGGAGAGACGAAAACAACTACGGAAGGCAGTAATTGCAGTGAATACAGTCAGGAGATTCAGAGTTCCTATCCCACTGCGGTTACCACCCGACGAAGGCCAGAGGAATAGTTGGCCGAAACGTCGTGAAACAACTAATAAAAGATGAGAGTAACTGTCCGCAATGAATTTTTTTTTTTTTAATTGAAGATTTCTGCTGTTTACATAAACAGCCGGATTATGCCGATGACAGTAATGTTTGGGCATAGTTCACAAAGTGTACCATAGGCAAGATGTTTGAACTTCAATTAAATTTTCAAAGAACACATATTTTAAAAATGCTTCCGAATTCTCTCGTTAAACTATCGTTAAAGATGAAGAAAAATGTCACGTTTCTTGGAAGAGGAAAAAAGAGAAGAAAAAAAGAAAAGAATAAACGCCGAACTCCTCAATATTTAACGGCAGGTCGTTCTTTCCTTAGAATCATATGTTTTATATTATTACTTTTATTTTAAATTGAAATTATCAGATTATAATAACAATTATAGGAATAAAAAAAAATATTTGCTTGCCAGATCAAGTGGGTAGGTGAAGATTTAAAATTGAATTCGAAATTGGAGTAATCCACCTTGTTATAAAATTTGACATTTTAATCAGAGTTTTATCGTATTTTTTTTTTGTTAATTATTTTTTTTATTACTTTTTAATTTGATTCTGCGTAAATTCATTCAGCGCGCGAAACATTTGGGAATTGCAGGCAGATGAGATGCATTCTGACATGCCGAACAGCATGTTTTGGCCGAGGGAATATATTTAAATTAAGCCTTGACAGACTGGACACGATGAGTGTGTGAATAGCGAAGAAAAAAGTGTGAAAATACGACATCGAACAGGTCGCAAATCTCTGTTACAAATTTGAAACGAAACGTATTGTGCCGTTTGAAAGTTCGGAAAACAGGCGAGCTAATTTAGAAGCGTGCATTTACAGATATTCAAGAGAGGGTAGGGTTGGGGTTAGGGTTAGGGTTTGATCTGTATTGCCACCGTAGATGCAGATGTTATGCAATTTATTGTGTGAAAGAGGTGGCACGGATGAGGAAAGTCATACTCCGAAGCCACGAAGTTCATTTTGAACTCTGTCAAGGCAGGATAAGTCTTCCAGCATCTGCTGCCCAGATGTAGCAGTAGTACCCCATCGTTGGCTGTACCTGGCTTTTATATAGGTAGAGAATTGCACCAGGAGTGAGATTTCTACTGGAGCGGTAGATGGATCCTACTATTTCTCCTGCGAACTTGGCAATAGATTTCATATACGTGTTCCATTCCAGGTCAGAAGTAAATGTCAAGCCCAGAAGATTGCCAAAACATGAAACCTCCCCAAGAAGAGAGCCATTCATTTCAAGCGATGCCATATTAACATCAGAGCGTAGATGTTGTAGAGATAGAAGCTTGGTTTTACATGCATTAAAAATAACCAGCCACCTCTTTCCCCATTGTACGATATGCTCAAGATCAAAAGAGAGAGAAGCAGAGAGAAAATGCCGGGCAACGCCGGCTAGAAAGCATTTATTCAGAGGATTACTCCGTTGTATTTTTTTGGATAATCCATGCTTCTGTTCTTATCTTGCGTGATATTCGAACAACATTCCGCCGATGTAATGTCTGACCAGTTTCCAAGTGCGTCTTAACAAACGGGGGACACTTAGCAGAATTTTGACATTGACACTTGATTCAATCCAAGGGATTAGCTCTTTAGACATCACGTGTATCGCATTTCTGTTTAAGCTAGCAGCATTATTGACACTGATTTTACCTAGCGTTAATATATTCTCCCATTGGTTCATATCACTAGGTCAAGTTTAATCAGTCCGTTTTCTTTGTAAGTAAGTAGTTGTAGGGATTGCGTTGTCATACTAGATGGTGTTTAACTAATTGTTATGTAATCGCCGGGCAACGCCTGGTAGAATGCTTTTATTCAGTTAACTATCTATCTATCTAACTATCTATCTATTTGTCTATCTAAATGTCAATCTTTATGTCTATCTATCTAGCGAAGTAAACAATAGATTGGACTGTCGGAAACGATTACTTGAGCCAGATATAGATGCAGAAAGGATCAATGGGTCATGCTGCAATATGAATCAAACTCTGTGACTGATCAAGTTGCAACACAAGGTATGCAAACAGGACCAGATTTTAAGTTTCAAGGATTACGGTTTCCAAAAAAAAAAAACTGAGTTGATACTAGTGTGTTAGTTTCAAGACGTCGAAGAGACAAAATATGTTAAACAGGCTCCCCATAAGGAGGCGGCGTGTTCCAAATGATTGCAGAGAAACCAAAAGCCAAAGACCGTCATTCACTCCAGTTCTGATGTGAGGAAACGCCTGGGAGTGAATAAAGAACATATTTATAAAAACATACAGTGCCTTGGGTTCCTGTCTTGAAGCGTCTTTGTTAAAACAGGTCCCAGTTTCTACAAGATGATCGACGAATATCTCAGAGACCCAGAAGAGAAAGGGTATGTCGTTATGTAGATATTGCTATACGTTCTGACACAGGCGTACCCACACTCAGAGACTAGACGTTCACGAAAACTAGACGAGTACAGCCGTTAAAATAAATATTATACGACCATTAAAAATAAGTAAATTAAACCGTTAAACGAACAAAAGAGTTAAATACGTAAATAAATAGATCAGTACTAGACTATTTCATGATATGACAGCTACAATTCGCAATTCAAAAACTAGTGTTCGTAGTATACATAAGGGAACTCTTTAAAAGAACGCATTTCAGGTGAATACATTATCACCTACTTACGAGCCATGTGGAAATTAATATAAATTCCAAAAAGACACAGAATGATCACGTAGAAAAATAATTACGACTAAAAATAGGCTTAATCGAATTATCGAGTTTCATAATATATTTAACTGTGGAAACACTTTACGACCAGTTCAGTATGAAAAACCAGCTGATCCCTCTTAAAAATAGAACTTACGATTATTAAAATTGTTGATGAATTTTTGTTCAAGACATGTGTAGCATATCTACTGAATAATTTTGTTTAGTAATGTTTGGAGTTTACACTGATTTCGCCATGACTCGTAAGTACGTAATAATATTTTCACTTGAAATGCGTAGGTTTAAAAGATCACCAATGTAAACAAGCACATAAAACGTCTTTCTCTCACTTAGAGTATTTATTTTTCCTCGCTCTGTCATGCACTACGAAAATATCATCAACCTCCTCACAAACATACTATACGGCATGTAAGACTTTCCTTTCTAGTTACCTCACCGCACGGGCACACGTTATATGTCGATTATCATTAACAGATCCTTATAGATACAATTTCCTACGAGACGATCTGTCTCTTCTTTCGTTCTGCCGTCCACTATATGACACCCCAAAAATAATGTGGCAGCTAGATAAAACCATTCATACACACAAACACAAGCATCAAGAACACATCTGTATCTATAAAATTCCATAACGATTATAGTCGGGTGTTTTTTTACACAGGATGTACCACTTACAAAAGCCACGAGGTCACTCGAGGATAAGGGTTAATGGGTATACAATAGTAATTATGATTATAGCGTAAACATAATTAGTGGAATTTGTGTAAGTTCGATTACTTAGGGGGAAGCTTCATCAATAACTTGTTTACGTTGGACTTGAAGACAATCAGATTGTAGTCAGCTGGAAAGCAGGCAAGCAGAAAAGAGTTCCTGAGGGGTGCAGTTCTAAGAAAGAAGCTTTGTTCATGGAATCTACATTTAGGTTTAGGCACAGATAAAGAATGTGGGAAATTATTGATAGTGGTTTTGGCTAGACGAGTGTTTTTCATGAAAGTTTGGCGAGGGGGGACTATAGATTGAAGCTCAGACGAACACTTGCTATGGAAATAACGATAAAGCAGAGACAGGCTCGCAACGTCTCTTCTGTGCAAAAGAGGTTGCATGGAAGAGAAAAGGGCATCTCCCACTAAGCTTAGTTTTGCATTGTTCATTGTTTTCGAGTTGTTACTTTGTTTGCATTTGGCTATGCTTGCATTTGTATTTCAGAATTTCATCCGCTATCTAATCATTCTTAAGTAAACTTGAGAGAGAGAGAGAGGGAAGAGAAAAAGAGAGTGAGAGGGTGATCTTCTTAAAATCTGTGTCGTTTTTTTAAGTGAAATTGTTTATATCTTTCACATGGTTCACCGATTATTTTCATGAATCTGCTTGAGAGCTTCCTAAGATTCCTGATACTATTCATATGTATTTCGCCATCTTTTACTTCTCTGCTCTGATTAACAGAGAACCATGTGATACACAAAACGTCTACTAAGTTTCCTTCTTTCTACTTCTTGTCCGATATAACTGTCAGGTTTAATAGCTGTAGGAATTGTAATATATCGGAGCAAACGTATGATCGGAATCCGGTTACATACTCGCCACAGCCAGGCGGATGCACACTGCGAAAATAGTAATATAGTTTACTAAAACATTAAGTGTGTCCTTTACATAAGTCTCAACATATAAACACCTTTAGTAGAAAATGTGCAAGGAAAGTCCTTTAAAATTACTGCGCCCTCTATAAATGTATAAGGAAAATCCTTTAAAAGTACTGTGCCCTCTGTAGATGCATAATGTTGCAGCAACGTAAAGCAATTCAATAACACCGGTTCTGCACGGTATCCAACTAGCAAGGTACCTAGACGGACGCGAACGGTTACTCAGAATGGACCCAACAATCGGTTACTCAGAACGGTCCCAACAACGGTAAGATATGCTCACACTCACACGGCACGAGAAGCAACAGCAACACGATTCGCGACCAAGTCAATATTCGCTCTCCAAACGTCTTTCAATCACCCGCTTTTATGGTCGTTGCAGGCAAGCTAAATTTGCATATTGCGAGAATTCATGTGACTTTGCGAGATATCATCCTTTACAAAAGACGGCGGCCGCCATCTTGATCTTTCTTTCTCTATTTTCGGTCGGCGACGCCGAGCCGGCCCCGAGGTAAGTCTTTTCTTTTCGTCCGTCTCTCTTACGCACCCACACAACACACAAACACGCGGGCGCTTGTCTCCTGGATGCACATTACACCTTTGTCTGTATATTGGTCTTTAGTTGGACGCTTTTGCTTCAGTTTTATATAGAACTAGAAGATTACCTGGCGTTTCCCGGTATTAAACGTAATGTAGTTTTTTTTTATTGGTCACCTGTCCAAATAATGTCAAAGAAAATGTTAAACAATCCTATGAAAAAAGATTTCACAGTAAATCGTTTTTTAGTAGGCCAGCAAAGTATGATACTATGGACACTCCCTCCAAGACAAAGACCTCAACAATTGAAGCAAATTATCCATTAACACAACAAATTATAGGAAGTGAGCTTACAAAAATAACAATGTGGTCCGCCGAGATCTTTTCTTATCTCTCGCAGATTGGAGATGTCTACAGATCGGTGATTAAATTCCGAATAATCAGCACATCTCAGCAATGGTATAGCTAAAAAAAAAAGAGAAAATGATATGTCTGGTTGCGTGTGTTTTACAACATATTAGCCGTTTTAAGTTATTTAATGCTAAACCAACTGTAACACAGCACGGATGTAAACGCATACGAGGTGAAGTCACCAATGGGGAAATAAGAACTATAAATAAGAGACAAAGAACGATCACTGTAGAGACGAGATAACGTTCGAGATCTCGTAAAAGACATGGATAACGTTGCGGGATCACGTGCGAGGCATAAAGGTCGCACGATTAGACAATCACGTGAGCGACCCCACAGTAATAAAAAGAGAATGAGAAAAAGAAGGTTGTTGTTACGGGAGTAATTCATTTCTATAAAGCAGGAGTGAAGGTTATAAAGACATGGTAATAAAGTTGCTGAAAAGAAAACTCCGCAGTGGATTTCAGATTTTAAGTCAATAAGTCAATAAATTTACAAAATAGAAAAATGGAACAATTTAACTAAGCAATAATAATAGTGAATAACACATTTGTAATACTAACGTAATATATTGAATTTTAATTCGTACAAAGTCCCTGTATCATATAACATAATAAATATTTTGTAAACATGTTCCATAAATACAACATCAAAATACTTTTGGAAATTTTATTAAAATAAAACTCAGTTTGGAAAGCTTTAAGCTGACTAAGTTTCGAACCCGATTGGGAGATATTTAGCATATGACGAGATGAACTGATCACCTAACCGACAGACGACTAAGCCTTTGGAGCGTCGTAATTCGCGATGGCATCAGAAACACATGTTTGATATTAGCTGGGCAAAGCCTAAGCTATGCTAGTTGGCAATTATTATGATCGTTCTAATATTAGGAAAAACAATTAGAAGCATCCCTGGTCAATCGTGAACGAGGCAGAAAAATGACTAAGTTCAGCATTTTCCTCCCCACATTTAATCCCAATCGTCCCCAGGGGACGTCAAATACTGATGAAAAACAAAAACAAAAACAAAAACAAAATGCGAGGAATTTTTTTCTCTATTAGAGTACATAAAGTTAGGACTTTATTTATGTAATATACTTAATATATATTATCACTGCAATCTTGCCTATATTGAAAATGTTTGCTTCCTGGCTAGCCAATCAAACTATCTAATATAGTTAGTCTTATTTTCAATTATATTAAAAATATAATACAGTGCCATTAGCAAAGAAAAAGTTACCTATGAAAACGAACCTCCTACATTAAAACCGTGAATAATTATCTAAACTCGAATGTAAATTAATATTAAGCCAACTTTACAAATTGATAAAAGTTAATTATTGGATTTTAATTAATTATAAGATTAAGCTCCAATGATTCAAACTCGATAGTTAACGACAAACTTCCACCCATTAATATGGGAGGGGAGATTATCATCAAAAGTGTCCTGAATTGATAACTTAGCACCGGACTTACTACTTAGATATAAAGAATCTACTTGTACCCCTTCCCCTCCTCCGCTTTTTTTTAAATGGAGAGTAGATAATACAGTGGATGTGTTATCACCAGCTCCAGTAACGCTCCCTTCTCCTTTTTTGTCCATCAGTCCTCATTCAATGAGTGATTTTTCTTACAAATGGTGAAGAAAAAGCTGCTTAAAGGTAGGTAGTACTTGGTGAACAGTAGTCTGAGATGTCGGAAATTTTTCTGTCTCTATGTCTGTCCTTGTGGCCATGTCACTAGTAAGGGTGCTGGAGGTAAACGTTTTGTCTGGGCTGAGGTTATCCGCCTGATAGTCAGGGACCCGAACCTTGGATTAACCACTAAGGAGGCTGTCCTATCAGCAGGCACAAACTGGGACTGCTGTATTGCCATTTGGTGAGTGGATCCGGACCATGCAGTAGTCTCTTGTGGGGCCTCTCGATGCCATACTAGTGGGTAATTGTTACGGCTTTACCTTTTCCTGTGCTACAAAAAAAATCCTGTCTTTTTCCTATGTACTTTCCCTCTCTGTACTGCTCTAACCAAGTATGCCGACCTGTTCCACAAATCCCAAAACCTCAACATGAAATATCTGCAGAATAAAAACTCGAATAAACCTAGAACCCCATCTTCCAACGTAGACCCCCTACTACCAGGTATCCTTCTCCAACATCAGGAGTTACATGCCAACCTTCCAGAGGTTGAAACCCAATTACAGGAGACAGAGACGGGACATATTATTTCTAAGCGAAACTGGAATAGGGCCGACCACTTCCCTAGATGAGATCATAATTAACGGATACTCTAACTTAACAGCAAAATCTGACACCCAAGATCGCCATGGGCAGGGAATATGTGCCTACATTAAAAGTGGCTTCCCGTGTGGCAGGGATATCTCTAGAGAAGATCCTAATTTACCCTATATGTGCTTAAGGGTTGCACATACTAACACCACTGCATTTATATTTGCCCTCTATCGGCCCCACAACAGCGGAGTTACTATCTTTAAGACCATATCTGAGAAAATAGACCACATACTGTCTGCACATCCCTCGGCAAACATCCACATCTATAGTGACTTCAACGTCCATAACGTGGAATGGCTGACCCATTCAAATAAAACAGACGATGAGAGGAGGTTTGTCATGATTTTGCCATTGCTTATGACCTCACTCAGATTGTTCGCGAACCCACCCGTGTGCCCGATACACCCGGTCAATATGCAAGCCTCCTAGACCTTCCCCTGAGCTATGTTCATTTTCCGTCCATTCTCCTCTACGATCCTCCGACCACTCCATCGTATCAGTTAAGATAAAAACAAAATGTAATAAGTCCCCAGACGTACCCCTCCACCGTACTATATACCGATACTCTATAGCTGACTGGGATAGCTTCCGTACATTCATATCTGATTTACCTCTGCACTCTATGTTTAAAAAGGAAGTGTTCTCTATAGTATCAGATCTGACCGAATGGTTAATTGTAGGCATAGACCAATTCATACCATCTAAAAAATTCCAACAAAAACCTAACAGCCAGCCATAGTTCTCCCCAGAATGTGCTGCTGCTATCGCGCACAGAAATCACTTTTTACATAGCTACCAACGTAATAGATGCACTGAGACTAAAGCTGCTTTTAGGACTGCCAGCAACCACTGTAAAAGAGTAATAAAAATACAAGAGAACTATATGCCCAATCTTTTAAATCCAAGGTAGCTGATCAGCGGGTTGGTTCCCACCAGTTTTGGCAAATAACAAATAGGATCCTGAGCAGAAGTGTGCGTTCTATCCCAACAATTATCAATGGGCCAGAGGCCATCTCGTCAGCGTCAAACAAGGCCAAACTATTTGCAAAGAACTTTGCAGCTAATTCTACCCTATGCGACGAAGGCCATAAACTCCCCATATCTCCTCCTATAACACAGAACAAGCTAGGTAACATACAAATATCCGTGCATGAGGTCGCTAAGCTAATCAAGAACCTCGATTCCAGTAAAGCAACTGGCCCTGACGGCATCCCAATTATAGTATTAAAAAAAGCTTCAACTAGAACTTGCTCCCATACTGACGAAACTGTTTAAGCGCTGCCTTAAGGAGAAGTATTTTCCGACTCCCTGGAAGACCTCATCAGTTTGCCCTGTATTTAAGAATTCGGGTGATAAGTCACCTCCCTCTCAGAACAGACCAATAAGTCCCCTGTGTGTTATGAGTAAGTTGCTGAAATCCATATTAAATAGAGAAATAGTCAACCACCTCAGCATAAACAACCTTCTTAGTGACACACAATATGGTTTCCGGTCTACAAGATCTACCGCAGATGTGCTAACGGTTATATCTCACAGGATTAGTGAATCTCTTGACAAAACCTTCCTTTCTAGGGCAATTGCTCTTGACATATCAAAGGACTTCGCCAAGGTATGGCATAGTAGTCTAGTTCACAAGATTTCCAGCTACGGTATAACTGGAAATGTTTTCTCAATCATTAAATCATTTCTCTCCGATAGGCTCATAAGAGTAGTGGTAGATGGACAAAAACCGGAGGCCTGCAATATAAATGCTGGAGTCCCTCAGGGGTCAATCCTGGGCCCAACTCTCTTCCTGATCTACATCACTAACCTCCCTAAACACATACTTAAATCATTCGTTGACATCTATGCTGATGACACGACCATCTACGGAACCACATCCAAGGCTGTAAATGACAAAGTTCTCTCTGATTCTCTCTCCTCTGATCTCGAGCGCGTGGTTCAGTGGGAGGAAGACGCGGTTGGTTACTTTTAATGTGTCTAAGACCAAACACCTATCCTTACATCATCAACGTTCTGATCCCCATCTGGCATCAATTGGATGGATGGCTCTCATCTGGGAGAGGCCCCGTGTTTTGACAAGCTTCTGGGTTTGATCTTTACTCCTGATCTGAAATGGAACACGTACATCAAGTCTGTTGCCAAGATCGCTGAAAAGATGGTGGGATCCTTCTACCGCTCCGGAAGATATCTCACTACTGATGCTAATCTCTATCTATATAAAAGCCAAGTAGGTCCAAGGATGGAATACTGCTGCCAGATCTTGGCTGGAGCTTCTAAAAACAGCTTATCCTGCCTTGACAGAGTACAAAATAGACTTCGTGGCTTTGTTGGGGGATGCCCTTTTCTCTACCCTGCAACCTTTCTCCCACAGAAGAGACGCTGTGAGCCTATCCTTGTTTTATCGTTATTTCCATGGCAGGTTTTCATCTGAACTCCAATCTCTGATCCCCCCTCGTCAATCTTTCACGAAAAACACCCGTCTAGCTGAATCCACTGTGAAAATTTCCCCCACTCTTTATCTATGCCTAAATCAAAACGCGGATCCCATAAACAAAGCTTCTTTCTGAGAACTGCACGCCTGTGGAACTCTATTCCGTCTGCCTGCTTCCCACCTGACTACAATTTGGATGTGTTCAAGTCCAACGTTAACAAATTCTTAATGAACCGCCTCCTTAAGGAAACACTTCATCAATCTCAACACTGACGTAATGTACTTGCAATAACCCTTATCCCTGAGTGGCTTCCGGGCCTTGATAAGTGGTGACCACTGTGTAAAAAAAGAAAAAAAGAAAAGAAAATGAACAAACGGTGCAGTTTAGGTCTTAACATATGTAAATTTCAGTTTTGAACCATGCAACAAAAAGAAATATACTAATTCTATTATTTGCCCCCCATTAAGCCCCAAACATTCCCAAGGCCTTAACATATTTAAATTTGAGTTCAGCACCATGCAAAACTGCTGCATAGACACACACAGAATATTTTGGATACTATGGTAAAATAGTCCCAAAATGGTGTGTTTTTATTAGCCCTAAATAAAACCCTGGGGAACACCCAAGAGTTATCGCGAAGTATGGACAAAAGAATTATATAGAAATCAGTTAGTTGCAACTTTTCAAAAAGTTTTATAAAAATCCAAGGCATCAATTTTTTTAACAAGCACAAAATTGGCAATTTGTGTCATTTTAACCCGAAAGGCACCCCTGGGGGGCACCAAATAATTTTCCTGCAAATTTCGTTCTGTTACATTTTTATTCCGATCATGTTTAATTTTCTGGTAAAATTTCAAAAAATCCCAAAAGGTAGTTATTGAGTAAAGTGCGGACAGATGAAGTGAGGAACGGACAAACTGTCAAGGATTAATTTACAGGCCAACTCTCCATTGGTCGGAGGACATATCATGACAAAATGAATATTTACAGAAAAAAATGTTTACGTTTAGATGAATATAATGTTAGAAACAAATCATAATGTAAACATAGGTTAACCTATAGAGTGTGACGTAACATTACGTAGGGGCCACTTAAAGTGACGTCGATGTTAAGTAGAGCTTGCGAGCTTAATCAAAAATCGTGAGCAAGTGAGATCAAATGTAGTTGGAAACTAGAGAGTGAAAATGACGGTCCAGGGACAGTGATGGATCACAGAAGACAGGGCCAGAGTGCGTTAGTCTAGGACCAGTGTTGCAGATTGCCAATGGGAAACATCAGTAATAAAGTTGCTGGAAAGACAACCGAGATTTGTCAATTCATTGGGATGAATCTTTTTTGCAGCTTTTATTCAGGACTCGTTAAACAAGATCCAAGATTGGTCAGTGATGTTTCTCCGATGACCCAGGTGATAAAATCCCAGAAAACTGATATTTATGTCTTCTAGTGTAAATGTTACATGCCCATTGTTAAACTGTATCTGTTAATATATCAACACTGTCGTAAGTGTTATAAACGAACCCATTAAACGAACGATAGCAAAATTAGATTGGATGAACACACGTATATATATACAAGTAACATAGATGACTGTGACATGTATATACAAACATATATACACTACATAAAACAGTTTACTAAAAAGTTTTATACCACTGGACTATGCACGAGTCTCTGTTGAAAATGTTACATGTCCGTTGTTGAGCTGTATCTATTGTCGTCAGTGTTATGCAAACACCAATTGAACCAAAAATGGAAAAATTAGACAAGACGATGCAAGAGTTTAGACATACGTACATAATATAGTATGAGCAGCGAATGGTTTGCAGTCTGTGTTTTGTAAGTCGTTTTATTTTATTTTTTATACTTGTAAACCGGTTCTCGCATCTTCGGCAGCAGAAACCGGCGATTAAAATAAGAAGACAATATAGTTACGTTGTTCACAGAAAGCAATGCTCAGACCACCGCAAAGAAGTTGGGCTTTATTTACCAAGATTAAAACGCCTTACAGTTCTTTCTTACTCACGCTCACCCCTAACAAGGCATATCGCCATTCGGAGGGCAAGGGTCTACTATTTAAGACCATGGATAGCAAATATTAACAAGATGTTGGCTTACATTACATTTAAACTTCTGCATATAAGAACAGTCAGGGAAGCGGGTAGCAGGAAGGGAATTCTAAAATCTATCTGTTCGACTTTTTATTAGAATAGAAAGAGTTGTGGCATATAAGGACCTCAGGGGTGAAAGAATGTGAGTTTGTTGCTAAGTGGGGTTGTCGGTGATATGTATGTCGAATTGTCACGAGTGCAACGAGTTTATCAGATCGGATTTCATTAAAATACTTTTAGAAAATCCACGCGTAGCAAACATTACAGTAATGTGACACGTGTTGAAAAGTGTTTTCACAGTTAAAATCGTTCAAATTTGACCCCTTGCCAGCCAAATTTCTGACCAAAAACCGATTAAAAAGATATTACCAAATCTCAATAGCCCTATGTATAATCTTTAAGCTGTAGTCTGAAACTTGACGGATAAGTTGGTAGGGAACTCTATACACACAGAAATACACAAACACACACACACAGATAATTTCACTTTTATAGATATAATAGATATATGTCAAGTTGATTGTTGTCGTCTAATGTTTAGTGATAATGAAATATTCGCTATAGCGTTCCCTACCTACGAAATCAAGGAATTAGCCTTCCTAAGAAATACTTCACTTATTTTTAGGCATGAAAAATACAAATAAATAACTAGTAAATTCGAAGTACAACAGAATTGTAATCGTTTAAAAGCGAAGTAGGGTTTTTTTTTTAAACCTTATAAAAGATCGACTATAATGTAAAAACAAACAAGATCGACTAAAAGTAAGAAACATAAATTGAAAAGGAAGAAGATCGACTAAAAGGAGGAGAAAGAGAAAAGAAAAGGGGGAACGGTGAAGAAAGTTGAAGTACTTTTCGCCGACTGTCTTCAGAATTAAATGTCGGAATGAAGTAATGTTGGCATGAAGTAATTTCATAAATAACTATATATTACTTTAATTTATAAATAACTATATACTTTTAAAAGATACCCTTTTGCTGATCTACAAGTCACTTGCAGTAAAACGTGTGAACATACAGCACTGTTTTAAAAAGTAAAATAAGAAATTAATTATATATATATATAAATATATAAATATATATATGTATGTATGTGTGTATATACTAATCCGAATAATGAAGTACAATAAATCTACTAGTGTGCAAATGTATATACATGTATAAACATATATATTCATGTATATATGTGTGTGCATGTGTGTATATGTGTATGTATATGTATATGCAGATGTATATGTATATGTATGTATATGTATGTGTAATTTATTTTATGATTGTCTTAGTGGTGTCATTGGTGGTTGTGGTAGTACTATTATCGCCATGACCTTTATAAAGGGTATGTTTATATTATTATTATTATTATTATTATTATTATTATTATTATTATTATTAGTGTTAAATATATTATTATTAACATTACTATCATCATTATCGTTATTGCTTTTTACTATAATTGTTATTATTAATACTATTATATTTTACTATTATTATTATCGTTATAATGTTATTCTTGTATTAGTGGTAGCATTGGTAGTAGCGGTGTTATTATACAATTGTAATTATTATTATTAATAATAATAATTATTATTTTTTCATTAATATTATTATAATAATTTTCATTAATATTATAATCATCCTTTTTTACACTAATATAATATTATATTATATTATTATTAAAATAATCATATTTATTATTGTTATTATAAATGCGAGTTTTATTATTGTTATGATTATTAGCAGTAATATTATAATTATTATTATTATTATTATTACTATTTATTTTTATTTTTATTACTATTTTTATTATCATTATTTTTAAGGCTAGTAATTATATTGGTATCATGATTACTGTTATTATTATTATTATTTATCTTTTTAAGTAAATACATCGTTGTATATATCGATATATATATATATATATATATATATATATATATATATATATATAGGATTGATATGTAGTTTGATTGACGCATTGTGTGGGATAGGTGTGTAAAAGGGATTTAGAAGGCTGTCACAATGCGAGGAATGAATTATAGTCGCTGTTGGTAAGAGGAGACGAGAATAAGTGGCGATTTACAAATCAATAAGTACATATATATATATATATATATATATATATATATATATATATATATATATATATATATATATATATATATATATATATATTCAGCTGTATGGTAAAATGTTTTACTTGTAAGTCTATGCGACGTATTCCATTATTACTTTCGGAAAAAAAATGATTACAATTATTATTTTTTTTTTTTAATTTTATTTTTTTTTAATAAATTAAGTTAGACTAATTACCTCCCTTAGACCCGTAAAATAAATTATAAATAAAGTCAAGAACACATGACAATTATCTCCCCTTAAAACTTGTAATAAAAATATTCTCTCTATATATAAACCGTAGCGTCTTTAAATCAAAAATACGCTAACGGAAACAATTTATTGCACGAGCGTCCCCCCTTTTAAAATCCATCATTCAATGAGATAAAAAGCTATAGCAAACATCTAAATGACTACTTTAACCATAGTTCCTGATTTCAAAAAAAGAAAAATTAAAAGGTAAATATCTCTATATATTTTTAAAGCAAATTTATTATGTAAATTCAAAAATATATATTTTTCTCTACTTATTTCTATCTCTAACCCATATTAATTTTCTTATAAATTTTAAATCCAGACCTTTTATTTTAATTTTTCAGATTCATCTGCCTAACTTTTAATGCTAGGTTTATTTATGGTGGCTTTTAAATTCAATAAAAACCCTCCTAAATTTGCTGATGAGGAGACCTTGCTTACCAAAAAACTATATATGATTATTCTACATAACTTGATGTATACCACAATAAAAAGCATTGTTTTCCGAAACGATCGTACAGATAATTGATTTTGTTGTTGTTCCTTCTTATGAAACTGATTTTTAATTGAATTAAAATTTGATTTTTAAATTTTAAATTATAAATCACATTACTTAATATATATATGTATATGTATGTACTTATCGATTTGTAAATCGCCACTTGTTCTCGTCTCCTCTTACCAACAGCAACTATAATTCATTCCTCGCATTGTGACAGCCTTCTAAATCTCTTTTACACCCATACACACACACACACACACATACACACACACACACATATATATATATATATATATATATATATATATATATTCACAGATTAATAAAAATCTAAGATTTCAGTTAAGTATTATTATCATTAAGTATATACGTTGGATTTTACTTTAAATTTCAGCATAATATGTTCAGAGAAAGCATACTGATGTATAGCTTTTATTTTAACATTATATTATTTTAACATTACTAGACCTTTTCCTTTTTAACATTACTAGGCTTTTTCTTTCTTTTTCTTTTTCTTTTCTTTGATTTTCTTTACCGCCTTTTCAACTTTTAACTTGAACGTTTACCTATTTTTCGTCAAATCCTTTCTAGACATTCCATATTCAAGATTAATAAGTTAGACACTCCTTTTATTTCATTTTATTTTTAATTTTCTTTCTTTTTCTTTCTCCACTTCACTTCCACATCTTTAGAGGATAGAATTAAAACTTTGTCATTTTAACAGCATCATAACATTTGCATTTGTTTTGATTTACAAATATAAACTTGATAACAAAAACCGCATCTAATTTTTAAAGATTATTTTGCTTTGGTTTGATAAGCAATTCTTTTATTTAATTATTTCCATTTTCATTTAATTTTCATTTAATTTTCATTTAATTTCTTTTGCCTGTCTACAGATATCTTTTGGTTTTTATTCAAAAGTTGATTGAAACTCGATTTCGAAACTGATATAAAAAAGATTTTTTACCGGATACAATCAAGGATTTGCCGGATATCCAATCAAACTAAAAAAAAAGAACTGTGTATATATTGGATAGTTAGCAGCTTCCTTGGATTTATTACAATACGCGTTAGATCTTTTTTACCTGCCGAATACCAAGAACTTCCTTTACAGGATTTAGCGCATACTTTCGATTTGAAGTTCAATATCCTTCTATTACTCCATCAATATCCAATTTCCATTATTATAGCTAAACTGATTTAAAATCTTTGAAAATTTAAATTTCTATGTTTATTACCTTTAAAAATCAGGCGCAAACCTTTTATAATATTTGCTAATGTTTTCCTCCGAGGAGATGTATAAACATCGAAAATTCATGGCTTAAGGAAATATATTTTACTATACTGTATTCTTTGTCTTGCAAAAATAAAATGTCCATATTTGAAATTTAACTTTTTCTAAATAACAAATTTTTAATTCCGAAATTCTATCAATTCTGTCAATTTTCAGTCTACAGACTCGAAATTTGATATATAGGGAACTGAGATTTGGGAAAATATATGTTATCGAGTTTCGGCCGGAAATTTGGCTGTTAACTCTACCAAACTCCCCCGACAATTTTGGGTGTAAACACTTGAAATTTTAGATATAGGTTTCTTGGATGTTGATCTAACTAAATAACTTAATTAGAGCCCAAAACAATCAGTGTTAAGGGGTCATAAAAGGAAATAAGTTTTAAAAAATTGACTTTTTTTTTTTTTTTTTTTTTTAGCTCAGCATACGCCTCCAAACACCCGGGCAACGCCAGGAACCCATGCTAGTATGTATATATATATATATATATATATATATATATATATATATATGTGTGTGTGTATGTGTGTGTGCCTGTCTGTGTGTGTGTCTGTCTGCGTGTGAGTGCGTGCACAAAAAAGAGAGGGAGGTAGAGAAAGAGCGGGAAGAAAGAACCGAGTTATACACCTTTAATGCCGCCTCCGAGAGCAGCACTGTGACGACGAATTATTGTATATAAAGTCTAATAAGTAGCAGAAACTCTTTTGTCTGCGAAAATTATCTCTTACCGATATCCTATTTTGGTCATTTCTTATCTGGTTGTCGTGTCTGCGAGTTAAGCGCTATGCCTAGAGGAATTGGTTTCGCATCTGAGCAGCTTAACCACCGAAAATAGTCACACGACGCACACAATCCTCCAACTCTTTCTCTCTTTCTTGCTCTCTCTCCCTCTCTTCGTCCGATTTTTCACAATTGCGTCGCATACCCTCTTCCCACCCGCTGTCCAGTATCTTTGTCTTAGTTCGTATTTCCTGGTCAGTTTGGTTCAAAATACTTAAGGCTCCGGCCTGCTTCTTTTTCTTCTCAAAGTCTTGGACGGTTTTGCTTTGCTCTTTCGGAACGGCTTAGATGCTGGGATTTTGTCTTCTGATTATCGATTGCAAAGACAATAAAATCATAAAATTCTTCGCTCGCTTTCTTGGTTTTACTGAGCGAGAAAGAGATAAATATGAAATATTTCTTAACGTATATAGCCAAATTGATTTAGAAAAATTCACATTTCGTTTTCATCTATTATTTTTGCCATATCTATTTCTATCTATTTCTCCCACTATGTCTCTGTCTGTCTGTCTGTCTGTCTGCCCCTCTCTCTCTCTCTCTCTCTCTCTCTCTATATATATATATATATATATATATATATATATATATATATGGGGGACATAAAAACAACATCAGTACCGTCAGTTTCAAATTCATAGAAAGAGAAACTACTTGTCGTTGATGTCGAACTCTCTACTGCCTCAGTGCATCTGATCTTCTCTTACATAATAGATAAATAGTGTGCTATGTAATTTTTAAACTTTTTAAATGAAGCACTGCGGCGGTTTGTTTCTACTAATCTTACATGAACTCACACACACGCGCGCGCACACACATATCTATCTATCTATCTATCTATCTATCTCTCTCTCTCTATCTCTCTCTCTCTATATATATATATACTAGCTGTACCCGGCCACGCGTTGCTGTGGCTCAGTTTGTTAAAATGGAACACATGTGAAAGTAGAGAAAAGTTTGATTCTTTTTTCAAGAGAATGTACAAATTTTTTTTTTAACGGATGTAAAGAAAATAAACAGAAAAATACTCCCATTATTAATTATGCAAAAAAATAAATAAAATGTTGATTTAGTGTTTCAATATGCTTATAAATTACGATAAAACTTGCTGAGTATGCACTGTTTTACGGTTGTTGTAAAAATGGAACGGACACTTTAATTTCGCTTCATTTTAATCTTTCTTAATTTTTAATTGTCCCCCAACGCATATAATCAAAACAGTAACATTCAACAATTGTACTTTATGTATATAAAACACAAAATGGGTGTTTGTATTACTGTACACATAGATTCGAAAAAGTTGTCAAAAAAAACAACAAATATATAACAAATAAATGTTATCAAAGCCAAGATAAGTTACTTTTCTGCCAAACTGGATATATATATTTTTCGTGTTTTTATTCAATGTAACATATTTATTCAGCTCGAAAACCATACAGTGTTTACCGATGTATTCGAAAATTCAAGATTTCGTCTCACACCCTCTTAAAGTTCGCTTCATTTTAATCTTTCTTAATTTTTTAATTGTGCCCCCCAAACGAATATAATCGAAACAGTAACATTCAACAATTGTACTTTATGTATATAAAACACAAAATGGGTGTTTGTATTACTGTACACATAGATTCGAAAAAGTTGTCAAAAAACAAATATATAACAAATAAATGTTATCAAAGGCAAGATGAGTTACTTTTCTGCCAAACTGGATATATTTTTTGTGTTTTTATTCAATGTAACAAATTTATTCAGCTCGAAAAACATACATTCGAAAATGTATTCGAAAATTTAAGATGGCGTCTCGCACCCTCTTTAACACCGTAAGTATGGAAAAAGGTGTTATAAATAAAAAAACTATATAAAATACTATTAAAAACCCGCCGAATATATGTCAACCTATGTCACGGTAACATATACTGAGCGAGTTTTTAACAGTATCTTATCCGGTTTTTTATTTATAACATCTTTTCTCACACTTACCGTGTTAAAGAGAGAATCAGACGCCATCTTGAATGTTCCAATACATCGGTAAACACTGTATGGTTTTCGAGCTGAATAAACATGTTAGATTGAATAAAAACACGAAAAATATATCCAGTTTGGTAGAAAAGTAACTTATCTTGCCTTTGATAACATTTATTTCTTATATATTTTTTTTGGACAACTTTTTCGAATCTATGTGTACAGTAATACAAACCCCACAAAATATTTATTAAAAAAAAAAAAATTAAAAAAAAAATTTAATAACGAAAGGGAAATAATTCCATTTTTAAACGAAAAAGTCAGTTTACCTAACTTACTGTATTAATGCTATGTTTTTAAGCAAGAAAAAAAAGGTAAATATCCAGATATGCTACTACAGAACACCGACCACTCTAATTTGTTTTTTATAGGTAATTAAGGTCGCTGACAATGAATCTGATAGTCAAACTTGGGGCAAATTAACCGGTTGCATGGTATTCACCCCAGAACCCACGAACTTCTTTCCACCATTTTGCAGCATCCGTTTATGCTACGCGCATGCACGCTGTAGCATAAACGACGGCTTCACCAAGCAAACTATGTTGGGGGGGGGGATTTTTTTTTCCAGGACATAGAATTTTCTAATTTTCAAAAATACATTATAGCGCTTTTTGGGTGGAAAATTTAAAATTAGCTGAAAAAGAAATAAAATAAGAAAAGGAAAGCACACCAAGTTGGAGTGGGGGGGGGGTAATTTATCTGTTTTTTTTTTTTTACCTGGAACATCGAATTTTCAAATTTTCCGTAAGTAACGCACCGACATTTACCAATTAGAACACCATTTAACATTTTCCGAAGATTTTACTTTGTACATTGGTGGCGCGAGCGGGGGGGGGGAGCGGATGTGATGTTGGCGCGCGCGCCTAAACATCTCATCCCCCCCAAAACAAATTAGAGTGGTCGGTGTTCTGTAGTAGCGTATCTTGATATTTACCAAAAAAAAAATATTTAGGTTTGGCTATAAATTCCTAAACTCATTTCACCTTAAATAATTTAGGTGACTGAAATAGGAATCTAATTGAATCTTTAATTTCCTGAATAGTATCCGATAATTCATTTTTCTTCGAGTTATATCGAATACATTAATACGGACTTTAGGGGCTTTTTTTGTAATGTTACTGTAAAAATTATTTTTTATTGTTACAAATTACGATGCTTTAAAAAAAGCAAAAATAAACTCTTTCGTTTTTTATTTACTACTGAAAACCATAACTTTAGTAAAGGTATTTTTTGTTTAAACAAAATAAAACAATTTTACCAAGAGTTAAGTAAAAATAATTAGTTCATTATATTCTGCGATCATTATTTGAAAAATACTGCAATTTTCATTAAAATTCGTTAATTTCCTGATTTTTGGTGAATTTTTAAGTAAAGGGAGGAATCAAAATGTGTATACACTTTGAGCGTCGGCATTCCTTTTTCGACCACGTGTGGTTAATTTAAATTAAAGTTCAATCACATGGTTACATTATCAATAAACCCATTGAAAATTTACCGATATTGTAAACACATTCTGTTTACATTAAGCCTGTGGTGTTTTTTTAGTGATGCAATGTTGTCAACTGAGATTTTAAAACAAAACCCGCGAGATCAGGAGAAAGAAATGTCCAGAAAATCGCTAGCCAGTTTGGCAGAAAAGTAACTTATCTTGCCTTTGATAACATTTATTTGTTATATATTTGTTTTTTGACAACTTTTTCGAATCTATGTGTACAGTAATACAAATCCGTGTACAGTAATACAAACCCCTTCGGGGAGATTGGAATGCCCCCCCACCTAAAATGTACTTGGAAAAATCGATTTTATAGTGAGATTTAAGAATGGTTAGTCGAAAAAAGGTGAAAAACAAAACAAATCATCAATAAATAATTGTTACCAAAGGCAATAAATGCTACTTTTTTTTACTTACATGAATGAGTTTTTTTTATGTTTTAAAGTATTTTCAAGCAATCTAATGCGAGTGTCTTGGTGCCAAATACCTTCAGATTTTCTAGAATTTCCCGCTAGATTGTAAACGAAATCTCCAGGTCTAGCAGGAAAACCACTAAACTGTAACATTGGTCACGTGACAGGAAGCGGTAATAAATAATTGTCCCTAAATAAAAAAAATCGCCTCTCGGTAAAAAGAAATCCACCTATTTATCATAGAAAAATTAAGTATAATGTTATAATTCAAAAGTAATACATAAAAACACAGATGGATATAGTAAACATATTATACCAAAACGTGGAACCCATCCGTCCAGTGGTTTTTAAGACAATTAACTTCGAACGAACCAACATTTACATTTATATATATATATATATATATATATATATATATATATATATATATATATATATATATATATATATATATACATACATGCATATATGCGTGTGTATCGAGTTAGGGAAATATACATGGTAAGTAAGCAACACAATTTGTTTCCCGGTTTCAGCCATATGAGGACTTGTGCGCAAAATTTCTATGTAACTTAATTACCATATATATTTTTATAACTTAGTACACACACGTATATATCTTCAGAACTCAGTATACGTATATAAAATTTTAACTTACTATACGCATACATATACTTATTACACACAGACAGACACACCCACACAAATACGCACGCACATACATATATATATATATATATATATATATATATATATATATATATATATATATATATATATATATAAGTGAAAGTGTATGTCTGCGTGTCTGTGTATCTGTGTATCTGTGTGTCTGTGTACATTTCACTACGCAATAACTCTTTCAATTTTTCGTCTATAGACCCGAAATTTGATATACAGTGTACTAAGATTTGGGAAAATCGATGTGATCGGTTTTGGGCCAGAAATTTGGCGATTGAGGGGGTAAAGTTCAATGATGTGACCTTTGATTACCCTAGCAAACTCCTCCGACAATTTTGGGTCTACGCACTTGAAATTTTAGATATAGGTTCCTTGGCCATAGATCAAACTTAATAATTCTATTTGAGCCCAAAACAATCAATTTTAAGAGATCATAATAGGGGTGAAAGTTTTAAAAAATTGACCTATACGGTCTCTTCCAAATTACTCAGACAATTTCTGGTCTAAATATTTGAAATTTTACATAAAAGGTATTCAGAGATAGGGCAAGCATTTTCATCAGTTTGGGTCGAAAATTTTTAGTTACCAATATATAAATGTATGTATGTGTGTTTGTTTGCATGTCTGCCTTAAACTTCTAATAGAGGCGACGGATTTTACCAAGATCAGTATCGTTTTAAAGTTCGATCTTTCATACGACAAATATCGAATGATTGGCTAAAAACATTAATATCTTCCCCTTCAACTAGGCACTTTTACACAGGGTCGGGGCCACTTTTTTCGCCGATATTAATGAAAGTTATCATTTCCTTTAGATTGTTTAGCCTTAATTTTAAAAAATGTCGCTTCCGGTTTGGCGGTGGCCGTAACAGCATAAACGTTAGGTTTTACCCCGTTCTTTCCACCTTTGCGGTAGGGTTTGAGTCTGCCTTCCAACTACCACTTTTTTTTTGCTCAACATACACATCCAAACACCCGGGCAATGCCGGCGCCCATGCTAGTGTATATATATATATATATATATATATATATATATATATATATATATATATATATATATATATATATATATATATTATCTATAGATATGTTTCTTCCTCACCAGTAACAATAATATTAATATTAATATCTTAAAAATAAAACTCTAAATATAGCTACTAAAAACATATCTTCCCCTACCATCGAACAACTAATTAGAACCAACTGCATCTATAAGTTCAACTGCCCCTTGCGAGAATGAAGCTCCTCTTACAACAATAAAACTAATAGTTACGTTTATTACAAAGGTTATGCAACGACTACCCTATCAAATCCCATTAGGTATTATACAGATTTAGGTGCAATGTTTAAAATGTACAAATCATAAAACGGCCCATTCACTGAAGTTTGAGGAATTCCTGTCAACAACACGTAAATAATACACCACGAAACCAAAATCAAGACGTTAAAAATGCTTGAACTATTTACATTAAAACGCAAAAAACGGCCCTTAATCAAACTACGTTTTAACTCAGCGAAAGCACACCAAAATGCCTGTCGTAAGCAATACCCCCTTCGCAGACACGGTCCTGACCACAGAACTAATATTCACACAGTGCTCTTGATGATGCTTCCTTAGGAAGACAAATAGCACGATCGCGGCAAACATTGAACCACACAAGCAACTTATATTAATTCCTTTTATTTACATACTAAAGATCATGAAGAAAAATGGAAAAAATAATAAAAAAGGTTTACTGACGTGGACCTTTCTATTGTTTTCAACAGCATCTCTTTAAAGGCTGCATCAATACACAATATATATATTTATATATATATATATATATTATAAGGTAAAATTAAAAGCCAAGAACAATGCGAGATTTTTTTTTTATATAGAGTAAAATTAAATGCAAACAAAAGAAATAAAGTTCTTTTTTTTGTTGTTTGTTTTTTCTTTTTCACACAAATTTTAACTCTAAACAACAGTAATTTTTTTTCTGTTGTATTCAATGGTGATATAAATCTCAATATATTTCAGACTTATTAGTCCATTTTCAAGAGAAGACAGCGGAAGAGTGTTCAAAATTGGAAAAGTAGCCGCAGAGTTTGCCACGTGATACCGCGAAATATAGAACAAAAAATGACGTTAGGAGAACGTTAAAATAAATCAGTTGATGTTTGAAATACTTGTTGCGTTTGTGAATCAAGGGAGATGACTATTCAAGCAAGGTTTTTTTTTTTTTTTAATTATTGTTTTTCTTATGTTTTAAACTTATATTATAAAAGCGGAGCTCAATTCCAGTCTATTGTTTAGTGTGGGAGTATTTTTTGAAATAATTAAAGATTCGAGGATACGAAGTTGACCTACGTTTCTTGAAGAAGCAAGAATGTTGATGTGAAAATCTGGTTCTGAATCAATGCAAGTGCGAATATGTTTATAGAACGACGAAGCAGTAGTGTTTAAGTGCTCTTTAATGCGGTGATGAAGCAATCTGGTAGTGCTTCCGATGTAAGATGCACTGCATTTAGCGCATTGTAGGTCGTAAACAACGTGGTTCTTAAAGCATAAACCTGTGTGTGATATTGGGCAATTAGAGAGTGAACAAGGGGAAGGTGTATGCGATGGATGTTTTCGGTTGAGCTGTTGTCTTAAAGTAGATCCAGTGTGGATGAGTTGAATGTTGAGCCCCTCCCTGCGGATGGCTTTTCGGATTGAAGATGAGATTTTGTCACTGAGGAAGGGTAGTTTTAGAAAATAGTTGTTAGAGAAGGGTCGGGTGTTGCGTTTTTTCTTTTTAAGTGAGGATAGGATCGTATTAGGATAGCCGTTTAGTGAGAGGGTCTGTAGGAAATTGTTAGTGTGTGTATGTTTGTCGGAGATGTTAGTGCATTTGTCTTGTATGCGTGAGATTTCGGCATGTGCGTAGTTTAGTTTGTCCTTGAGAGGTAGCGCAGATTTGAAATGTACGAAGAGGCGTTTGCTGGCGGGTTTTCTGTAGAATTCAGTGCATCTGGCACCATTTTTTTTTATTTGTATTTTAAAATCAAGTAGAGAAAGAGATTCCGAAGAGTCTGGGTGTTCTATAGTAAATTTTAAGTTTGGGTCTGCGTTATTGAATTTGTGGAAAATGTTAATAGCTTCTTCGCGGGAGTATGTGATAATTAAAATGTCATCGATATATCTAGTAAAAAGGAGATAAGAATAGCAGGTACTAAGGGTGTGTCTTTCGAGTTTGTCCATATAAGCAATGGCAAGAATACCGGATAGACTGGAGCCCATGGGTAGTCCAGATACTTGTTTGAACGTGTTTTGTAGGAAAGTAAAGTAAGTGTTGTCTACTATAATACGGAGGAGTTGTAAGAGATCTCCTGGAGTAATTCCGAAGCATTGTGGGTTTTTAGATGCTATAATGTCTGCCATGAGATTAATGGCTGGATGTGCAGGAATGGAGGTGTATAAAGAAACGACGTCTAGGCTAAATGGGTATCTGTATAGTTTGAGTAGATGGTGTGGTAGATCGTTGAGTCTGTTAATTACTTGGTTGGAACTACTAACATGGGCTGGGAAGGTAGAGAGTAGAGGTTTAAGTAGGCGGGATATTAACCAAGAGATTTTATAAAGGGGGCCGTTAACGCTTGAAACAATGGGTCTGATCTGTGTGTGTGTGCTATTTTTGTGGGTTTTAATAAGGTGATAAAAGGTAGGTAATTTGCTGTATTTAGTAATAAAATTTAGTCTGTGTTGTTTTGGGAGATTTCTTTTAAAACAAATTTGAGACCATGTCTTGTTAATGTTGTTCTCAATACGAGCAGCAGTGATATTATGTGCTGGGGTGTAAAGGTCGGTATTGGAAAGATGCTCTATAGCAAGGTTGTTATAAGATTCCTGTGATATAACGCAAAATTCTCTGCCCTTATCAGAGGGTAAGTAAACTAAATCTTTGTCTTTAAGGGATTTAAGGGTGAGGTATTGGTTCCTGGTAAGATTGGGGGTAATATGGTGTTGTTCGCGTTCAAGTATTCTGAGGATTTTATGCTTTAACCTTGAAAGTTTTAGATCTAGTGGAATATTATTAGGAGGTGGGTATAAAGGGTGATCAAGCTGAAAAACAGGAAAAGAGGTGTTGTGATTACCTGAGAGGTTGAGGGGGGTGTCCTTGTTATCGTGCGGGGCAAAAGCGTGCAGCCATTTAAGGTGGTAAGCAGTTCTGCAGAACTGCGTTTCTATGTTGAGTTTAGCTTTATCCGTCAGTTTCATTGTGGTGATAAACTTAGGGCCAAGTGAAAGGAGATCCGTTTCAGTTGTGGAAAGAGAGTTAGTGAGGTCAGTTACGAGAAGATGATCTTTAAGGGACTTGTCGGTGGAAGAATCCTGTGAATTATGTATGTGTCTGTTGTAGACCGGTTTATTAGTTTTCTGTTTAAGCCAAGTAAATTTGCGTATGAGACGTTTCTGTTCATTGTTGAAGCTGGAATGGTATGCGCGGTCGATCAGAGATTGGATGTTGTTTAGCGAATGACCGTTAGGGGTAGATGAAGTGAGTGAATTCCGGAGGTTCTTGACTGAATTAATATGGCCATGTAGAGTCCGGTGGTGTTGCTTAATGATTATTTTGAAGCAATAGTCATATATAAATTGTCGTGAAGTGTGTAGAAAACGGAAACATGTTGGCAGATTTATGTTCCTGATTGTGTTAGGAATAATTTTGTTTTTACGGCATTTTTTCAAAAAGTAGATTTGGCAGTTGACTCTAGCGCGTTTTTCCGTAGTTTTGAAGATGCTCTTCATGAGTGCAAACTCTGTCTGGCTGAGACTGAGGGATATAAGTAGGTTGTAGTTTGCTTGAAGCATTGTTGAAGAAAATAATAAGGTAAAATTAAAAGCCAAGAACAATGCGAGATTTTTTTTTTATATAGAGTAAAATTAAATGCAAACAAAAGAAATAAAGTTCTTTTTTTGTTGTTTGTTTTTTCTTTTTCACACAAATTTTAACTCTAAACAACAGTAATTTTTTTTTCTGTTGTATTCAATGGTGATATAAATCTCAATATATTTCAGACTTATTAGTCCATTTTCAAGAGAAGACAGCGGAAGAGTGTTCAAAATTGGAAAAGTAGCCGCAGAGTTTGCCACGTGATACCGCGAAATATAGAACAAAAAATGACGTTAAGGGGAGAAGATGGGCGGTATCTGCAAATTCCGGATAAAGCAAGTAAGTATGTAAGTAAATGCATATAGTAAAATATAAGTAAATATACATACAGGATATGAATGTGCGGGTAGATTTATATATTAAATAGATAGGAATATTTAAAGACTAAAACGGAAATTGCAGATAAAAAAACCGGCCAAGCAAAGAAGAAATAAAAATTAAAATAAAGGATTAAGAAAGTATGTAGGAAAAACGTTAAGTTAAAGAAAAATTATATATCTGAAAGTTTAACGTAATTACTATATAATTTCAAAATTACCATAATTAAATTTGGACTTATGTTTACAGAAAGAGATCAGTTCGTTTTTAGAATTTATTATATTGTTACTTTGAAGGGAAGTAATTATAGTTATACTTCGGTTGTGCAGAGGTGACATGACTTAAAGCCTGGAGTATAAGACTTAACTTTTTTATGATAGTCCATTTAATTGAGAAGGGGGTATTATTAGAGTTAACTTTTTAAATTAAAGCGGTTAGAGAAGTGCCTTGGTTATTATTAGAATTATGTTGTTAAAAGAAGAAAATTGTTATCTTATATATATATATATATATATATATATATATATATATATATATATATATATATATATATATATATATACGGCTTAATCATGTTGACACAGGTTCAGGTAAAGTTACGGTATTTCGGTTTGTAATAAATAAGAAATCTTCATTAATTAAAATATGATATCTTTGCCTATTTTATGACCAGGCAACGCCAGGCGACCTGCTGGTATTTCTATATTCCCGCTATTATTATTTTCGCATATCTTTACTGCACAAACATGCGTCCGAATAACCCTAACGCTATTTTAACCGGTTAGTTTGACGCATTGTCATTTCACGAAGCGACCCTTTTCATTTACTAAAATCTAGTTATTCAACTCCATTAGGTGGCTTTCGCTACAAATGCGCCTCTTTACAGAGGAAACGTCTGCAGAGGGCGCTTTTTCCGTCGGCAGGATGCGGAAGCCGAACGTATACATATCTTCGTGGCGCGAAAGCGTAACAACAATAATAAAAAGAAAAAAAAGAAAACTACAAAACAAAAACATTCAACGTTTTGTAAATCTCAACAAAAACACATTCACATGTATCGCATCAGCCGCAAAGAAGACATGTTTCTCTTTTGTTGTATTTTACCTAACTTTTTTGTCGTTTTTCCATAATGCCTGTCATTAACAATGGAATGCACCTCTCGCAGACGAATGCTTACCAATTGGTTATTGAATATTTTGGTCGGCGGCAATAAGCACCGAATAGAATTGGTATCAAGCTAGGCAAACACTTGAACCACTGGTGAGACTTTCACAATGCGCGGAATTGATTAGGATCAATTTCTCTGTTTTGGTTCCAGCGCCACAAATTGATTAAAGCTCGTCGTAAAGATTTCCTATACTTTGATGATATGTGTTTGTTTTTGTTTTTGTTTTTTGTTTTCTTTTTCTTTTTTTCCTTAAACGCAATACACTTAAGAGCAGAGATTATTGCGTTTTGGAATTGTCACCTTCAACACACAAATGAAAACACTGATTACAGTTTTTTTCACGTGTATGTTATCATCATCATCATCAGCAGCAGCAGCAGCAGCAGCAATAGCAGCAGCAGATTAAACGTCGTCGTCTCCGTCGCCATCATCATCATAATCATAAGCATCATCGTCGTAATCGTTATAATCGACGGCGCCGTCGCGTCGTCGTCGTCGTCATCATCATCATCATCGTCGTCCTTGTTATCATCATCATCATTGCCGACATAGTTGTCCATGCAGTTTTCTTCAAAGAATATATATAATCAGGATCATAATGATCATCACGATCAGCATGAGCTCCATCGTAGTCATAATCATCCTCGTCGCCATAATCATCATCATCGTCGCCGTTATAACCATCCTAAACGTCACTCTACACGCAATAATACTTATCTCCGAGTGACTTCCGGGCCTTGATACGTAGTGGTAGTGACCACCATGTAATATATATATATATATATATATATATATATATATATATATATATATATATATATAATATCAATACAGAATTACGATATTATATTGGACCAAATATATAGTAATGCTTTTTTAAGTATCTGAAACATGGCTCATTCGCCACAGCCGAGTATCGAAACCCAAACGTTTAACCCACGATTTACTTTTTCCTTTGACGTTGATGCCTGAGCTATAAAGACATGTTTACTGCAAGGCTAAAAATTAAAACTTGGCAAATTTCATTTTTTTTTTAATTTCACAATTTTGCACCGATTTTCCCAGGCTAAAAACCGATATATAAAGTTTCGAATGAGTTCGAATACCCTGAATATTAAGTTCCGCGGATTTAGACTAAAACCTTACAGAAGGCAACACTCTTGAAACATATATATATACACATACAAAAATACAGGATCTCCACAAAATCTGGCTACATTATATAGCCAGACTTTGTGGAAGCATCATCTAAATTATGTAGCCAGACTTTGTGGCCACCCTGTATATATATATATATATATATATATATATATATATATATATATATATATATATATATATATATATATACAGGGTGCCCACAAAGTCTGGCTACATAATCTACAGGATGCTTTCACAAAGTCTGGCTACATAATGTAGCCAGACTTTGTGGACACCCTGTATATATAGAAAGAATTGATGTTTACTATATTCTTTTTACGCAAATATTACGCAAGTATAAATCATGTAGAATATGTGCATAAATAAAACTACTCGTAATAGTTAACTAAAAATGATCATTCCATAACAAATGTTTAAAAGAATATGCAAGTTAGCTACACATTTTTCAGATAAAGGCAATTCTTCGACCATATATAACAAAGTTGCATTTTCTTTTTAAATAAAGAGAAAAAAGGCTTGCCTTTTTTTCTTTCTTGGTCTTGGGGCCAGGGTCAAAGTGCAGTATCTTTCCGATGTTAAATTTACGATAATTTGTCTCGTTCAATGGAGGGGAAACCGTCTATAGTGAGACAATTATCATTTTTGGTCCCAACCAGAGCGCCCTTTTCCCTTTTTGTCGGGGAGCTGGTTTAACCCCGCATTAAAAACGACCTTGTGTCACATTTTGCTTTCGTGTGGAAGCAAATAAATACTAATAGAAAATAGGGGTCTTTAATATAAACAAGAAAAAAAAACACATTCATCGGAGTATACATAATTCTCCAAACTTTTCAAAGGTTTTACAATTATAATGACAAGCAAATTAAATCAATATATTTTAATAGAACCAAATGCATCTGAATTTTAGAATCGAAGAAAAAGCAATTATTAAAAGTAGCATAGATGGTTTACTTCAGTTGAAAGTTAAAGTAGGTTTAAACGCATCATTCATTAGACAAGATTTAACACTCAAAACCTCGTTATAAAAAGAAACTATAAAAGCATTAGACCAAACAAATGTTTTATACAAGTTCAAATGCTCTCTAGGAGAATTTAACTCCTATGATAATAAAACTAATGCATACATGTGATATTGAACAACAACAATGTTGTACCGTCGCCTGACTATGTATTAAACCAACACCAATGTCATAAATTAACATTTACAAAAAAGAGTATAACCCCGTTTCTGACCTTAGATAATTTTTTGTATATAAACATAAAAACTGTTTAGTATGAAATTAATACTAAAATTTAAACTTCTCGGGCAATTGGTGTTAGAACGCAGCACTCTACTATTAATAACATCGCATTTGCAACCAGTAGCAACATATTAAAATGCCTGGTGTAGCGCGGAATTACCATGCTTTGTTATTACTGCTTCCGGATCCTCAGATTTTAGAACTCGGAATTTTAATCGAATTAGTACTAAACCGACTTTAAATCGACTTTATTTTTTAATCTCTCAGTACCGTCTACAATTTATTGATGATTTTATTTTTTTTATTTTTTACCTTTCACTTTTTATCCAGTTTCATTTCTATTATTTTATCTTTATACACATTCTTTTGGGTTCTCTGTTTTTGAAAAAAAAGAGATGTTATTCTCGAAATATTAAAAGCATCTACAATTCTACTTTAGTAAGTCCATATTTACTGATTTGTATTTGTGATGGTTTATGAATAATAAATAGATATACGAAGATTCATAACATCTACGTTTTCTTTGTTTTTCTTTATAGTATCACTTCATCACCCGGTTTCCTGCATTGCTATAGCTTCGTTACACACACACACACATACACACACACACACAACACACGCATGTTACAAAGCCTCTGACGCTGGGCTAACAGCAGCAGCCATATGCAAATGACGAAACCGGCTGTGCGATGTGACGTTACGGAAGAGAAAAAATGACGCGGGTGTTCGAAGAAACGTATTCGAGACGTGTTCGGCGAAGTAGAAATATTCATGACATGTTCAGAGAAAGAGAAGTGTTTGAGATAGGCGTTCGGCAACGCGGGTTTTCGGAGAAGGGTGTTCGAAGCGTGACGAAAGAAGTACGTATTCGACACATATACATGACATTACGGCAGCGATGAAAGTCACACGCGGCCGGAGAAAGAGAAATGAACTGTTTAAATATTTAGCAAAATTGTGTTGTAAGAAATACTAGATATAAAATCTTTTGTTAAAAAAAAGGAATGATCGTCTTCTCTTATCTGCTATTTTTTTCTTTTTATAGGCCTCTTCTTTACGATCCTGGATATGACCTTAAACCATATCCGATGGTGAGGTCCCAGCTTTTAGCCTTTGGGGAGTGTGGAGCAACTCTTCAATTGCCATTACTCCCAGGTCCATTCTGACACAGAGTGGTAGTACCTGTTAGGGTCCCAACTATGGATTTAATAGAAACCAACTTAAAAAAGACAAATATATTCCATTAAAAATGTGCTTCACAATCCCTGGATTCGGCATTAAATAATAACTTGAAAAGGGTTGATATGCCGTAAAAACAACCAACTAACCTCTTCCTTATAGTGACAAAGACAAAGAATAACTTGAACTCATTTTTTCATAACAACGGCATTTATTTCGTCATTCATCCGCAACGCGTGACTTCTCGTTACGGCTGTGACGTCATCCACGTCTCTATCGTGCTTGTTTTCCTTTTTATAGTTCTTTTACCTTACAGTGACGTCATTTTGCAGTTCGTATGCATTTGCATATTCACTCCGCGCTCTGTTAAATGAAAAAAATAGATAGAATATTCCAAATAATGCAACTTATCAGTATGAATCTTTAAACTTTAGAAACGTAAAGCGTTAATGCTTTGCTTCAAACGAGAGTCGATACACAAACAAAAAACAATATCCATAGCAGGTACTGCTTCTAAAATTGTAGTCGTCTCGTCTCCATTGCATAAAAAACAAGTGAAGCATACATGGTACCCCGTTAGTGCACGCCGAACGAGGCATAAAAAAAACATAAGAATAAAAGCCGGAATATTCTAAATAATGCAAATCATCAGTCAAACTTCAGAAACATAAAGCACTATTGCTTCGCTTCAAGCGATATTCAGTATATAAAATAAAAACAACATCCACAGTCACTGCTGCTTCTGAAACTGTAGTCGTCTCGTCGCAAGTACATAATAAAGAGCAAGCAATCGTTCTTTGTAGTAAGATTTTCCAAGATGTCAATTTGCATTTAAATCGAATAAAAATATAAACGTACCTCCTCCCGAAAAGAAAACATTAAATCCCCAAATAAAACATTAAATCCCCAAATAAAACACCTGATGTCAAATTATGCCGACTTTCGATGGTCTCCCCTCTCAGACTGATTTATTATCATGGGTGTCTCTCCTGTGCAAGAGAGATTCATAACTCATCTTTCTGACGACCATAATTATATTACTGAAAGATTCAGGAGAGCCAAATATAAATAATGCCTCAGAGTTCAAACTAACACACACGTAGCTGACCCGCGCCATTTATTCACTCGCGTGGAAATGGACGTATCTACGGCAACTAGACACACCTGTGATCTATTCTGTCACAATTATTTCTTATATTAATTCCAACTCCATTTCATAGGAAAATTCATAAACTGTCACATTTGTCTTGAGTATACTTATCTCCCCGTACTGACGTTAGGCACTAGCACGTGCACGATTCCTTTCACCTGATAACTTTCAGGGGAGTGTGACTTCGTGTGTCTATGTCTATTGAAACGGTTCGGCTATTACGTCTTTGCTGAAGTAAAATTTAAAACACTCGGATTACAGGGAACATTTCGGATTATCATCAGTAATGAATCACTGATACTGACTTTTATCAAATCTTCTAGTGGGTAAATAATAATAATAGCCAGCTTCTCAGAGATAAAGGATAATACAATAGGTGCATCCTCTTTCAATCAAGCAGTTGATATGACGTTTGTTATGGTTTGTACTAGGTCAAGTTCTAAGCGTAATTTGTCGTAATTACTTTTCTTCAGAGAATTAATTATCTGAACAGTGATCTTTGCTGCTGTAGAACTGAATGTTGTATGAAATAAGCAAATGGCACGTGTTTTTTTATATGTAAAGGAGAAACGGAGAAAAATTTTCAAGAACTCAGAAGTTGAGCTGGCGTGCTGTAACGTGGCCGTTACGCTCGGCCGGTGTTAATTTCTGTTCAAACCTGTCTTGGACCCCACACCGTCCTACACTATAGGGAAACAAGAAACGAACAAAAATAAATAAGTCCAACGCAGCTATTCTTTCTGTTTTAGCAGAAGCATCTATCACCATTACTTTTCCCACAATACCTGCTTCTTTTTTTATATAACAGTTTCAGTTCGTCTGCCATGATATTAACAACACACCGCCGTCTTGAAACAAAACGTCTCTCACTGCCACTGCGGGACCTTATGTCCATCTCAAATGACCTGCGTTTATCTTTCTTCTCTTCGATCACACACCCTTGCTCGGGATCATATACGACAATGAAAAACATTTTAAACATACCTGTTATTCTTGGGATAGAGCTATTTATCTCTATGTATCATTTGCTATATATAGCAAAATAATATTTTTCCACCCTAGGACGGATATTACACAATATATCTATAAAATAATTGTACTTTCCATAGAACAGGAGATTTGCAGCAGGTATGTGGAAAAAAAGTCCTTACCCAGGGCGGGTAATGTACAACACATATTTAAAATAATTTGCATAATTTTCTGTTGTGCTAAATTTTCTGTATGTCAAAGGTAAAAGTTTGTTTGTTTTTAGATCAGAATTTTATAGTGAAGAAGCACTGGAATGTTTATATGAATGTCATACTACTCGAATATATTACATGATTTTCGAATTTGATAACTTATATACGTCACAGATAAGAATTCTTAGTTTTTCATATGGGTAGTTCACTGTATAAGTATATTATTTCCTAGGTAGAATACTGTACAAGTACCATTTTATCTAATTTAAAAATAGAAGAGCTCGATACTTTTAAGTTATGTTCTATTGTGCTAAAATTCTCATTTAAAAATCATGTAAGTCGACTTTATACGTCCATCTTTTGCGGCGCGGACTTTTTCTATTCGACAACGTGCTTTCCTTTTTTTTTTTTTTTTCCTTTCCTGTTTCTTGTAGTTCAAGCTCCCGCGCACTTCCTTATTTGTATACGTGTTTTTTTCGGTCACTCCTGCTAATATTACATCTTCGTAAGCCAGCTATATTACAACTTCTGCTGATATGCTCCTATCCGCTCATGCGCACTCTGTTACAATGCGATCGTTTCCGGCGTCTCAATTTCCAATTGAATTACAAATTTTCACTCGTATCGAAAACAAGAGATAGAAAAAGATAGAAAGAGAGATAAAGAGAAAGTGAGAGATTGAGAGTATGTATTTTAGTATTAAATTTTAAATTAAATACTGATTTGAGCTTTTGTACAGGCTGCGTTTGTCAGTTCTAAATAAATCTACTCTAAGTCACAACACGCTCTAAAGTCTCCATGTTTTTAATAACGCAAAAAACAAGGAAGGTCAGGAATAAGGCCAACAAATGTGAGGAAGCTATGGTCCATAACAAAACGCCCTCATATGTCTGCCACATTGCCACAACTACGTACCTAGAAAACAGAGCTCTTTAATTTTTCATAGTGACATCAGAGAAGTAGGAGAGAAAAAACAAACCTAGTAAAAAGTTAGTGTTTTCAGAGATACTGGCTTTAACCGAGATGAGGGATCGCGACACATATATAAATGCACGACATGACCATAAATTGGAATGTTAAGAAAATCTCGATTGTTCCAGTCATTTAAGGAGAACCCGAACTCATGAAAAAGAATGTCAAAAACTACCTGACAAATTTACCTGAAGAACCCAGCGCAAAAGGGACAGGGAACTTTTCACTTAAAAGGGCAGTTTGAAATCGTAAAAAAAAATAGTTAATAGTTAAAAAATAGTGTGAGAAGGCAGGTGCATGTTTGGATCTAGTACGATACCCAATACTCAGCTATAAAAAAATGATAAAAAATCGCAAAAATGCCCGAGCTGTGCCGCCAACATTTTATTCAGGCAAACAGCAATAAATTAAGATATTCTACAAGAGAGAATAGAATAATTTGAGATGGTGGACTTCTTTGGGTTGAAACAACCATATCTCAGACTGAGAACAACAAAGCAACTGTTAGAATGATGTGCAAATACCAGTTTGCATGATCACAACAGCCGGTTACCATCGATTGATTTCTTGCTGAAACTGATCGTTAGCCTTCTCTGAAATAATTGTCACAATAAGCTTCCTCAAATTTTCAGGACTTACTGAACCTTTCTAGTGGATGTCTTATTAGTGATTTACCTTCTCTGTCTTCTCTAAGACTTTATGCGATTCCTTGTAGCTTTTGTTTCGTGGAGCTAGTCTAACCCGTCATTCGTAGGTCAACAAGGTATCTTAGTATGACAGCACCCGTCAATTGATTTGGTTGGTCTTAATTTCGCGATCGGGTTAATATGTCGCCGCTTCGTCGATCTGGCGTGCAAGAAGAAAAGCAATTTCATACACACAAAAGAAGAAACATCTCGGTGCTCTATTCGACTGATTAAATTCAAGATAAGATATACAAATATATAGTTATATACAATTGTCCATAGTTCAATGTTGATTTGGACAGATTCCGATGAGTTAAAATATGTAAATTTCTCTTGATATCGCAGTGGAATGATGCGGGGAAACACGAGGTGTGGCAGCTGTTCAACAGTGCTCGACTCTGCACAGAACTTCAGCTCAACTCAGCCGATTTCGGATCTGGGACCCGTTCATATACTCACGGAAGGAGGGAGACCGGGGTCGTTTCATGGGCTAATCGTATCCAGTTATGTCACCTCCAGTGGAGGTTCTGTCTTTCCAGTGTGCACCTGTGGTTTTACAACGTTTTTCTGCCCCGAAAAAGTTCACTCCCGCGACCTCTCTGTCGCGGGTATTGTACTCAAATTATAAACATCGTAATTTCGAATCCTGAGTCATTCCATTTTCGGAGTACAATTTATAAAAAAATGATATTGTCAACGATTTTCATAACAATAAACATAACAATCCAATCTTTCAGCAAGGCATTTTGCCATCGCCCAGGCACACAATCAGTAATTAAAAAATAAATTAAAAAATCATATCTGCCCTGCTTCTCCAGCATTTCGGGAGTCTTGACCCCCCCCCATGGGGAGCTCAATCGCCCTCTGGGGCGGTCACGTCACATTCGGGTGTATAGTCTTTCAACGTTTTTATGGTTCTATTGTAGCGTGATTCCTATGTTCACTTTCTTTGCATACCTCAATACAGGTGATTAAAAAATATAACTAAACGAAAAACCATGGCACACGCATTGATGGTCCATGGGTCTTTGGATTGTATCGAGGTAACAATTCGGGTTAGCTATTTTTACATACACAAAATAGACGCATCTACGTTGATACTTATCATTGAACGCAAACAAGAAACAGGTTCAAAAATACATTCTGATGCATAGCCAGCTTATAGACAACTTCATCAAGTCGGGTGCGATCACAAAGTCGTCAATCACCAGGAAAATTACGTTTTTTACACAGTAATCACCACTTGTCAAGGCCAGGAAGCAACTCGAGAATAAGGGCTAATTAGTATACATTAGGTGATGTGATTATAGCGCAGTAAACATAAGTAGTTGGCATTTTGTAAATTGGATTACTTGGGGGGGCGATTCATCAAGAAATTGTTTACGTTGGACTTGAAGATAATAAGATTGTAGCTAGTTGGAAAGCAGGCAATTGTTCGCTTTTTTCTCTATTGAACAGAACATGACAAAAAATAAGCTGATAAGTTCGGTACTCTATGCAAAGCTCCAACCACTGTCGCATCGCTGCTGAGTTTCATCCCTGTTTCTTGATATAAAAAAAATTCACGTAAGCAATATAAAATTATGACACTTGTATTCTCCTAATGTAAATATCCCAAATCCCCCCATGAAGCAGTAAAAATCCACCCTTTACAATGTAAAATACTTTAGATAGCAGGAGTTTCTTCTCTGATAGAACTGAAATGTCTACTAGGCAGTTTCTAATCTCTCATGCGGTTCTTTTCCCTCCAAGTAAATCCTGACTCAATATTAAAAATAACATAGTATTTGCAGCTCAAAATAAGTCCCCTGAGTATAGTTACCCCACAATAGCTTATTCAATGAATGGCGCAGCTTCTGATAGTCATGATGTTTATATTAGCACTAGTAAGCTGTATTCCACCAGACAAGATAAATTATTGTTTTGGAATTTGATAAGATCAAGTTTTTTTCTACACTTAATGAAAGAAAGATAATGGATTTTTACTTTTATACTAAATCAACATTTGAGAGGTAGATGAAAATTTTAGGTAATTATCGAATACCTATGTATCTTGTGTAGCTTCCAAGTTTTATCCCTTACAAATTTTTGTGAATACTCATTAAAGTCAAATAAAATAAAAATTTATCAGAATCTTTGGAAATTCCACATTATTTAAAAAAATTAACACACATCTATGCTATTAATAAAATTCTAAATGTCTATTTATTTATGTGTGTATATATACCAATAAAACTTTCGAACCGATGCACCGATTTATAAAAAAAAATCCCTAAAAGGTGTGGGTCCCTAGCTTGCCCTTTTCTATAATTGGTTCGTAAGGAACAACGCAAAGTCACACATAAAGCCCGGAGTAAGGGTTTGGGGGAAGTTTTGTGAAAGGTTACTAACCCTTGTCAACGGAATTTAGCACTGCCTGTACGCAGTTGCAGTAACATGTTTCGGCATACAGACAGGACTTGTGGCGCAATGGATAACGCCTTTGACCATGGAATAGAAGATTCTCGATTCGAATTCTGGCAAGTTCGTAATAATTTTACCCATCATTTTATTGAATGTTTACACATTATCCTTAACCTTGATTAGGGTATTTTTTTGTTTTTTCAGTGGTTTTGTTCTTTGCATATGGGAATATCCAATACTCCGAGTTTCTAGGGTAGGCGTTGATGGAAAGACGATGTGGAGTGTACTTGATCTTGAGTGTACTCAGTTTTATGTTTGACTCGGCGTTGTGTGTGCCGACGCGGCGCAGCCGCTAGTTATAAATAAAATTAATAAAAATACCATAAAAAATTAACGACAAATTTAATACAACTTTTTACAAATTATTTTTTAACCTTTTAAAACTAAAAAGAATAGATTTAAAAAAATTCAATGAACATTCAATACAATTATTGGAATTATTTTGTGATGAATAATTTGCATAATTTATTTATTCTCGGACTATTATCCTCATCTTTTATATTTATTGTTTCACTATGTATCGCCCAACTATTCCCCTGGCCTTATTCGGGTTGTTAATCGCGACGGGATAGGAATGCTGAATCTTCATCTCGATCTCCAGTAATTACGGCCTTCCATACTTGTTGTCGCCTCAATGCTAAATAAATAATAATAATAATAATAATAATAATAATAATAATAATAATAATAATAATAATAATAATAATATATACATTTCTGTACGGACTCGACAATAAAAGATCAGATAACAAAAAACTTATATTTATAAGAACAAAAAAAAAACTTCAATCTTGATCACCGTTGGACTTAATGGCTACACTGTTGTATTCAACTTTTTGATCGGTGCTTTTGATTTTAAATGCCTCTAAGTAATAGTTGACCTTATTTAACGACCTACCGTAATTTTTTTTTTAATTCACTATGGCTCAGTGGTAGAGACGTTGAATCTCTACAGTTCCGGGTGAGCATTGTTTGAAGTTAGCGGTTCTAATCATACCCAAAACCGACCAGAGGCTTAGATAGCCAAAGCGTGATGAGACGAAAACTATGGAAACAGTAATTAGTGAAGATACAGTTAATGATGCAGCATTCCCATCATGTTGCCGTTAACAGCCTGACGAAGACCAGATGAAGACCGAAACCTCGTGAAATTAAAAAAAGATGAAGAAAATAGTTGGCAAATAAATAAAATATACACAACAAATTATTATGTTTTCATTTTTTTTGTGGATATTTATTTTTATATAATATGTAAGGGAACAGATGTCAATTCGCTTGCATATTTTTTTTTTAATTTAAAAAAGAAACTATAATAAACGAAAACGTACAAATTTCTCTCAACATGACCATTTATTTTTTATTATTAGATAAAATAATCAATTTGAATCTGTAAACAGACCGCCATGTTTCTTTTGAAAACTTTTGGAGAGGAAATGTTTTAATAATTTGAACTGATAAAGAGAGACTAAAATGGAAGGTAATTCGTTTCTAATTAATTACTTTTTGCGATTATGTTTTTTGTGACACTGGACGTACGGTCATATAAATTGATATTTGTATTCTTTTTACATTTGGTACTGGCTCCTTGAACGCTGTTTCCCGAATGTAAAAACACAGACTTTAGAATGGGAATTGAACAAGCATCTTGCTGCTCAAGTAACCACTTAAATTGACCCAAATATGACCCTATCAAAGAAGCCTCTGAAGTTTTAATTTGTCTTGTTTAAAAAGAATAAAAGGACAACTTTTGTTTACATCTTCAATATTTGATAAACGTTAACTTATTATCTGCATGTCAATTTCAAGTAAGTTTTATATGAATTAATTGTTAATCATTCTTGGAGACTTATTGATATTTCCATCATTTCTCGGAGATGCCGCGTTCTAAGAAAGACAATTTTCCATTTCGTGAAAATTTGATGGTTTCTTTCGCAAATTTGGCAGGAAGAAGAAATTTGGAATCGGTTGAGTAATAGATGAGTGTCGTTGAAGGGAAGATGAGGATGGGGGCGTTTGTCAGATTTGTCAGGCTTGTCAGGTGAGAAGATGAAGAATTCTATACAAACTGGTTCATTAAACGAGCCTTGTCTGTAATGGTAAGAAAAGGAAGGAAAGGTGGTCATGGGGGTATAAAAATAGGAGATAGATAGCGATTGGGGTGGAAGACAAGGAAAGGAAGGAGGGGGAAGGTTGAGGGATGTAAAAAGGGAGGATGAGTTTGAAGACCGAAGGATCATTTGAAGCGTTAGTAAAGATAGGTAAAGAGAAAGAGGGGGGTCTATAAAGATAAAATATGATATAATAGTACATTATACTTTTGCAGATTTTGAACCGGAAGTATCTAAGCGTCCGTACGATTTTGTCTGGAACATGGCGTTAACCACCATATTATGTTGAACATTGCCCATAATCAAATCTTAATAACCGTACCAAACATAAAAATTGAAATCGTAAAAAACAAAAAAAAACGATCTACCGTAATTTTTTTTAAGTCCCACCCATCAATATAATCGTTCTGATTCCCACCACGTTCCAATCAAAATGAATGCCTCTTGTTTAAGGAAGCTCCGTGTCCTGAAAGCTTCTTTAACCGATCTTTACTCCTGATGCTGAAATGGAACACATGCATCAAATATGTTTCCAATACCGCTGCAAAAATTGTTGGATAATTCTACCACCACAGTAAGTATATCACTGCCGATGTAATCCTTTATCTGCATTAGAGCCGGGTTTGCCACATTTGGGAAGGAGATGCTTCGAAACCTCTTCCCTGTAACCTTTATCCAACGGAAGAGACATCGCGAGCTTGTCTCTGCTCTATCGCTATTTTCATGAAGGTGCTTGACTAAACCCAAGTCTATGGTCCCTCCCTTGCAAAACATTCAGAAAAAACACTCAACTAACTAAAACCACTACATAAATTCCCCTCGACTCTCTATCCGTGCCTGAATCTAAACGCAGATTTTATCTACGAAACTTATTTTCCAAAACTGCCCAAATTGTGAACACAGTGCCGCTGGTCTGCTTCCTGGTTGAATACAACAGTGTAGCCATTAAGTCCAAGGTAAACGAGTCTTTGTTGAGCCCTCCCCATTAAGAGTACAATTCTAGCCAAATGCAAGAAACATTTATTCAAACACACATTGAAAAAGAATAAAAGTGCCTGCATTCAATACAACCATAATGTTGAACGTGTTCATTGCTCCTATAATTATTTGGAATTTGTCCCCAGTTTTTTTAAAATAATTTTGGTATAGCTAATTATAGGGCATCCTACTTATTACAAGATATCTCGTATAATTACTGAAATGATAGAAATCTTCCCTAAGATTTCAGTTTCTTTACGTGCCGTACGTTGATAATTCACTTTTTGATACGTGCTTTTGATTTTAAATGCATCTAATTAATAGGTGGCCTTATTTAAACTCGTGATTCCTTGATTCTATAAGAGAGGTATTTATATATTAGTCGATGCTAAAGTAAAGTTTCTTTGCGTGCCTACAGTTTTTTTTTTTTTTTTTTTTTTTTTTACAAAGGCATCACCACATTATCAAGGCCCAGAGGCCACTCAAGGATAAGGGTTAAAGAGTGTACAGTAGAAGTTGGTCAATATAGTAATCATTAGTAATGAAAATTTGGTAAATTTAATAACTTATATGGAACGGCTCATCAAGAACTTATTTACCTTAGACTTGAACACAACCATATTGTAGTCAGCCGGAAAGCAGGAAAACGGAAGACAATTCCACAGGCGTGCAGTTCTAAGAAAGAAGCTTTGTTCATGGAATCTATGTTTAGGTTTAGGCACAGATAAAGAGTGGGGGAAATTATTGATAGTGTTTACAGCTAGACGAGTGTTTCTTGTGAAAGTTTGGCGAGGGGGGACCATAGATTGAAGCTCAGTCGAACACTTTCCATGAAAATAACGATACATCAGAAACAAACTCGCAACATCTCTTCTGTGAGATAGAGGTTGTAAGGAGGAGAAAAGGACATCTCCTACAAGGCTACGAAGTCTATTTTGAACTCTATCAAGGCAGGACAAGTCCTTTCTAGCAGCTCCTGCCCAGATGTGGCAACAGTATTCCATCCTTGGACGTACCTGGCTCTTATATAGATAGAGAATAGCATCAGCAGTGAGATATCTACTGGATCGATAGAAAGATCCCACCATTTTTCCAGCGGCCTTGGCAACAGATTTGATATACGTGTTCCATTTAAGATCAGGAGTAATGGTCAAGCCCAGAAGCTTGTCAAAACTAGAGGCCTCCTGAAGACGAGAGCCATTCATTTCAATTGATGACAAATGTGGATTAAAATGTTGATGATGTAAAGAGAGAAGCTTGGTTTTAGATGCATTAAAAGTAACCAGCCACTCCTTTCCCCATTGTACTACATGCTCAAGATCAGAGGAGAGAGAATTGGAGAGTACTTGCTCGTTTACTGTCTTAGATGTGGTACCATAAATGGTAGTGTCGTCAGCATAAATGTCTACAAATGATGTAAGGATATGATTTGGAAGATCATTAATGTAGATCAGGAAAAGAGTTGGGCCCAGGATGGATCCCTAAGGGACACCGGCATTAATACTGTGAGCTTCTGATTTTTGCCCCTCAACTACTACTCTTATGAACCTATCAGAAAGAAATGATTTAATAATTGAGAAGACTTTTCCAGCTATACCATAGCTAGCGATCTTATGAAGTAAACCTTTATGCCATACCCTATCAAAGGCTTTAGATATGTCAAGAGCAATTGCCCTAGAAAGATTGCCACCGTCGAGAGATTTGCTAATCCTATGCGATATAACTGTAAGGACATCTGCTGTAGATCTAGCAGAACGGAAACCATATTGAGTGTCACTAAGAAGGTTATTTTTGTTGAGATGTTTGATTACTTCTGTATTTAACACAGATTCTAGCAACTTACTCATGACGCACAGGAGACTTATTGGCCTGTACTGAGAGGGGGATGAGCGATCACCTGAATTCTTAAATACAGGGCATACTGATGAGATTTTCCAGGGAGATGGGAAACTATTCTCCTTAAGACAACGTTTAAACAGTTTTGTAAGTATGGGCGCTAGTTCAGGTTGAAGTTTTTTGAGTACTATAATTGGAATACCATCAGGGCCAGTTTCTTACTATTTCGCTTTTACAATTTAGTACGTCCTTTCGAATTTCCAACTGTAAACTATTTAGCTTCTTAGTAAAAAAAGAAAATCTACACGCATCGTTTAAATAGGTACACGTCCTAAGATTGTGTTCTCTTGCAATATCTCAGAAGTGCATGTCAGAACATCATGCCCTTCCTTGAGAGCGTACAAAACGAACTTTGTAATCTGGAGGGCGATGTTCTACCATCCTCTCAACTACTTTTTCTCATAGAAAAGACCTTGCTATTCTTTCTCTATACTATCTTTATTTTGTGGACAGATGTCTTGCTGACCTTCAATGTATGGTCAATCCTGTATAATATTTAAAACAAGAACTTGTCTATCCATGACTAATATCAATAATTTTCTTTTTCATCTTTATACCTAATACTCAACAAAACTTGGGCAAAACTATTCATTATTTATCAAACTACCAAGCCTACTTCTCAGCTCACTATAACATAGTCGTTTTTTACTATTAGCTAGGAGGGAAATGAAATTGATATTACTATTAGCTATGAGGGAAATGATATTGAATTTACCTGTCCATTTTTCTCATGGTAAACGTATTTACAAATGGGCCATGAGACAAGGGTTCAATACGCGGGCGAGTCATACCTAAGACTTAAAACATGATGAATGTTACCCCATTGTTAAACACTCAGCATTATTTGAGGAGCATCGAGGTCAAGTGGAATACTCCATAGAATGACGCATTATCTTATTAAAAGGAAGCCATCGGATCCACCTTGACTTTAATCGGCCAATTCATTTTAGATAACACTATACAAAATATTACGCATAGTGAAAACTATCATTTTTTTTAACTACACATAGAGATGACAAGATACATAGATAGATAGAGCAATGAAAAGAGAGAGAAAAAAGAGGGAGAGAGAGAGTATTTCAGAAAATGATGGATTAATACTGGGTGGAACAATAAAATTGTTGCCCTAACGAAACAACACTTCAAGTGTATTTTAACATTTTTATTGAACAAAATCAATTCAGGTAACTTGCTTATGTAGTAGAGCTGACACCTATTTAATGCAGCCAATTTCAACCTGAATCACCGCTCGATATGGGTCCGGAACTGGGAGCCTATATTTACCACAAGAACCGGCGGAAGTTCTGGGGAATACTCGGCGGATTACCGCGATCAGGCCGAGTTTAGTATTGTGGGAGTATAACCAAGCAAAGTAGTTCAGCGGGTTCATGCCGTGGAAGGGGTGGGGGATAGTGAGAGAATGGTGAAAAGTCAAAGCACGTTTCCTGAAGTCACCCCTGGGACCCAGTTTGACTTGTGGGCAAACGCCGAGTCCTGCTGCTACACTCAGGATCTGCCAGCGGCCACCTGATTGGACTAGGAGATCACCACACTCTTCAGCATATCTAGGTACTCTATGGTGGTTAATTTCAAGCCGACTTCGGAGATGTGAGGCGCCATGATGTGGCTCTCACTTGAAACCACACTGAAAAGCATAATAGTAGCAGGGACCTTTGTTTTCATCACCGTGGGCACGCCCTCAAAGCGTCTAACAGTCCGAATTTTCATTTTGAGGGTGCTGCCAATGGCCCTGTTTTCATAAATTGGATCTGTAGAGAGCATGTAAAGCGGTGCATCTCCGATCTCGCTCCTAGAACATTGTGTCACTTTCAGACATGATAGAAGGCTCCTATCGCTCTTGAGGTTTGTACACAATATTCCAAGTAGAAGATGGTCTGCAGCAAAAAAAGAAACCGATTTCAATCAAACGGAAATGGAATTAAGTCGTCTTTTTAAGGCGACAATATTGTAATAATGTAAGGGATATAGAGATATCGAGATAAAAATAGGGAGGCAGGATGCAGATGAATAAAAGGGTGATAGATAAACAGAGAATGAGTATCAGAGAGAGAGAGAGAGAGAGAGAGAGAGAGAGAGAGAGAAAGAAAGAGATTTTGAACTGTGGAAGTATTCCAGAAAGTGATATACATTAATAAATATTATAAGAAAGAAAAAGAAAGGGACTAAAAATGGAGGAGATAGGATGAGATAAATAAGAGCGTGAACAAGAGAGAAAGAGAGAGAGAGAATATTAATAGAGATATTAATAAACAGAAGTAAGAAAGGAAGAGAATGAGATAAAAAAACAGAAAGTCAGAATGAGATATAGAGAGGGAGGGAGAAAAGGGGCACAGAGATTAAGAAATCTGCACGAAATTAAATGATGCGGTAAAAGATGAAGATGAAATCCACTCGATGTTTATCCTCATTAGTTTAGCATTCACAGGCACCTGATGACAAAATGACAAATTTCCTTTTCCGAAAAAAAAAAACCCTGAAAACACCAAAACCAAAAACAAGGTATCCCAAAAAATGTAAAATGAAAAACAAAAAAAACGAAAAACGAAATCTTCCAAACGAAGCAAATGAAATTGACAAAAAAACTTTCAATTCATAATTTAAAAAAAGTCTCGTTTACTTTGCTGCCCAGCAGAAACGAAAAACCAGAAATCATTCCATTTTCGAGCAAGAAACATACACAATATATATATATATATATATATATATATATATATATATATATATATATATATATATATATATATATATATATATATATAATTGTAAAGAAGGGAAAAAATATTTCTGCTTACAGATGAAATATTCTTTCTGCGATTTTGTCATCCTCAATTCTTTATTCTGATTTTTGACGACACAACCCGGAAAAGTTCGAAGGTATTTTCGCCGATAACGAGAAAAAACCCATCTGTGATACATAAGGATACTATTGCAGTGAACAACCTGTAGTTTTTACGTGAATGATGCCTCCTCATCTTTGTTAGTTCTTGTGTCACAACGGTTCGGCCAACTATTCCTCTGGTGGTAAGCGCGACGGGACAGTCCGCAATAAATACATTAATAAATAATACTCATTTCAATAAATTTAAATTAAATAATATATATATATATATATATATATATATATATATATATATATATATATATATATACCATTCGGTACGGATGTTACAAAAGGTCCGCTTTTTTTGTAAGTAAGAAAAGCTTTAGATAAATGAAAATGAGATTAGGATAGATCGAGATTCGAACTTTGCAAGCAAGGTTCAGAAATGGAATTTTGCATTGTTCAGTTTCACATAAAATAATTTAGATATGTTGTTGTAAAAAGAATTTAATTATTCAATTCTTTTTTATGAAAACTGAATTAAAATAAATTCAGCAAGAAAATAATGAACAGTGCAATTTAAATATGTAGAAAAATAGGTTAGGAAAAATAGGTTTGTGAGAATTCATTGTCTGTAGAAATGGTTTGAGAACATGTACCGAACCACGTATGTTTAGGCCACGTGAGTTCCCTACGTGAGTGAGTCACGTTGAGAGCCATACATGACGTCATTGCAGAAAGGCAGACTCTCAATATTGTTCGCTAGTTTTAGTGATATTAGGGAGACAGAAAGAGAAAGAGTCCAGAGTCGAGTCGGACAGAGACAGAGCTGACATGGTCAGAGGAGGGTCCTTTTAGAAGCGAAGAGAGAACGTTTTAAACATGTAGAAACAACTTTGAATTCCTGGCTGTCATCATCATTTCGACCGGTCAAATGGAATAAAAGAACATTTCATATTTTTGTAACTGCCGTCTTCGTGTCGCCATTCCGCAAATTAAAGGTAACGTGTAATTATCTCTAATGAACTTTGTTCCCACTCGTCTTTAATGAACTTTGTATAACCCATCTAAGTGATGTGCCTATCCATCATAAGTAATGACTGCCCCCTCCTGTGTTAAAAAATCAAATCACCCCCTCTCTCCTTTTTAATATATGTGTTAAGAACTGTATAAATGTCTTCTCTCCCTCATAACCATCTTACATCTTGTATTACATGTAACCGTTACATGTCCCCGTCTTTCCCTAATATGAACCTTATACAACATGGGCCCGAGTATGGAAGATCATATAATGAATATATGTGGATTCATAAAACCAAAAAATCCAAACTTGATCGCCCTTGGCCGAACGTGGCGCAATGGATAGAGACGTTTAGAAGTGTCTGAAGATAGCAGTTTAAATCCTACTTTGCAAAAAAAAAAACGTGGTGAGATGACAACAACTAGGGATGGTAGTAATTGCTGGGAATGCAGTTAGGAGATTCGAAGCTCCTATCCCGTTACGGCCAGAGGAATAGTTGGTCGAAACGTCGTGAAACACCAAATATGAAAAATGCAGATAATAAACCGCAATAATAAATCAAACAACCATGCCTCAGCATCCCCAAAATATGGTGAAACTCCTCAGTCAGTGCAGCAAACGGTAGATAAAAAAATTGAAAATAAATACTGGTTTAAATGGTGCAAAAAATGAAACTGTTAAAAATAAGTAATTTGAGCAAAAATTGTAAAAATAGATACTAGCAGATTTGAAGATAATGCTAACTGTCGCGAGTTCTTTCTTTGCCAGAAATTGAAATAAATCATAAATGCACGGAGTCTCACGGTGTTGATACTGCTAAAAATTTACAGCGGGAATGTGCCATCGGCTTAGAACACACTGTGACCAATTTGAAGAATTTCGTACGATATATTTGCAAAAGGTAATACTTTTAGATGGAACATATTTTAAAACCACACAAAAATAAATAAAACGACCAAAAATAACAACCAAAGAAAAAATAAAGTAAGTAAACATCAAAGTAATTAATAAAAACAACAAAACATTAAAAAAATAAAAACAAAATAAAAACACAATAACAAAAGCAAAACACAGACAAATAAATAAAAAACACCAAAAACAAAATAAAACCTAGAAACAACAGAAAACAAAAATCTCAAACTTCCCCAAATAATAAATACTCAACTTTCACCACAAAATAAAAAATACTAAACCTTCACCACAAAATAAAAAATACTAAACCTTCACCACAAAATAAAAAATACTAAACCTTCACCACAAAATAAACAATACTAAACCTTCACTACAAAACAAAACATACTAAACATTCACCACAAAACAAAAAATACTAAACCTTCACCACAAAACAAAAAATACTAAACCTTCACCACAAAACAAAACATACTAAACATTCACCACAAAACAAAAAATACTAAACCTTCACCACAAAACAAAAAAATACCTTCCCCTAACTTTATAACAAAAAGAGAAAACTTTTTATGGTGAATAAATTTTCGTAACCCTAACACCTTAAAAAAGTAGCAGTTCTTGGAAAAAAACAAAAATAAGAAAAAAACAAACAGTTGTCATTAGAAATAAAATGAAACAAATATTTATTTATGTAACTTTCCGTAGGTCGATATTTTTACTTTTTATTTTTTTTATTGTATTTTTCCATTTTTTTTCAGCGAAACTACTGTACGGTGAATGTTTTTTTCTCTTTTTTCTTTTTTTTGTAATTTTTAAACATTTGATCAGCATTAGGTATTGCCCGGCAGTTTACGTAAGCCGCCGAGGCCACATTACAAAAAAAATGTCATTAACTGCATAAGTACTAATGCAGATATATTTTACGTGAGGCTATATATCAGGTAACTTGATTTACTGTAGCCATCTATTCATCTGTTTCGAAATAGAAACAATACGAAACAATAAGCTTTATTATTCGATGAGAATCCGTCCTCCTTGGGGAAGTAAAAGGATCCAAGGGAGACAGAGGAGGTTGCCGGTGATTATTAGGGCTGTGAAAATATTCTCTTTCAAATATGCTCTATATTCTTTTTACAATGCCGGGAATATTCTTTAAGAATATGCTCGAGACTATGCTTTTTTTACACGAGAATATTCTTTTTTAAAAAGAATCTGCTTTTTTTTTGCATAGGAATATTCTTTTTAAAAGAATATGCTGCTTTGAGACGGAATATTCTCTTAGGCTACCGTATATTTATTTTTATAAATCGCATATTTTCACTGTACTTCAAGCGAATATATTTATGATAGGTACCTTGGATTTACGTTTGCAACAATATAAACCCTTTCGATTCCAATGGGCCGATATATTGGCCATGGGGATTTAAGATAAAAGAAGACCTACAGATATTTCGGCCTTACTATAGTATTTTAATAGAACGGGTATAGTTGAGTAGTTGGTAATTTTGCAATGTTAGGGTCGAAAGGGTTAATTATTTGTTCTTTTATAAATTCTATTTATGATTTTGTAAAAGATTCAGTTAATGCTGAAAACGCAAGAAAATATATAGAGAAAACGTTTATTTTTATGCTATAAATACTTCTAAAAATTAAACACTCTCAAGCTTAAACAAATATTTTATTCATTGCATTTTACAATTAAATGCGTTTTTAAGTTCTCAAAATTAAAACTTCTGCGGTTGTCTGCTAAAACGGTCTTATACTGGCAAAAAACTCGTTCCACGTCGCATGAGACTACTGGGGCATATTTCAAGCTCGCCATTTCTTCGGCACTTAAAACTTTTAAATGAGACATTATGACAGGAGTAATTTCGGGCAAATGTTTGGCGTAATAATGCGCTGCATCTAACCACGTACCCCATCTTGTTACAATGGGACTCAGTGGAAGGGGCACTCCTGGGGCTAGTTCCCTGAACTTTTCGATCCTATTGGGTGCTTTTAAAAATACACTTTTTCAGTTTAAATTAGTTTATTTACTTTTGGGTGTGCCTGCCTGACTAATTCCGCAACCCTGTTCAAGCCATGGGCCAAACAAGTAACGTGCACCATTTTCGGGTATAAAACCTGAAGAGCATTCATAGCTTTGGACATATATGCAGCTGCATCGGTGGTTACAAGGAGCACATTGTAGAATGATTAACTTTTGGCAGACATGCAATATTTCCCAACTAGCACTTGCTGCCTTCCTCTTCTACCCCAAGAATGCCAAACACAAAACAAGCAATAAAACGCTGCTCTACATCAGTGGTTTCATCAATCGAGACCCACAGTTTCATTCCAGCAGCTTTTTCTCTGAGTGACTTCACTTTTGCTTCGTACACTTCACTAACGTAATATTTTCTTAGTGTAGTCTGATTTGGAATATTTCTATGTGTGTACCTATGAAGAAAGTCTTTGAACACATTATTGCTCAGTTTATGAAACGGAATATCCGCTGCAATCAACGCTTTGCATAAGTCAGCGTTGAACAAATAATTCGTACTGGTACCTAAATCAGTTGCTGCAGTAGGAACTTCGCCTAACGTTGTCGTGTAGGTCTTTTTTGCCAGATGTGCGTTGGTTTTTAAATGCTGCTTTATTAAAGATTTGTTTCAACTTTTGATCTGTAAAAATCAAAATCAATTATTTAATGGTAATATATACATTTAAAGGAAGGGTGGAAAAAGTTATTTGAAGCCGATTAACATTTATAAATTAACGTAAAAAGTAGATAAAATTAATTGTAACTTACAACGTTCAATCAAGGTTTAATACAACTAGATTTACCGTTATAGAATTTCAAAAACAAAACTACTATAACAACGCTAATCTATTAGTCAACTATATTGCAAATTTTATGTGTTAAAATGTGTGCCTACCTGGATATTGCAGTATTTGCAGGTTAAGCCATTGCCAGTTAACTGGTAATCTTCAAATTCATCGGCATATCTTGCTATCCGTTCAGCCGGAGTGCTAATTATTTTCGGCATTTTTTGTTTAGTTTTTTTAGATCTTGTAAATTCGTCCTGTGTACTAACACGCTTTGAGTATCTACAAGGACGAGATGTCTGTACATATTTATATATATGCCTATTATATCACTCTTTTTCAACAGACCAAATTTTAGACCCTTTTTTATGTAAATTCACATCTGTTAGGGTTATACCACGTTTAATTCATCTAAAAAAAATGAATAAATTAAAAACTCTTATCCAAATATTTTCTTTCAGCATATTTTTGGCAAAACAAAACTTATTCCATAAATATTTTGCATATTCTTTTTTAAAAATCATATTCTTTTTTGGAGGAATATGGTTTTTATCAAAAGCATATTCTCAAACCCAATATATGTAAAGAATTGTTTGTATTAAGAATATTCTTGACATTGCCCTACTCATTAATGTATATACTGTGAACAATTGAACACTCTATGGAACTTAAATATTTTATTTATTGCATTTTATAATTAAATTAGTCTTTAAATTATAAAAATTAAAGCTTCTTTGATGGTCCGCTAAAATAGCCTTATAATGAAAAAAAACTCATTCCAATCGTAGGATATTACTGGACCATATTTAAACCTGGCTATTTTTTCGATACAAATTGTAGTTACAATCCTTTGGGCTCTACGGGGCCGATATATCGGCCCTGGAGACCTAGGGCAAAAAGGATACGCGGATATTTCGTCCCTAATATAATCTTCTAATAGAATGGCTCTCATTAGGAACCAAAGGTTATTGTAAATTCACAACTACGAAGGTTTTACCATGTTTAATTTAATTTATATAAAAAAGAAAACTTCGTAAAATTAAGACTCGTATGCAAATATTTATTTAAACATATTTTCGGCACGACTTATTCCATAAATATTTTGCATATTCTTTTTTTAAGAGAATAGGCTTTTTGTTAAAGGAATATTCTTTAAAAACAATAATATGCTTTTTGTTAAAAGAATATTCTCTAACGAATTATATGCAAAGAATATTCTTTTGTAAAAGAATATGCTTGTCACAACCCTAGTGATTACAATACAAATTCAGGTTTTTAGTTACCTCCTCTCCGAATTTCTTTTCCGGATTTACTCCCTTAGCTTTTTCCCTGATGGAATAATCCTGCAAGTCACTTTCTCCTAAACGAACCAATTTCCCCGTAATGACTAGTTTGAAGGCGCCAATGGACCGACTTTGACCCTATTTCCAGTTCGTATGAAAAGTTTCGCCGAGCATAGAAGCTAAACCACACGAGAAGGCCGGGAGCTGGACTTTGTTATCAGAGTGTATTGTTCTATAGACCGTTATATGAAACATGATTTTTTTACACAGGAATCACAACTTATCAAGGCCACTCGAGGATAAAGGTTAATGCGTATTAAAAGTAGTAGACATTTTGTAGATGTGATTACTTAAGTGGACGGTTCCTCAAGAACTTGCGTACATTGGACTTGATGACAACCAGGTTGTACTCAGATGGAAAGCAGGAAAACGGAAGAGAGTTTCACAGGCGTGCAGTTCTAATAAAGATACGTTATAGCGATTGCCGGGAGCTGGTGTCTTGTTGAAGTAGGAAGTGTGAAATACATAAATAAAGATTGCTGAACTCACACAAGATTTGGAGAAAATTATGTATATTAAATTGAAAATATTACAAAGAAAAGGTTCTTGCAAAACTAATTTTGTTTGCGGCTTTAGAAGTCCAATAAAAAGTTCTTTATCGTCCAAAAGTCTTGGACGGCTCCCTGAAAAAGTGCAATCAAAATTCGGCGGCAAATTTAGGAGAGATTTTCCATAGTTGTCTATAGGCCGACGATTGATTCAAAAAGAGAGCGAATCTGTTTTTCCAGAATTCTGCTTATATTAAATGTTTGTTGATTGTCCAAGGAGCTTCATCCTAGCCAATCAAAATAGGGCTTTCAGAAAGGAGAAGTGGTCGATATAATTAGTTTGAACAAAGGGAGGTAACTACTTTTTTTATAACGTTGTTCGTGGGATCTACATTTAGGTTTAGGCACAGATAAAGAGTGTGGGAAATTATCGATAGTGGTTTTGGTTAGACGAGTGTTTTTCGTGAAAGTTTCGCGAGGGAGAGCCATAGATTAAAGCTCAGATGAGCACTTGTCATGAAAATAACGATAAAGCAGAGAGAGGCTCGCAACGCCTCTTCTGATGGAAAGGGTTGGCATGGAAGAGAAAAGGGCATCCCCCACTAAGCTACGAAGTATATTTTGAACTCTGTCAAGCCAGGATAAGATGCTTCTAGATTTCCTGCCTAGATGTGGCAACAGTATTACATCCGGTAAACACCTCACAAATATGATTGGATGATCTAAGCCATAAATACGGACGCTATTGCAGCATAAGAAAAAGAAAGATACATCGAAAGGCTAAAGCTTAAGCGTATTACCAATTACAACGATGTAAGACAGTTCATTTAGAAGACTTACAGGATTGTATGACTCGTTGTTAATAGCCAAAACCACTGCACTAGTTTAAACAAATGTAATATTTTTCAGAAAATGTCTGTCAGAAAGAATTGTATGAGGTTTTTCAGTTCAGGTAATCCATTTAGGATTATGTCATTTATTAATGACTGAAGAAGGATTATATGTAGAGTAAGTCCACTGAGGAGGATAAAAATAAATCACTTCTAATATTAGAAAATATGCACCTAGTGCGCTTGAAAGCTAAATCACAACGTAATATTAGAAAAATAAACAAATATTTTACTTGTTTGAAATTGATAACGTAAATATATTTCAGAGCTGAACTCCATCCTCAGAATGTATTTTCTTTCTTTTTTCTTTTCTTGTTTCTTGCCATGTTGTAAAGTTGGTGAAAGAAAGGTGTGTTTGTAAAGAGCCGAGCGTTGTATTTTGTAATGTTGGAACAGTGCGTAGGAAACGCGGGAATAACGTCAAGGGTGTAAGTTCCATATTGGAACGTTGATTAAATTTGAATAAAATAAAATACGTGTTCTTCCTTTTCTTTTCTTTTTTTTTCAACTTTACACCATGGCAAGAAATAAGAAAAAAGAAAAAAAAACAGAAGGTCAGAGGAAAAGTTGGCCGAAACGTCGAAAAACAAAAATTAAGAAAGATGAGGATAATAGTCCGTAATAAATAAATAATACTCATCTCAATAATGAATTCCAATATGTAATATATGTTTTTATACGTCATATAAACATATTAAACATGTAGGATTATATCAGTAATTTATGATTGGCACATAATTATTCCTAAACTAAGTCAAATTAAGAACAGGGAAATGAATTGCCACTAATATCTGTACACAAGGTGCCATAAATATGTTTCCAGATTTTTCATATGTTCAAAGACCTTTAAAAAAGTCAGTATGTTATTATTATACATCTTCTAAGATGTCTGACATTTTTTATGGTGTCGTGTTCAAATAAATAGCAGCAACAGGGATTGGAACACACGCTACTAAATCCTGATGGTCACAGATGGTAGACTTCAAATTTCATATTGGACGCGGGGAGCCTTCAGAAGAACGATATGCAATAAAATTCTGTTTTAAACTTGGAAAAAATGTCACAGAAACGGCTGGAATACTTCCCACTGCTTTTGCGCCATCTAGCATGAATCGAGCCTCAGTTTTTGAGTAATATACAAGATTTAAGAAATGCAGACTGTTTCTGAATATTGAGGAGTGGTATGGGAGAAGTAAGGAAGTCAGAATACCAATATTGAATCGCCAAATACAAAATTTTATGTATAAGTGCAGTCGGGTGTCAATAGAGACAATGAGTGCATAGTTTATGTCAGTGTGAGAACTGTACACACACGTAGTCACTACGAACTAAAGATGTTTAAATTTTGAGCGAATGCTCCAGTTCACAATTCCATCATTGTTACAGACTATTTGACCATAATTGGCATCAAAACATTTTCTCACCTTTCCTACAGCACAGACATTGATCTATGCGACGTTTGCTTATTCCCTAATCTCAAGGAAAACGGTAAAGCCTGTCGTTATAAAACAATGGAGGAGATGATGGAGGCTGATAGAAGAGGAGTCCATGAAGTTGTTGAAGCGGTGTAACAAAGGCCGTGTAGCTGCTTCCCTGCGGACTACAACTTGGATGTCTTCAAGTCCAATGTTAACAAATTCCTAATGAACCGCCCCCTTAAGTAAACACTTCAGCAAATCTCCCCACTAACGTAATGTACTTGCAATAACCCTTAACCCTGAGTGGCTTCCGGGCCTTGATAAGTGGTGATCACTGTGTGAAAAAAAAGGAGATCACAGCGAAAGGGAATAGAGTTTCATATGAGTGCTATCAATGAATATGTCTACACGAAAATGTTCTGGAAACTTATTGAAGATAGATCTTGATTTGTCGTTTTCAATTCTTATAGCTTTGGGCGGAACATAATAAAAAATAGAAAATCTGAATAACAAGTTTCTTTTCTACTAATCTTCCAGATGTATATTCTCCTATCTTGTTGGTCTTTCTTTGGTTCATGACGCATGCGCTATTTACTCTTAAAAATTACATCAAGGAAATGTCTTACTAAATTTACTTGTCCACGACAAAAACACGCGATCGACCTTTACGCTTTCAAATTCTCAAAGTCCCAGTCAGAATAAAACAACATTTTCGTCTTATTTGGTTTTAAATATTTTTATGTCGATCTATTATATATTTTTCTTCTGTTATTTCGTGAAATTTTGTTAATAATAAAAAAAAACATCTTCATAAGATACCATTTTGGCACTGCTGTCAGAAACGGTTTTCATAGAATATCTAAGTAATGCTGACAGAAGTTCTTGATTTGATTTTGAAAATCTTGATCGCAAGATCCCAACGGACAAAACTTCTCAATAAAAGCCAAATATGAACTAACATGAACGACAAGAAATAAATTAATAAAAAATGAACAAAGTTGACTCGCAGTAATAACAACTCAAGTTCACTTTCAAAACAGACGAGGTCCCCAAGGTCTACTGTTCATTATTTTACCGCCCTTTTTTTTGTCAGTTGTCTTAAGTTAAAAAAATTACTAATCTAATAAATTAAGAGATCAACAATTAAAGATGAAGTAAGAGGACCATCAAAGTTCCTATTTACAATGCCTCTCCACGGAACAGAGTTAGACACTAGAGTCGCTTTATTAGCGCCGAAAAAATAACAAAAATCAAAACTGTCTCAGTTGTAAAGGATTTCCCCTCCACTGACAGAGAACAAGAAATTGAAGTGAAGCATCTGAAGAACAGATGGTATTTATTTGCTCCCCCACCGAGAAAATTAGGCACAAGGCCAATTTTAATGTGAGGAGTGAAGGGAGGGGGAAGGGAAAAGGGGACCAGCTCCCGAGAGGTGGGAAATGGGAGCTGGTTAAAGGTCAGGCATGTGGGGTTGCCCCCACACCCGGTCCCTGCCAGTCATAGCCTGCAGCATCTGCCGGAACAGATACTACACTTTGATCTCGGTCCAAAGGTCAAGAACCAGCAAAGGTAAACGGCCTTGAGGCTGGTCAGTATTGGCTAGGGGATTATTTGGGAATAAAGATTACTATATTTGGTCAACAGTAATATTGAATCAACGAGGATATATTTAATTTTTGCAGTCGTTCGCTTGTCTTGTCATCAAAACAGAGTTATAAAAATAAATAAATATATATATATATATATATATATATATATATATAGCAGCATTGATGAGCTGTGACACAGCGAAACAGCACCGTGTGTCGATGACTATATATATAATTATATATTAACTTACATATATATATAAAATAATAAATGTAATTATATATATGATAATATACATAATTATATATGATTATATATACATAATTATATATATTTCTAATTATATATATATATATATATATATATATATATATAGAGAGAGAGAGAGAGAGAGAGAGGGAGTTAGAGAATTAGATATACAAATTATATATATCTAATTATATAAATAATTGTATATATATATATATATATATATATATATATATATATATATACTAGCAAAATACACGCCGTTGACGGGGTTCAAAAACAGCCTACAAAAATGGGATCTGATTTATGAAAGTATGATAGGTTATGAAAAGGAAGGGTTGCAAAGATATAGCTTCGAATTCTGTGGTATCAAAACCAAAGCAAAATATGATGAAAGTAAAAATAAAATAGATAATCCCCATAATTTATTATACCATACCTGTTCACACTTCAACACTTATCACAATAATCTGTGGATCTATATTTAAAAACCTTGTTAAACTTTCTGACATATTTCCTTTCTATGGAGGTCAGGCCCGAACGAACACCCCATAATTATATTATACCATATTTCTTCCAACTGAATCATAATTATTAAAGTGTACTTACGCAGACTGATATGAAAAGTATTTATTAAACTGTGTACCTATTTCCATTCTATGGAAACCAGGCGACAACGCAGACCCCACAATCTTATTAAATACAAAATCTTATCAAAAACACTTGTAAACGCTTTTTTTTCATTTTTAAATTTTATATTTCCATACTTTGTGGACCAGGCACGTACGGAGACCCCACACTTTTAATGATTCATCATTATGCCAGATCAAACATATCCATTCCTGTGTCTCGATACATCTTCTATCATTATATGTGATCAGTTTACTATAATAGTCAACCATATAGGAGCCTAATCATGACCAGACACACACACAGACGTTCAGCTTTATATATATATATATATATATATATATATATATATATATATATATATATATATATATATGTATATATAATATAAAGCTGAATGTGTGTGTGTGTTTGTGTGTGTGTCTGGTCACGAATCGGTGCCTATATGGTTGACTATTTTAAAAAAATGGTTACGTATAATGATAGAAGATGTATCGAGACACAGGAATGGGTATGTTCGATCTGGCAGAACGGTGGTTCATTTAAATTGTGAGGTTTGCGTTCGGCCTGGCCCACAAAGTATGGAAATAAAAAATTTAAAAATTAAAAAAAAAAACATGTTTACAAGTGTTTTTGATATAGATGTACATAAGAATACTTTGATAATTATGTTTTAACTTAAACAGGGATGGTATAATAAAATTGTGGGGTCGGCGTTCGCGCCTGTCCTCCATAGAATGGAAATAGGCACAAACTTTAATAAAGACTTTTCATATCTATCTGCGTATGTCTACTGTGATAATTATGTTTCGGTTTGAAGAAATATGGTTAAATAAAATTATGGGGTGTTCGTTCGCACCTGACCTCCATAGAATGGAAATATGTCAGAAAGTTTAACCAGGCTTTTTAATATAGATCCACAGAATATTGTGTAAGTGTTTCAGTGTAAATAGGTATGGTATAATAAATTATGGAGATTATCTATTTTATTTTTACTTTCATCATATTTTGCTTTGGTTTTGATACCCGCAAATTAAACCCGAATTTACAACCCTTCCTTTTCATAATCTATCATACTTTCATAAATCAGAGTCCATTTTCTGTAGGCTGCTTTTGAACCCAGTCAACGACGGGTACTTTTGTTGCTAGTATATATATATATATATATATATATATATATATATATATATATATATATATATATATATATTTATATATAAGCAGACCACCCCGCATTGCCCGGTCGTAAAATACGCTTAAATATGATATTTTGATTAATGCAGATTACCTGATTATTATTATATTATTTGGACTCAATATATTGTAATAATTTTAAAAGTAGAAAAAATGGTCGCGCACCACCGATATGGTAATCGAAACGTTTAGCTTACGATTTATTTTTTCCTTAGCCGTTAATGCCTGAGCTATGAAGATGTTTGTTAAAACGCTAAAAATCAAAACATGACCCAATCTCTGTTACGGTACGCATGCTTATTCGTATTGCCGTTGTCCGACCTTCACCTGGTAAATTCCATTTTTTTTTAAATTTTTATTTTGTGCACCGATTTTCACCGGCTGAAACCGAAATATAAAGTTTCTGCATTGTTCCGAATAATTTATGTATTAAGTTCCATGTCTGTAGACAAAAAAAAAAAAACTGGCAAATGTGTTTGGTAGGCAAACTAATTTAAACATATCCATATACACATACATAAATATATATAGAAAGAGGTTTGATTTAGTATAAACTTTTTACGCAAATATATCGCAAGTATAAATCATATAGAATATCTGCATGAATATAATTACACGTAATATTTAACTAAGGATGATCATTCCATAAGAGAATCTAAAAAACTAATAGGAAAGTAACTAAAATCAATGTTTAAAAAATATGCCAATTAGCTATTTTACTAGTGAATGCAATTCGACGAATAACATAACAAAATTGTATATATATTTTTTTAAATAAATAGAGATAGGGTTTTATTATGAATATCCGTACACAAAAAAATGATAGAAATATATATATACATGTGTTTGAATTCGTGTATTGTCTAGTGGTATAAAATGTCCTTTTATTGTCATATGTTACGGAAATTTTCATTGTGGCATGTATGTAAAATGTTCGCTGTGTGTGCGGGCGCTTCTTCACAAATACACTTAGTTCTAAACGTAAGACATCAACTTTCCTATACAACTTTTTACAAACAAACGATAATAAAACGTATGTTTGTCTCAGATGAGAATCCTATTCGTTTTTATTGGTCCAAACTCCTAAAAGAATGCAATAACAATGAATTATACTTTATGAGTTTTATTTATCGTTTAGATTCCCTTGTAGGAGTTTGGCACACTAAGTCTCTTTCTACATTTTCTTGGTTCTCTGTCCAATCCAACAGAGGCGTCTCTGTCTAACTCTGTCCCGTGGAGAGGCATAGTAAATCGGTACAATCTGATTATCTTCAAGTCCAATATAAACATTGATGAACCGCCTCCCTTAATAATCCAATTTACAAAATTCTGATTACTCATGTTTACTACGCTGTAATCACAATAAATAATACATATCTATTAACCCTTGTCCTCGAGTGGACCCTGGGCTTGATAATTGGTGATTCCTGTGTAAAAAAAAAGCTGTAAATACACATTTTCTAAAATCTATTTGTTTTATTTTTTTAGGACTGATAATCGACCAGGTTATCCGGCGTTATCCGGTCAACATCTGCCAAGCCTACAAAGATGATCCGCCCACAAAGTCAAGATCTAATTCTTTACTTTATGTTGTTGTACAAACTTTGATCCTCCACGCAAGGAAGTAGCTATCTGGAGACTACGGAAAACGAGTGTCAACGAAGTCTTATCTGTCTTGAAGAACCGCTGTGGTTGAGAGAAAAGTCAAGAGATAGATCAAATTATATCATATGAGATCATCTCCACTGTTTGTGTATGTCCTGCGGGAAGCTAAAAGCGATTCGTACCTATCATGCCGGATGCTTACATCAATAGGGTATGATAAGAATCTATTATAAACGAAGAGTCGAAGCTCCAGAAATTTGTATTACTGATATCTCCCTTGTCACTAGCAGAGATGAAGGCAACGTCAACAGCCTAATTTAATATCTAATTGTTTTCTTTGTATTGTGTCAACATCGATTCCAGAGAGTGAAGACACGCTAAACAAGAGATAGCAATCAGGGAATAATAAGAGACGGAATTACATTGAAAACAACATTTTCTATTAATAATTTCTTGGGGCCAACAACCTAATTCGTTTAGTTATTACTACTTCCTTGGGATCAACGCCACAGTCTGTTTTCTTATTGATACTTTTTTTTTAATATTTTATTTGGATGAACACACCTGTTGTTTTCATTGGTAATTTCTTCGGATTACGCCCTCAGTTTATTTGATAAATGATTTAGATTTAAACGCTAGCTATTTTGTATTAATTATTTATTAATATCAACACCAAAGTTCTTTTTTATTGATTTTATTTCATTTAGATCTACTCACCAGTTCTTATGTATTCATTTAATCAACACTCTAATTCTTTTTAGTGTAGATATCTTTATTTGGATCAGCATCTTATTTTTAGTGTTTCAGAATCAAACATCGATGCCCTTTTTTTAGTATTATTGAAAACTCTTTCGATCAATATTCCATTTATATTACAAAATCGATTTAAATCTACAACACATTCAATTCTTTCAAATATTTAGCTTCGTAGTATTTAGTTTCTTTAAACTATTATTCTTATCTTGGTTGTTTTTTTCTGTGCTAGTGCAGAAAGTTATCCGCGCTATTTTTTAAATCATATTTCCAAGTTTAATTAAAGTTTTATGATATTTTTTTATTCAGTCGTATAGAATAGGTACAAAATACCCTCCCCTCCCATGTTAAGAATGACTTTCTAAATAAGAACGTTATTATTTACGTGCGGATCACTCTCGGCTCTAGTACCGTTTTTTTCCACAACGTTACGGTCGATGTAACCTCCGATCGTCTTCAGGCGCATTCACACTGGTTGTTATTTTTTAATAGTCAAAAATGTTTGGGTTTGTACTTTCCCACTGAGCCAATAGAAGTTAGATGTTCAAAACGCAAATAGCGCCAAGTTTGTTTTTTCTTGTTTATAAATCCGGGTCCATTTCATCATTATTTTTTTTTCTTTTTACATGATGGAACAAGGACAGCTCTATTTGGTATTTAAAGACCGGAAGTATGATTTAATTGTGAGATTTAAGATTTGGCGAATTGCATTAAATATTAAGCATATATTTTATTTGTGACACTGGATGTACGGACAAGTCAATTAATATTATCATGTAATAATAATAATAATAATAATAATAATAATAATAAAAATTATTATAATAATAATAATTATAATAATAATATATAAAGATAATACCTATAATAGTAGGAGCACTAGGAACAATCTCAGAAAACTTTGAAACAAGAATGGCAGAAAGTAGAATCAGATGAATGTACTGGAAAAATAAAACGTATAACAATAATGAAAACGGCTAAAATATTGAGGAAAACCCTTGAGTGCGGAGATTAATAGAAACGAGACATATGCGCGGTCAGACAAACTGGTGCTGCAGTTGAACATGAAGAAGAGTTACATAGAACCAAGTACATTGCATATCATAAAGTTCCGCCATTCCCTTCCATTGCCCCATCACCCCCCCAAAAAAAAAGAATGGTGCAAAATAGTTGAGAAGAGTCGACAAGACTTCGTAGCCTCGTAGGAGATGTCCTTTTCTCTTCCTTGCAACCTTTATCTCACAGAAGAGATGTTGCAAGTTTGTCTCTGATGTATCGTTATTTTCATGGAAAGTGTTCGACTGAGCTTCAATCTATGGTCCCCCCTCGCCAAACTTTCACAAGAAACACTCGTCTAGCTGTAAACACTATCAATAATTCCCCCCACTCTTTATCTGTGCCTAAACCTAAACGTAGATTCCATGAACAAAGCTTCTTTCTTAGAACTGCACGCCTGTGGAATTGTCTTCCGTTTTCCTGCTTTCCGGCTGACTACAATATGGTTGTGTTCAAGTCTAACGTAAATAAGTTTTTGATGAGCCGTTCCATATAAGTTATCAAATTTACCAAATTTTCATTACTAATGATTACTATATTGTCCAATTTCTACTGTACACTCTTTAACCCTTATCCTTGATTGGCCTCTTGGCCTTGATAATGTGGTGATGCCTATGTAAAAAAAAAAGGATGGAAAGACCGAGAAGAGAGCGCTTACTAGACCTCCGCTGAACAAGTGCGAAGAGAAATGGTGCCTTGGAGAGGCTTATTTCCACTCAAATTCTAGTGGAGACCAGCAGCCGCTACCAGCGAGAAATCAATGGTAAGTGGCTATTGCGATAATGCGAACTCATTTCCAAATATTATCGAAAGATGTGGAGAGTACTGGAAACCTGATAATTTTTTTTTGCCACTCAGCTTCCAGGGGATACAACAGTTTTTTTTTTTCAAGGAGGGATCTTTGCTTACCTGTGTGAAAGCTACTTGAGAGCCAATAATAATAATAATAATAATAATAATAATAATAATAATAATAATAACAGCAATAATAATAACAACAACAATAATAATAACAACAATAATAACAACAATTATAATAACAATAACAGAAATAACAACAATAATAATAATGATAATAAAAACAATAATAATAATTATAATAATTATAATAATGGTCGCATGAAGTAGAATTAGCTGCAAAGTTCTTGGTAAAGAGTTTGGCTTTGTCTGATGCTGACGAGATTGCCTCAGGTGCATTGATTATGTTGGGATAGAACACATGCTACTTTTTTAGGACCCTGTTTCTTATTTGCCAATACTCTCTCGCGTTCTTTGTTACTTTTTTCAATCGGTTGCTGGCAGCCCTAAAGTAGGCTTTAGTCCAAGTACATCTATTACGTTGGAAGATACGGAAAAGGTTCTTTCTGTGCACAATGGTAACAGCACATTCTGAAGAGAACCACGGATGGTCGTCAGGTTTTAGCTGGAATTTTGTAAGGGTTTGAAGCGGTCTATACCTACAATTAACCATTACGTTTGGTCTGATACTATAGAAGACACATCCTTTTTAAATATGGAACGTTGAAATTGGCTCAACCCCCACCCCGTAGAGCGTAACAATTACTTCGATTATCATTGTCTTAATTTATCAGGTTATTACTTACCTATAAAATCTTATAATTTTAGGTTTCTGGTTTGTTAAACTTCAGTTTATGTTCATTGGTCTGCCAAGCTTTATTTTAAGTATCTGGATCCATCATGCTTCATTGTATTTTGTCGGTTTTTCAAGATCCATTGTATGTTTATTGGTCCGTCAGTTCTTTTTATGTTTGTCTGTCAAGCTTGAGTTGATTTTTTCTAGTCTGTCAAGCTTGATTTTATATGTACAGTCTTCACTGCTTGATTTTATGTTCGTAGTCTGTCACCGTTGATTTTCTATTCATTAGTCTGTCAAGCTTGATTTTATATTCGCTAGTTTGTCAAGCTTAATTTTATATTTTGTAGCTAAATTTTATGTTTGCTAGTCGGTCAAACTTGATTTTATGTAAGTTGGTCTGTGAAGTTCAAATTTATATTTGCCAGTCTGTCGAACTTGTTTTTTGTTTGTTTGTTAGTCTCACAAGAAGCCTTATTTAATGTTTGTTGGTTCACCAAGCTTGATTTTATAATCTTTTAGTCTGTCAAACTAAATATTATGTTACTTAGTCTGTCGAATTCAATTTTATATTTTCCAGTCTGTCAAACTTGATTTTATGTTGTTTAATCTGTCAAGAAGCTAGTGTTTGTTGATCTGCCCAGGTAAAGTTTATATTTGCTAGTCTGTCAAGATTACTTTTTTTTTATTTGTAAATCTGCCAAGATTATTTTTATTTGCTAGTCTGTCAAAGTATTTTTTATGTTTACTAATCTGTCAAAGTCACTTTTATGTTCCTTTATCTGTCAGGCTTTATTTAATGTTTGCTAGTCTGTCAAGTTTAATTTGTTGATCTGTCGCACTTAGTTTTATATTTTTCGGTCTGTCAAGTTTCCTTCTATGTTTGGTGCTCTGTAAAGATTAACTTAATGTTTGCTAGTCTGTCAAGCTTAATTTGTTGATCGGTCACACTTAATTTTATATTCGTCGGTCTGTCAAGTTCCCTTCTATGTTTGGCGCTCTGTCAAGGTTAATTTAATGTTTGCTAGTCTGTCAAGGTTCTTTTTATATTTGCTAGTCTGTCGATGTTCATTTGTGTTTTTGTTTAATCTTTCTCCAGCTAAGACATACAGAAAGGCGAAAGGCAGGGAAAAGTAATGATTTCAAAACCAAATGCATCCATACGGACCTCAACATTTTCTTTTCGCAAAAATAGTTAAATTAAGCTTCAAGATGTCTTTAAGCAAGCATTATCCACTGACACATAAGAAAGAGAAATTAACCGCCATCTTTTTTATGAGCTTCGATTATTCTAATTAAGATAACCCGTGGAACCCCGAGGGCCGAAACTAATTAATATATTTTATAAATGAAAACAGTCAACAATTATTCGCTTCGATAAATAGGGCTTAATTAATTTGAGTATTAATTATCTTGATTAGACAACAACATTCCGAGTCATTTTGATGATCATTAATATTGCTAGAGAAACAATAGAACCAGGATTACACAATAAGTAGATAATAATCATTTAAAATAGAGACGGATGTCTGTCTGTCGGTCGGTCTGTCTGTCCGTCTCCATATTTTCAAACTTTGTAATCATCTGAAACTTAAAGTCGCAAATCGGCGCTAGGGGCCTTAAATAACTGACATTTTTTACCGACTGGGACTTTTATGGGTCTTAAACCGGTTAAAATAATTTTTAAGGGAGTCAAAAATGGAAACAAATTAATAAAATCGTTAAAAATTCTGTATATTTATTTTAGTTTGTTGCTAATTTTTCAATGTCGGTCGCTTAATATACTTGTCAAATTGGTTCAGTGGGAACGTCACTATCTTTGAATGCTACAGTTTCGGTTTCGATTTTAGCTAATGGCATCTAAACATTTTCTTTCTTATTATGAAATCAGGACTTTATAATTGTTTGAACAAATTAATATATATATATATATATATATATATATATATATATATATATATATATATTACGCCCTGGCAAAGCTGGAAAAACGATGAAAATACACGCAAAATTAGAACAGTATTCCGATAATTCCGAATGATATTAACTCTGTTTTATTATATATATATATATATATATATATATATATATATATATATATATATATATATATATATATATATATATATAAACTACCCGTGACCTGTTGTAAACGCGAAAAAATGTTGAGACGCTGAAAACGTACACAGTAAAACAATAGGTTTTATTGTCGCGTTGATTATTTGTTTATGTACGCATGCACACCCGGAAGTCGTAAGCCGGATATTGGGTTACAATACCCGTTACAAGTTTATTTGATTTTTATGATTATATAGATGACACTACTGTACATAGTGTTATATATTCGCTTTGGCATGTCATTCAAAATGCGCTTTTCGGTCTATATAATGGTTTAATCTACTTCTGTCACTGGTCTACGATATATATACACACACAAACACACACACACACACGCACACACACACACACGCATATATATATATATGTGTGTGTGTGTGTGTGTGTGTGTATATATATATTCACTGACAGCGAGTAAAACACAGCACAGTTGATCTATAAAATATATATATTATTTTTATTTCACACTGACAAACAGCTTTCGGTTTAAAGATATTACTGGTGACAAATTTCTGCCCTACAAAAATTTAGCTCACGTGATACAATTGTGTTTTGAAAATGATATTCAAGATAAGAACAGAGTCAAAATAATACGAATTTTATCTCTGCTCAAGTTATTTAATGCCAAATTTGGCTATTTTCTTCAAATTCATATATATTCAAATAATCAAGTGACCCTCAGCCTTAGGTTGAAATAGAAATAGTAAGCCGATAAGTTGAATCATGCTTCTCCGATCACAGGTCTAGCAGAGGCAAGGTCCGAAGTGAAACGATTCAGAACACATATCAGCCTTCCTGGATGATGGACTGCTAAGCCACCAGTAGTCGTTCCTTAAACATCATGAGCTGCAAATCATGGCTAACTGTTGGCCTCATTGAGGATAGAATAAAAGGAGGAGGGGAGATGAAAAGAAAATTGTTACTTTGCTTTTGGTTTTTCATAACATGATTGGGTTTTGTAAAGCAGGAGAGAAAAACAATGACATAAATGGCTGGTGCATTAGCCAGAATCTTAAAACAGTCTGATGTGATAGTATGTAATAATATGTATGGCTATAAATTTGATACATGTATATATATTAATTATTATAGTAAATAATTATATATATGTGTGTATGTGTGTGCGTGTGTGTGTGCGCGCGTGTCTGCGTTTGCGCTCGCGCGTGTGTGTGTGTGCGTCCGTTAGTCCGGGCTATTGCCAGATAGCCGTCAATTAGCTTTTCCTGAAATTTTGCCACAAATTCTATTTCATCAAATAGATGTGCCCAGTAAAAATTTTTGTTACAAAAACTCCTGTTGCGCCCCCAGGGGCTCAAAAGAGGTAAAAAATGCATAAAACACCAGAGAGGGACCACGCACACACGGCTTGTTATTATTATTATTATTATTATTATTATTATTATTATTATTATTATTATTGAATAATTGACGTGTCCGTACATCCAGTGTTTCAAACAACATCATCACCGCAAACATTAACGAATGAGAAACGAGTCCCCGCCAGTTTAGAGTCGTTAAAAACATTTCTTCTCAAAACATTTTCAAACAAAAACATAACTGTTTACTTTCATAATTTAATTTTAATGTAAGTTTGTTTTTTTTTTTATTATAGATTCTTTTAAAATAAAAAAAAATGTGCAGGGGAATTGCCATCCGTTCCTTCATAAGCTATACGTAAAAACAATATTCAGAAAAAAAACAATATGTTGTGTTTTGAATGTTCATTGGAAAAAATCTAAATTTTTTAAGTCAGTTATTTTTAGCTTTAAAAGGTTAAAAATAATTTGCTAAAAATTTGTTTTAAATTCGTCGTAATTTGCTTTATTTTTATTTTTTAATCATTTTATTTATGTGTTTTAAAAAAATCAACTACCGTGGAATTTTCACAGTTCTTTTAGTTGTTGTTGCTGTTGTTAATATTATTATTATTATTATTATTATTATTATTATTATTTTCTTTTCTGTTCTCTTTGTTTCGTTTTTCTTCGTTTTCTTTTTTTTTCTAAAATATCCACAAATAATGAATTATGATGTAACGCGTTGCAATTGATTGGTGCGTTTGAAATGAAAGAATCAGCGCATACAATATATCAAGTTATTATTTTAGTAAGGGAGGGCGATAATGTGGGGTAAAATTTAAAAAAAAAACTGATGGTCGAAATTAGTAACATATTTAAGAGTTATTAAAAATGATGAAATATTAGTTAATTAATTGGGGGGTTCTAATGAAACAAGCCTAGACAATATATGAAAATAAGTATTTTAGTATGGGGCGGGCGATAATGTGGGTTAAAATTATGAAAAAATATTGTCGAAATTATTAACATATCCAAGAATTATGAAACATTATGAAATGTGAGTTAAATGACTGGCGTGTTTTTAATGAAATAATTGGCCCAGACAATATATCAAAGTTATTATTTTAGTAAGGGGGTGCGATACAGTTTTAGCAAAGAACTAGAATAATATGATGGTTTCTTCATTCATGGTGAATGCTACTAGAATGCCCAGCAGATATCTAATGCATATGAAAGATGCCGCTGTGGAATTTCCAGAGGTCCCGCTAGTTATTATTATTATTATTATTATTATTATTATTATTATTATTATTATTATTATTATTATTATTAATCTCTATTCCTTATAGTTGTCTGCTTATTTCTCATCATCATCATCATCATCATCATCATCATCATCATCATCATCATCATCTACATCATCATCATCATCGTTATGGCCGTCATCATCCTCATCAACATCATCTTTTTTCCATTTATTTTACTTCTTTGTTTCTTATTTTCTTACCATCTTCCCCCATTTATTAATCCTATTTTTTCTGTTTTTTTTTCTTTGTTTCTTCGTTTGTTTTATCATTTTCCTGTTTTTTTTTATCTTCTTCTTCCCCCCTCTCTCTCATCTCCCCCGTTCTTGCTTTTGTTACAGTCTTTGTTGTTCTTCTTAATCTTGTTTCTCTTGTTTTCGTTCTCAATAAGTATAGCCGCTCCCTTTTGAAAGGCGCAATTCCCCAGGAAACGTACGTGCGAGCATTTAACACGAGTGTGAAGATCGCTTCTGAAAAAAGAATCGTTATTCAGAATTGGATTATAACTCAATTGCTTCCATCTTTCCAACGATATTCCGCACAACGGTTTGCGGAAAAATAATACTCAGCAAAAGTTTCTTGCAAATGCCAGTCTTTTCGTGTTAATTGAGCTTTGCAAAACGTGCAAGGCACCTGCTCAAAGGAAGTGAAGAAAAAAAAATAAATATAAATGTTCACAACCAATAATCATCATTATCGCTAGCAACCAAAGCATCAACTGCATTGTCCCCGTTAAGTCCAACATTTCTTCAGCGTTGTTAGGGAAGTAGCAAAGTGATATTTTTTGGCACAATAGAAAACGCCCCTTTTGAGGGAGCTGGGGGATCTACATTAATAAACCTTATGCCTTACTTGGTCTGTACTTGTGAGATGCAGATGTGTTAAGCAGGTGCTTGTGATTTTGAAAATGTTTTGCTATGACTCAAGCCAAGAATGGCAGTTTGTTTATAATATTGAACCAAGGCAAAACGATACAAGACCTTAGAATTTGAAAGGTCAACTCCAAAACTCATGGATACAAAAGCAAAGCAATTTTTAAACGTTATGTATGAATGACACCCCTGTCCCTCTCTCTCTCTCTCCCTTTCTCTCTGACTCTCTCTCTCGCTCACTCTCTCGCTCTCTCTCTATTTATCTCTTTCACTCCCATTCTCTCTCTTGCAATGAAGAAAGTGAGAATTAAATATGATTCTATTGTTTTAAACAGTTGACGCTTGCATTCTGGAGTCGGCGAACGCAACATAGCATGTGTCTGGTTTCAACTGGCCTTTATAAAAAATATGCTCCTCATTGTTAAATCTTAAATAAATTATATATATTTTTATAAAAACGCATTTGTTCGTTATTTTTATATAAGCGTTAAATTCCAGCATGCCATTAATACCGACGATGGAAAGATGCCTGTTACGACGCAATGAAGAAGCGACCCATGCCAGACGGTTATAGCCGATGACATATATCGACCAATTGTGTTGATGTTTAGATGTGCCTATGATTTGGATATCGTTTATCCCCCCCGGGGAGTTGTTTGCTTTCCAAGGACATTTCTCAACTAAGTAACTCTCCCCGGGAAGCGATAGGGTGATAATTCTCAGAGGTACCCAGCTGGCAGGGCTCAGGTTTAAATCCCGGATGAGATGATATCAGGATCCTTCGTATTCTGATCGCCTCTCCGCCTATGTGTGACAGGCAAAGATGTATTAGTTGTCAGGAACCACAAATTAATGGAGGAAGTTAGCAACGTTGCTTCTTCAGTATTCCTTTGTATATCCTGCAGACAAACAGTCCCCGACTTTGCAGGAAATTACTGCGTATAGATATTCTTGGTGTCGGTCATAAAGACTCGTAAGCCGTATTTTTAATGAATAGCTGTGACCAACAAAGAGAACTTCATACAGACACAAACAACTCGAAGTCAGAATATTCATGGACTTTAAGTAGAAGTATGGTTCACTTAATCTTAAAAGCAATTCAAATGCCTCCCTGTAAGTTCCGTATTTTTTTTCTTTTACGTCACCCTAAACAATACACAATGTATCTTAGACGTGATAGAGATACAGTTTTCGACCAAATCTAGATTGTCACTGTGTAGGGACTTGAGAAGCGAGTGTAGGGGTAGAATTTTGCTGCTTGTTTTTATGTTGAAAACGTTCAAGTGCTTTCAGTTCGCTGGAGCACATTGCATTAAATATTATATAAGTATTATAAGTCAGACCAATCAGTGGTTGAGAAACTTCTTGTAATTGTTAAAAGAAAGAAGATTAGTCTTAGTAGCACTGAATGGTACTATCTATTCACGTCCCTATTGCAACACATACTGACGGTATTCATCTAAGGTTTCAATCATTACCTTAGATATGTGTTCATTTGTTTTCCCTCTGCTATAGAGTGTATCATCAGCAAATTGACCCATCTCGGGGACAATTTTATCAAGGTGGTCATTTATGAAGATCGGAAATAATAAATGACTCCCTGTGGCACACCCGCATTAATACCATCTTGTTTTATTGTATGATTATGGAAAACGATAGAGAGACTCGACTTCGCAGCAACATTGGCAGTGTCCTCAATTTATTTGTTCTACGTCATGTGGGTTGTAAATGGTAAGTCGAGGGGTTGGAACGGGGAGCTTTATCATTAGCCAGGACAATCAGTGGTTGAGAAGTTTATTTTATCAGTTGATAAGTAAAGACGTTTAGTCTTGGCAGCATTGAAATTTTCTATCATTTTACGTCCCCATACAACCTGGGGTTTTACTCTAACGTCTCAGCCATTGCCTTAGATATGTGTTTATTCGTTTTCCCTCGTATATGTTATAGAGCGCCGTGTCATCAGCAAATAGACCCGTCTCGGAAATTTTTTGTTCAGTTTCTGAAATTTTGAGATGAGGATTACTTCTTCGGGTTATTTGGATCCATCGGACTACTGTTCTCATCTTGAGCGTGATTTTTAAAACGTTTCTGCCGGTGTAACCTTCGACCCTTTTTAGGTGTATCTTGTCGAACTCGGGAATGTTTCTGTCTATTCCGTTTAAGGCACCTAAAATTCATACGCAAGGACCCGTGGCGCAGTGGTTAGAGTACTTGAAAAAAATCAATTGTAAAAAGTAATATTCTCCTGAAGGTTGAAGGTTCAGTCCTCAGTGTGGGCACTTGAAAAATACAATTGTGAATTACTTAAGCCCTCTTCTATCCAGTGATGGTTGACAGAACAAGAGCATGCTACCTCCGTGTAGCAAATAATTCCGTCTAACTTCCTGAGTTCTGCAGAAATATTCCTGAATTTCACAAGATACACCTGGAGAAGGTCGGAGGTTACATCAACTGAAACCTTGTGGTAAATCACGCTCAATATGGGAAACAGTCGTCCGATGAATCCAAATACGAATTCTTTCTCAGAGTAGTCATTACAGTTAGAGTATTATTTATTTACCTAGGGAAACTTACGTCAATATGAACACAGTCAATTCTTCTTTGGTACTAAACCTGTACAATGTATACCATTACCGAATGAAAGAATTATAAAGTCTAGCCATAAAACAATTCTCTTAACAATTATATAAAAGAATGGAAATAAAATTAGAGTCAAATGGTTTAATGAACGTTCCCGAGTAAAATAAATGTTTTCTTTTCATAGAATATAAAAGAGTACACACATTATTTTCGGCTGTGTTGTTGCCTGTGTTGTTAAAAACAGATTATACGGGCATCATCTAGACGATCAGGAAATAGAGAAAATCGACTATCGTAAAGATAAAAAATAAAAAATTCTTGAATAATAAACACTTTATATACACACTGTTATATAAAGCCCAGTATGCAACATACGTCGATTTGATCAGCCGTCTCGACGAAAAATAGTTTGAAAAGTTCAAAAACTTCTGAGACTATATCTTTGAATATACACAAGCATGCCTACTAAAAAGGAGAGAACGTGAATACGTACTGTACAGGAAATATCTTGATTGTTTACTGGAAATTGTCCGCAAGTGTCTAAGGCCTCTCAGTGCCGGGAATTGCCAGAACAACTTGGCATGAAAATACTTTTCCCGACAATTAAATCCTGACTAAATATTATATTATGGAAGACAGTAATTACTGAGGATGCAGTTAGGAGTTCGGCGTTCCAATCCCGTCGCGGTCAACCATCTGATGAAAGCGAAAGAAATTGTTGGCCGAAATGGCGTGAAGCTAAACTAGAGGATGAGCACGGTAGTCCGCAATAAATAAATGAATACATAATATAAATTACTCATCTCAATAAGAATTCTAATTAATTTAAAAATACACAGTTATTTACAATGCATAATGCACTCTCTCCAAGTGAATAATAGAGCAAAGGTTGATACTTCACTAGACAAGATAAATATTCTAATCTTGGAATCCAGTGATGCCTAAAGACTATAAGAATGTTATACTATAACATATTTAAATGGTCAATTGGGAGTGAAAAAATGTATTCTTATATATAGATATAAAGATGAACTTATTCGAATATTTATATGTCTTATAGATATCTAGTATACGCCCCAGGACAGGGACCTCATTATTTCTGACAACTCCGACTGAAGTAAAAAAATGAAACAAAGATATATATATATATATATATATATATATATATATATATATATATACTAGTAGGCTACTTGCCGTTGCCCAGTCGTAAAATACACTTAAATAGGAGAGTATAATTTATGAAGATTACGTATTCATTTTTATAGAGA